>NW_027271522.1:0-600000 GCF_040938485.1 Diadema antillarum | reverse complement strand
TACAAGTGCGCGATAACATGTTTACCACACGGTGACTCAGCGTACGTAGCGTGCGGCCAGTAAAAATCAACACATAGCTCTCGACCAATCAGATCGCAGGATTCTCGCTACCCATTCTATAATAAATAATGATAAAATAAACAACAAAAAAGAATGAGTTTCTACCGCCGTATCCAGAACAGAGCCTGAAACGGTGCAGGCTCAAGAAATCGTTTGTACTAATACGTCTTGAAGTACTGTGTGATACTGTTGACTCAGACTTCTACAAAGCTGTAAGTGAGAATTTTAACCCAATCCGGCTCATTACCTGTGTTTTTTATGAAAAATATGAATAAAGAATGTGAATTAAATAACGACGCGTCACAATGCAGTCTAACGCTCTCACAATGTTATCATACATAGGGTATTTCCCTAGCTGTTTTTACTCCGGAGCTCTTGCAATATTCAGGCTTTTGTAATACTATCTGACAAACTTTTTACTTTACCATTTTACTTCATAGCTCAGCATTCTCTCTCATACCCTCTTACCCATTACATTTAAATGAAATACAACTAAATTGAGTTTGCGTGCCTGCATAATACTCTTTGGAAATTATAAGTGAGAATGTTCTTAGGTTTTGGCTCACTTCAAAATGAGAACCAATCGAACTGTCACAACATGAGAAAATGTATAACTAATAGAGAACTGGAGTAAGACAGGCCTTTCATTTTGTTTTGTCTCTCCTGATCGTTCGTAAGAAATGCTAATTCATGACCACCTTTTCACAATTTGATTGGAGCATGCATTCATAATGGAAAATAGTTGACATAATAATATATCCCCAGGCATTATCATGCCAACATGTACTTATATGTACATGTACTATATCTTTGTGAGACGTAGATATAAAATGTCTCAGGTTTTCGATTAAGTAATTTCGAGGAAATTTCTTTAATTTTTATCATATCTTTTTATATGTAAACTTGAGGCTATTAGATTTTCATCCACTTACCTCTGTTCCTGTGAAAAAATGCAAGTGTCAACCTCAATGTCATCCACGAATCGCATGTACTCGGGCGGCCAGTGGAAAAAAAAAACACCGGTCACACGCGCCAAGGGCCATGGCATGCAGTGCCAATATAATAATAGCTCGCACAAATTGATACATAACATTTGTGTTTGTGTGCATGGGGACGATCAGATGGTTCATACAACAAAAGGGTTTCGTACAATTATTTTTAACATTGTTAAACGTACTCTTCCACATTTACGTAGCATATAATGTGTCTTTATATTTATTTGGATTGTTATCTTGAGAATTGCTAAAAACCGTTATTATGAAAAAGTGGACCTTTCAGAATTTGGGGGGGGGGGGGGTGCGTACGCACCCGACGCACCCCCCTGGCTACGGGCCTGTATAAACAGTATCTTAGACAATAAGGACGCATATGATGCCATTAAACACGCCCTACGAATTTTGGACTCCTAGCAGTTACTGTTCTAAAAAAGGAATCAATCCGACGGATATTGAGCAAGTCAACCCAAGATTTGTGCCGCTTTCTCCGTACATTCTACGCGGAAGTGCGCCGTGGAAATGGGCAGCGTGTGTACGGTATACGCTAAGCGCTCTTTGATCACGCTACGCTATGAACTTTTACTACGACATTTTAATACAACACACTCTCGGAATCCACATGTGCAGCAATGGTGACTTCAATAATGCCTAGCACGAGCCTTGTGTTTAAATCCAGTACAGATCCCTAATCCTACAAAACATCATCTAGTCCTGGTCCTGGACCCACAGTGCAGTAAGTAGGGCGCCTAACGTGTTAGTTAGATCCATGGTAGACATCGTTAGACTAGAGGGTCAAGTAACGTTAGCTCTGGTTGCTCGTAAGTGACGTAGAACTAGATCTAGTATAACGTTAGGCCAGGGCCCCTAGCCAGACCTAACCTATCGTAGGGCCTAGAAAACGTTAGATATAATCACGTAGACCCTAGAATCTATAGTTGAATTTGGATCTTCAGGATTTTGTCTACACAGGTTAGAAGAAACTGGTATTATTGCTTGTCTAGACACGTGTAGAGTCTTAAATGATCTAGGCTTTCGTATTTTTTTCAATTTATCTTGCCTGGGTATGTATGCTATTTTATATAACACATAGTTCATGACATCTTATTGCATTATAGCAAGTACCAAGCACCTCCAAATTCTGAATTTGCCCTCAGGCAATTATATTCAATTCGGCCTGAGGCCTCATTGAATATAACTGGCCTCCGGGGCAAATTCAGAATTTGTCGGTGCTTATATTGTTTTATAAAATGGGTTCAAGAATGTAGCCAATTGGAAGCGCTGAAATGAGTCACGTGTGCGTGCATTAATTTCTCACTTACATGCACGGCCTGACTCACAATGTTTACACTAGCAGTGCGCACTCAATCAGTTGTTACAAATGCGTCGCGCGCTACTATACGCGCTGTCAATCCTGTAAACAACTTCTAGTTCAGGCTGCCAGCCGGCCTTTCTTGTGGATACATGTGGCGTACGTATACTCTTATACGTACATGCTCGCAGTACTTTTAAGTGCGGGATTTCCGAGTGCGACGTGCGGAATATGTTTGGGACGAACATCTTCGGACATCTTGACTTTTTGACTTGAGCTAGTGCTACATGTAGCTGACTGGTATTGACCCACAAAGGTACGTGAAAAATGCTGTTAGTTTTCGACCCATTTTATAAAACAAATGATGCACAGGATTATTTCGTGGCGTTAGTGGAGATGCAGCTCACTCTCGGGTATTTACAATGTAGTGCAACATGCACTCGGCTTCGCCTCGTGCATGTTTCACAATTGTAAATACCCTCGAGTTGGCTACATCTCCACTAGTTACGCACTCTATCCTGTGCATCATTTGTATAATAGTGCATTCAGCCTCATGCACTATATATATAATATATAATGGATTACAGCGCTAACATTTCTGAAATAAGTGAGCCTCCTTTTGTCATCAATTAAGCGTAATTTGTTTGGGGGTTTCTTGGAATATTGATTGGTTTCTCTGCTCAAGGAATCACAAAATTTCACAAATCACATGGAACTGTCAATTTATGCATAATCTTTCCCCCTGAACTTTATGCATTTATTCATCTCTTTCTCTTCTGTTCACTTCTGTCATTCAAGAATAAAGGGCCCAGAGCTGAACGTACACAACAAACATGAACGTGTATAAAGACACTATATAGGCCTATATCAGTATCATGCACATCAGTTTATAATTATACGCACAGCTTCTTTCTAATATATATATATATATATACATATATAGCTGTATATATATATATATATATATATATATATACAGGGGCGGATCCAGGAATTCTGTAAAGGGGGGGCGTGACTAATATTTCTGGTGCCACTTCCGGGTTTCATTTCATTATTGTCTTTTTATTTTCTTTGTTTTTGACGAAAATTAAAGGGGGGCGTGCGCCGGTTCCGCCCCCCTCTGGATCCGCCACTGTATATATATATATATATATATATTATACAGATATATATGCAAATAAAATACATTTGCTTCTCATGCATTCACCTCACGCTGCGTCACGCCTACTCAACTCTCCAGGCCGCGGTTGCTGCTCAATATACATAAACATGTACGTACCGGTACTTCCTGCGCAACTCAACTACTGGTAGAACGTCAACATAACGGTAATGCTGATCAGATGGTATCCCGAGAATCTGATAAATTTGAATAGTCAGTCACCCGCACAAATAAAAAACGACCAAAAACCCGAAAGATAAAGGGAATTGATCTGCGCGTTTTAATATCCGCAGGTATAGGCCCTATGCATGGAAGGATAAAACCCATGCCAGTACATTATCTCATGATGCTCATCTGCATGTTCACTGGGACGACGAGTACGGGGGAGGGGCTCGGTACGCAGTGTGTACATGTATGTCTCGATACAAATGACAACTCGTACATTGCTTGCAACTCACTTGTGTCTGCTTCAGCAACATTATTGACATCAACGGAGAGGGAGATAATTCCACACACAAAGACACGCGTTAAAAGGCATTTAGTGATCATGCTTGACTCCTTGTACATCCTCATCTTGCATGTAGTGGCAGACGAGAGAACCACATGCAGTGAGTGGAGAATCACTCACCGGCGGACCGCTATGGGTAGCGTCATGTTTTATTCTCTTGCAACTCTGACCATGGCTTTCGTTGTTGCGTGATAACCGTATGTACTAAATCCTTGCAGCGTGCGAACCAGAGATGCTGTGAGGCTGTGTGTTTTACGAATCCACTTCCCGTGCAGTGAGCACAGAGGGCAGTGCTACTACATGTAGCTCCAGCACCTCCCACCAAGGAGCTTCAAACACACGAACCTACGTACGCCTCTTCAGATACGATCAGGGAGGTGAGTATCACCAGGGAGGTGAGTTTTGTCTCACCTCCCTGGTCTCACCTCCCTGGTAGTATGCATCAGTTCGTCATGACCAGAAATACATTTTATGGGGGTTTATAATAATTGTCATGACCATTATTATGAGTGGTCCTGCTCGTCATACCCAGACGACTTTCATCACGTTTATGTTGTCAGTGCTATTTTTATAGTCGTCGGTTCCGTTTGCCGCTGAGTAGGTAAAGGGCCTAATGATTGGAAAAAGAAGGACAAGGCTGCCCGTGGCTAAAGCGCGTTGATTAAAACAACTCAACTGTTTGTGATTCACCGCAGCTGGGCAGAAACTGCCCATTTTTGTCCTGAAGTGGAAATATGCAAAATAAAGAAATGTGTGAATTGTTCATTGTTTGTTTTAGTTATCATTTTCCATTTCATATAAAAAAAATACACAGAACAATAGGCATACATGATGATATTATAATAACACATAATTATGAATCGATTAAGAAAAATACAATATCGTTGGATTGCCTATTTCAGATTGAATAATAATAGCTATATAAAAAGTCACTTACCATCAACATACTGAAATCACTGAGAGAAGTCAAATTGATGTGTCGGTTTATACTGTTACTAAATAAACACTTGCTATAATCCATAGCAACCTACAAGTACATCTACATAAATACTGATGCGGTGACAACATTTTTAATTGGGTAATGACGATAATGAGACATTAAAGAATTGAAGGGTATATATGCGCCGGGAGTAGTGCAATCCCAAAACATATATGAGGAATAAGAAGACCTGACGGCCATTCACAACCACAAGTATACTTCATTGCAACTCATGACTAACAATCAGTATACATACGCCCATGATTTTTTTTTAGCATGGCTACTACTAAAACACTGATCAATTCAGTGCTTATTACGTCGATGTATATAGGGCAATTGTCGATCAGTTGCAATGAAAAACATCTTGAATGAAGTATTTCATGAATTTAGAATAAGTACTTCATATTTTAATTTTTCAGCAAATTACTGCCAGGAATACCCCATTTTTACCCATTATTATAATATTGTTAACTTTGATTGAAAAAAAACCCGCAAAATCTGACTGATCCATGTTTGCCAGCTACAAGGTTGCAATGGCAACCAGTACTGTCGGACATGACTATGGTTTTTTGAATATCTAACTGTTTAATTTGCAATAGAATAAAAGGAAAAGTCACCACCAATATTTGGTTGAAATTGGGTTAAGGGCGCAGGGGTGAATAGGAGTGAATAAGAGAATGTTTTCAAAATCTATAACAAATTGCTCAGTGTAATTGTTAAAGATTTTTCAGAGTATTGCTTCCCTGTTCAAGGACCATAATTCATAAATTCATAAAGTCTATACGTGGAGCTGTCGATTTCTGTAGGCCTACTACATGATGTGAAATTTTGAAAAGTTGTCTAGAATATCCCTTTAATCCTGACCACTTATCATAACAACATATACCGGGTATCACAATGGCAATGATCATGTACCCTCTCTGAGCCCATTGAATATATTTCTGGTCGTGACGAACTGAGTGAAGAAACGGAAGTTTGTGTTGGAAGTAGATTTCACTGCCATTGTGTTAACAGCACAGCTTGAGTGTTCACTCTCTGCCTTCGTTCCACTTTTCTGTAATTGTTTAGTCAGCGAGGTATTATCTCAATTTGACTATTGCCATGTTATTACACCAACACTGTAAACTATACTTACGAATAAATAGATGCCAAACAAAACTTTGTCTTTGAAAAAGGCAACCTTTACAAGGCCGAAATATTGCCATTCTCCCATGTGATAACTGACTTCATAGCGTGACGTGTAAAACGACTTGAGCTGATATTCGACTTTTCCATGAAAGACAATGAGTTAAAGTACATGTATAATAATTGGGTTCATCCATTCTCTCTAAGACAAATGTACTTGAGAGAAGAAGGACTATCATAGTCCAGAAGACCTATGTGACTGTTATATCGGCAGAGATTGTACGATGTGACGGAATAAGATAATGAGTGTTCCACATAATATATCGCTCTTCGAGATTCTCTTTGTTTTCAGTTTTCTCGAAAGCCAGGATAGTTATTCTTGATGAAACCTCGACCAGTCAACCACACAAGGCTATTCAATTCATCCAGTTCTTTAGCCCCCTCTCGTTTAAAAAGGAAATTAAGGAGAAGGTGGACTTTAGATTCTTCGGGTGCACCTTAGCTAAGGTACATGATTGTACGGGTATAGGAACGAGTGGCTGAGCGAAGTTATGAGTTATGACTGAGTGCATAACTCTACAACCTTGTGTAATGAACCTTCTGTAACCATGTGATTGGTTAACTTTGTGGCAAGTTGATACTGTGAGACTATGAGAGGCTATTTATCCTTGATAAATGAGACCTTAATCATCATGAAGTAAGAAAGAAGAATACTGGATGATTTGCAAAGCATTGATGCAACCAAGAGATATGAGTTCAAAAAGTGGCTCTTTTTATCCTGCATGCGACAATAAAACGCGAATTAAGAGATCTGATTAGGTTATATGCCATGATGATAAACATTTTCGATGCTGTTGTAGAATCAATGTTGTAAGTTGTTAATCGTGTAATTATTGCAGCTTCATCCATGTCAAGAACTCTTCCGTGATAGTGATCATAGTGATGTTGAATTCTTGTTTCTGATCGCAGATACTATTCTCATTTCACACAACGAATTTCAAAGCGATTCACCCTGTCCATGGAAATTCTTAAATTTGCTTTCTACGGAGCCTTCGACTAGACAACGGCTCGACACCTGTGGAGGGTCGAGTTGAAGGTCTCACTGAATCTGGAGAATGGGGAACTGTGTGTGATGACGGCTGGGGTATTGCCGATGCACGGGTCGTGTGCCGAGAACTTGGTTACCCTGATGATTTGGACGCCGTGGTAAACTCAGCGTCCTCTCCCGGGCATAAAACCTGGCTCAATTAATTTTTTTGTTAAGTGTAAGTGGTCACAGAGAAATATGGATCTTTGTAAGGCATGTCATAGGTCTGTCTCTTCCAAGTTCATAGCACTTGGATGCTCTAGGAACTGCGTATTAATGTGTGAACACAATGGACAGAACTTGGAGGGAAGGGATTCCTGACATGCTCGACAAAGATCCTCATCTGTCTTTGATCACTGAAGCAAATCGGATGGGGTGTTCTGTAAGATGAGGGTAGCAAGTCATAGTTTCGTTGCGAAGGGACCCGTTGTATTCTCTTTTTTGGGGGGACATACACTATAGAAGTCATGAGGATAAGGTATATAATACACGCTTACTTTCTTACTGTGACAATTTCTATATGTTTTTTTTTTTAGTGTTCTTTATCCAGTCTAGAAACGTGTTGACATACTTTGTTGGGATTTGACACAACTTTACTGTTTATGTTGCTTTTTTTTTGCGTCGTTTCCTTTCTTTGTATGTCGGCGTTGTGTGTGTGTGTGTGTGTGTGTGTGTGTGTGTGTGTGTGTGTGTGTTGTGTTGTGTTGGGGGTGGGGGCGGAGTAGAGGGTATAGAATGGTTTGGATGCTCGCAAGGTACATGTATGGTATTAATACTGTATGTCTCAACGAAAGAGCAAAGAGAGAGAGAGAAAAAAAATGAGCGGGGGGGGGGGGGGGAGATTATAACAATCATCTTCATCACCAGGCTGATTTTTAATATTGATAGCACACGCAATGCGGGGGGGGGGGACTGCAATGTCTTTGTTTATAATAGGAAAAAGACCAACTCCTGTCACAATTAATATTATCTTTCTATAATAGACATAGTTTGACGTAACAAAGCTAACAACTTTCTGCAAGCCTTCAGCTGTGTTTACTTACATAATGGGTACACTATTCTCCATAAACTATTTTCAATCAATTGTTTTGGTACAGTCACTAAAGTACGCAACTGATTCAAATAACAAAAAGAAAATCAACGCACGTAATTGGAAAAAGCTAATGCATTAAAACAATTTACTTGTACAGAATGTACATTCACTAGTGTATAACAGAAGACCTTGTAAACACAATTACACACACACACACTCACGCACAGGCACCTGCACGGACATAAAACACATCCTTGTAGTTTTCTGTTTTATTCTGCTGTTGCTTCGCATATTTCAAAACATCATATAAATGATAACGACAAGCGCTACTGCAACAGTCAATTTTCGCCAAGATTGATACGGACACTTAATAAACATCGACCGAAAGAGTAGAGGGTAAGACTCCACAATACACTAAAAAACTTAATGGCAAGGGTGATATTGTGACAGAGACACAAAATGACGATTTATTGGCACCACAGATATGATTCCACAATACAGAGGTAGTATCAATTCGTACAGAGAGTGAAAATATCACTAAAACATTTGTATTGAATCATTCCAAATCATTCCAAAAGGAAGCACATACTATAGTATCAAGACACTAAAGTAAACTTAGGCAATGTCCGTGTCTGCCGTAATACCACAATCAACAAGAATGTCACATAAGTCAATAATTCAGGATAAAATACCACAGCATCTCACCTAACACATTCTCACTATATGGCAGCATTGAGGTAATCGCGAAAAATAAGGGTTTAATGTAAGGGTCAGAACATGAATGTATCTTGCATCTTTAACTATGCAAAGTAAACTGTCAAAGCAAAAGACAGAAATCTGAGAGCCATCAACGTTTTTTGTTTGTTTGTTGTTTACATAGTGTTAACCTGCCTACTGAAAGGATTCCCATATGTATGGCGTTGTGATTTGTTTGTTCTCATCATCTTTATTTCTCTATTCTTGGGTGCTTGGGCATCATATATATATAACATATAAAACACACAATTTCCATTAAGTACGTAATACCCACTAACGTGACACATAGTGCCCGTGGAAGAGCTTGCAAAAACTGTATCAAACATCAAATGAACGTGAAAGAAAATAAAAAAGTTGATGCTTATCTTGAGAAAGCATTCCTTCCTTCACTTACTATTTCTTCCTCCAACTCTCCTCCCTCATTTCCGAACAACAACAACAAAAATGCATCTGTAATTTCTTACCTCACTTTCACTCTGTCCTTTCTAACCCTCCTTTCCTTATACATACCCCCTCGTCCCTACAAGAATAGTGGCAATCGAATGCCACAGCGAATCATGGAAAACATCATCTCTATTGTGTGTTGGACCAAGGAAATATACTTCTCACGATACGCATTGTATTAATATTAATAGTCGTCTATCTTTATGTTTCTTTATTCGTTCGTTCTTTGGTAACAAATCTTCATTTTTCATTAAAAGGCAAGACAGCGTTACTTACGTTGCAAACAATACATATATCAGAATATGCGCACATAATGAGCAAAATAAAATAAATATTCCGAATGGACATGAGGGCTAAGCATGTATGTTGAACTACGATCAGCTTTGAACACGCATGCAGTCTGGATTCTGTCCGTGAACTGGAACCAGGAACACGCGATTCGGGTAGGCATACAGTTATTGGACCTAGGCCGTCTATCGCTTTTACGTTAAGCATGCATCAAGAGCAATTTTCATTGCGACTGGTTTGTTTGAAATAGCGGCTTATGCCATGGTCGTTGACATGTAAATGTTATGAAACGTTCAAATACATTTATGCTAAACACACTTTGTATATATACAGTTATACACACACATATATTTTATCTTGCATTCTGCACAAAATCACCATCAAATAGCAGCTTTTAGCTTATTAATCATACACGTATACTATTTAAATCTACGTTGCAATACAAACAACAGCCGATACACTTGACTTCGCATAATCATACTTACAAAGAAGACTGTATTAACCACACATGGCAGGAGCTAAAAGGAAAGTAAAACCTGTCAATATGACGGCAACATTGACTTTCGAATTGCACCGAGCATGACACAGCATCAAAGGAATAAAGAAATGCAGTCCAATGTACTAGATGACAGTAAACGTTTTTCCCAAGACGTTTTATGCCATACTTCTATGTTTCTTTCAATCTATACGACTCTTTTTTTTTTTTTTGCTTATTTTTCCTGAGGTAACCGTCTTCATTGAAACAGATGTTTATCATAAAAACAATGGTCTTCCTCTTTTTATGAATATGCAATATGCATAGTAATGGCCTCACTTCAGAGCTAAAAAAAATGTCATAAATCTAAGATTGATTCTTCTTGGCAGTATGGGATGTTGACAGTGTGTTTATTTCGTCAAAATCAGCCAACATAGATCTGTGAGGCGGAGAAATAAAGCGCATTTTGATGGTTTTTTTTTTCTGAATTACGGGCCCTGGTAGGACTCTTGCAATACCGGGTAGGCATTTATTTTTCTTGCTCTAATGCATGTTGATTTATATGTACAAACGTGTATTACCCTCGAAAATGAGACTGGATTTGATCTGTAATCACTATGGAGATGCTACGTTTCAATCACACCCAACCATTATAGAAATTATCTGTTCTATCATTGAAAATTGTCATATGACGTCTGCAACAAAATGACATTAGCCAACATTTAGGGGCCTAGTATACCTATCAAGTAGCATTCAAATACATGTACAGTGATTACATCAGATATAACTACACGTGTATAACACATCGTATATTGCACGGCTTGCCGCCACCATTTCTAACTCGGTGTGCAGTGGCAAGATATATCTCTAACATCCTGATAAAATCATGAGTGTTGGCCCGACGTCTACCTCTGATGGCCTCGGGTCACCTATTTTTATTCAGTCTTGCATTATGTAAATATCTATGTTATAAACTACACATATAAATGCTTACTGATTTGTTTATGGGCAATGAAGGCCGAAATTTTCGTCTGATCAAGACTATAGTGCTCTAACTGCCCAGTCATGGCTTGGGACAGTCTTTGCATGTTGTTGTTCTTGATGTTTTGTCCATGCTACAACGTCTGACGTTGCGCTGAAATATCAGCTAGGTATATTGCGTATTCACATCCATCATACGTCAACGGGTTCCGCCGCGCTCTTTCCTGCTGCCGAATCCGGGGACACAGACTCATATGTAGGTGGAGCCTCCTCAGGCTTGGGTGACGGTGGAGCGTAGGCTGGCGGAGGCGATGACGCGTCTCCTGACGCTACTTCCACGCGCGTCGAATGCGTTGACTGCACGTAGGTGGCGCTGGCAGTTGTTGCGGAGTCCGTGCTCCGATGACTTCGCCAGCAGCAGCAAACTATCAGACCCAGCGGTATCACGACCGCCATACTGATCAGTACGACCTCCCACGTAGCTAGACCGGAACCGTACTCGTACTCATAATCCGGATATGAATCTGAAGAGCGTAAGAATTATACATACACAATATCACTTGTATCACCTTTCAGGGTGATTTCTAATTCTGAGAAATGTTAGAGAAAAGATCTTCACTGAGTTCTGTGAGATGACTAATCAAAGCTTTGCCATGTTCAATTAATGCAAACACTCTGTAGACAAATCGAAGCAAGAGGAATTGAATGATGTAAACGCCAATTACAGTATTTGAGCTTTACACGCAAAGCACATATACATAACCGATTGCCTTACTGGCTGTTCTGGGTCTTATAGTGCAGATATCACAAAGTTAAAAATGTTCCTATTTTTCTTCCTTTGATACAAACCTTACTTAGTTATATGGAATCTTCGCCAGATACAAGAGGACATAACGAAGCGAAGTGAAAGGTTAGAATTTTTCTGATAAACAATCTTTGATAAATAGGCCTAAACCAAAATAAATATTTCGTCTCGAAATAATGTAATTTAAATTTGGCAAGTCGACAGACTCTTCTTCATGCAATTTATGGACTTTCACAATTAGGACGTCTGTTCTTTTATGGAGCATGACATCAAGATAGATGTGATAATTTATCATCTTCACTTGAAGACCCTTTTTAGCAGTTTTTAGAATTAATGTTGCCCTTTTACCTGAACCAGAGTGTAAGTGAGGCAGCTCGCCCACACACGTGACGATAGCCAGCTCCTCATTGCTGCAATACGGCGCCCTCTTCCACGCTCCGTGGCCACACTCGAACACCTTGTCGATGTTGTCTTGACTGTATGAAGAGCAGTACGACATATCAAACCAAACGTGGGGAGATGGCCAGGTGACACCTTCTGTCTCGTAGCTGTACAGAATTCGTCCTCTTCCTGCCCTAGAATGACCCAGTTCCTTGCACAATAACTATCACATAGAGGGAGTTGAGAAAAAAAAGAGCACATCAAACGAAAGTGCTACGTTGAAAAAAACAAACAGATTGAACGATATAAAAACCATTCATATTGTCTTTTTCTTCAATATCTGACAAGTCTAAAGTCATTCACATTCTAAAATTGGATGAAACCATAACTGATAGAAAGGGACTTACTTCCGTGGAGGAGAAATACGTGTCACACACAGCTCCCCACATACCGTCGTGGTATATCTGTACGATGCCGTACCGCGTGTTGACTCTCCCGGTCTCGGTTAGTAACCTGACAGGATGGTTCGCGACACTCTCTTCGTGACAGAAAATAATAATAATTTTTAAAAAAAATTAAAAAAGAGTAACACAAAAGTCAGGAGAATCGTATAGACGGAGCAAATGTTGCGGTATGTTGTTTTGTTTTCCTTTTATCATGTTTATAGACAAACCTACTTGGCAGGCATTCTTATATACTCCCTGACTTTGCGACCTATGTCAACCCATCAACCTCGCAGGGTTTAGCTTAACCAAACGATCAGTTTGTTACCTTAGCTGAAAAGGGGATCACTTTTCAGTAATTTTGCATCGGCAATGTAAGTACTGTCCACTCTGCTCACCCTAATAATCAAAAGCGTTTCGAATCGTAACTTTTCAGCAAGTTTGATAGAGGTAAATGATACCTAATCCAGTTTTCTTATTCGGGAACTGTTAGCGTTTGGACCGGTACTTGTTCTTGTTGCTCTCATTATCATAAGCTTCCAAATGGAGACAGCCATAATGAGCTCCCTCGTGGAGATATTATACATGTATTAGCATGATACTGAAAATGTTATAATAATTGAGTCATTCATGATATTTATTGATTTAAGGCCAGTATTGTCTGGCGCAAATTATTTTTCCATAGGACCGCATTTTTCATAAACACAACACAACAACAACAACTCTTTTGTTTGATATTTGGTCATGCTTTTTGAAACAATGTTTTGATTGTCACTCTTTCTCTCTCAAAATTCAGACAGTAACCTGTCTTTATTTCCGACTGTATTTCTGTTACATTATTCCTAACGTTCATACACATACAATCATGATTACCATATGGGAAGCAGATGACGGAAACTTCATCTTCTCGTGTTCGCCTAGTTTGGCCATCTACTACATCTACGTTATAACAGTCGTCGATCCGAAGTTCATCACCACTGCAACCTAAATTTTCGATCAAGATTGGCAGAGTCCCGCGCGGGAATGATTCTTCGTCAAAGGTGTAGTCGGAATTGAATCCCGCGTAACCCATATGCCGACAGATCACACTGCGGGTGTTGTAGGTTACGTAGCCATCGGTTATCACTCCCCAACGTCCGTCCAAGAAGACTTCCACACGCCCCTGCTCGGAGTACTTGCTGCCGGCGAATCTTATGTCATAGTCTGGATCCCAAAGAAATACCGGTGAAAGAATCATTGTAAAACCCAGTAGCACACAACGAGAATCAATTAGTAATGCATGCATTCATTACACACCACAGGAATGATTACGATGTGGAAGGAGGGTACATGTATAAGAGGAGGGGGGAGCAGCAAAGAGGGTAAAGTGGGGAATTTCGTTAAATGTATACAACTTCAGATTACAATATGTAAAACTTCAGATTACAATATGTAAAACAAACAAAACTCAGCTACGCAAAAGTCACACAACATAGGCCTACATCTTACAAAGTGAATAGCAGAGACTACCATTGCGCAGAACAGAGTCCACTCTCGTTGCAACGAATAGTGTTAGAAGGAAATTTTTGTTACAACGAAAACAAAATTCAGGTTCCAAAATTATCATCTATGTATCTTCATACACTATAATTGAATTGCTATTATAACGAAATTCTAGTATAACACACACTAAAAAAAAAAACGCCGTTCCTGAGGATTTCATTATAACGGGAGTGCAATGAATTAAAATTTACCGTTTGGAGGTCCACATGTAACCTGGGCGATCTGATTACTGTTACACTGAGTGATGCTACGGGTTGTGAAGGGGCAGTCGCTTAGCTGTGTTTCCGTTCCATCGCACTGGTAATCCCTGAAGAATATCCTTCCCAACAAGGTGCCAAGAGGTACCAGCTTGGTGCTGTTGCCATGTACGTACCCTAACTGGCGACAGATCACGGCTGCCTCCTTTTCTCCCCAGTCCTGGTCGCAGATCAAACCGGAAATAGTGTCTTCTCGGTATCTTACGATCCCGTCTCGAGAGCTTGATCCGCTGAGTAGTTCGACCACAACCGACGGCACTGCACGTCAGAAATATATTTGGTGCGAGAAAGAATCTCCATGAATGTAGAAATGTATTATTAATTACACAAAAAGAGAAGTTCATGAGTGCGATGGCACAAGATTTTGCAGGAGAAGAAGGCCAACTGAATCTCATCTTTTACCGAATGCAGAATCTTTTTCCACTGAACGAGTGAAAATGTTCATCTGCTTGATTTCCTTTAACTTCACGAAAGCCATGTGAATGTCAATGTCAGACCCTAAATATGACGAAACTGAAGAGGAATCGAACATGAAGAGGAGCCTTTGGAAAGGTAGGTCTGCGCGGTTTGTGGTGTCACCGTGCAATATCAAAGAAAAGACTGCTGACTGCATTTTCTCTTCGATGTGTGGAGGAAGCGTGATACGGCCCTACATTGTCATGACGGTGGCTGAACACGAACCTTTGTAGGTGTTGAAATTTGAATATACATGTATGTATACATAGCATTAGCAAGACTAAGATCTTGACCCAAGGCACCGACTCTCCTCCAGATATCCCCATCAATGACACGTATTGGAAGAAATACGGTTCTTCACCTACCTTGGTTCGACCATCTCCAGTTCCCTCTCCCTTGACAATGAAACAACGAGATAAGCAATACGATAGGGAAAGTCAAAGCTAAATTGAACGAGCGCGTATGGACCAACAGTTAGCTAACCAAGAACACCAAGCTGTCCTGCATCCTCAGCACCCTGCTAAACCACTGTGAGTCCTGGGCAACATACGTTGGCCAGGAGAAGAGGCTGAACACCTTCCACCTCCGCAGCCTCAGAGGACTCCTGCACATTAATTCAGGATAGGTTGACAAACACAGATGGCTTCAAGCATGCCGGCATTCTTATCATGTACTCACTCCAGCCAGAGATGCCTCAAGTGGTTGGATCATGAGCGGCGAATGGACCCAGGTTGTATCCCAAAGGACCTGCTGTTAACAGAGAGCTCGCCCTTTCTAGGAAGGCCGCATCTTCGTCTTCAAGGGTGTGTGTGCACACACACGTGACATGAAGATATTTGACATCGACACCAACACCATGGAAGATGCAGCTGACAATCGTCATCTGTGGAGAAGCACTTTCAGAGAAGGCGTCAAGAGGACTGCAGCTGTAAGAAAAGTACATCACACTGACAAGAGAGCCAGCAGGAAGGCAAGGGCTGCCCCAGTCTTAGCCGCAACGGACTGCATCTGCTGCATGTGCTCCAGAGATTGTCACTCAAGAGTAGGACTATACAGCCACTCAAGGCTGTGCAAACTTCTTGCCTAGTGCTATACGCCATCGTTTCTCAAGACGAATGGATGCCAACCAACCAACCAACCAACCAACATATGAACAACATCAGCGAACTTGCGCACGCACGCACACACACACACACACACACAAACACAACCCTATTCAAGTGACTTTATGTAATCTGTCCACCATGCTAACGGTTGAATGTGTTATAATATGCCTTGTTTATCTTCAAATCCGTCTTCTAAGGAACTTGACTAACATTACTTAACGAAGCTTTGACTCCTTTTTAAAATAAGATAATCAGAACGAAATTTATTATTAAAATTATTCGATTTTCATAGAATGGGAAGCGCACCGTGTAGCATTGACTTACCGTTACATACGACACCTGCCATCTGAGCTGACTCGGAATCACAGTTCTCATTGTTAGCCCATCCACTTGACAGACAGTCAGAAAGGCTGGCCTCACTTCCGTTACACAGCAAACCATCTAGTAACACAGCTGTTCTACCGACACTAGGCACTACCTTTATCGAGCGAGCTCCAACTGGATGTCCTAACTGTTTACAGACAACGTGCGCGTCTTCGATGCTCCACTCGTGTGTGCAGATCGTCCCCCACGTGCCTCCATAGAACACCTCCACTCGACCCTCATCCGGGTACTCTCCGTCCACAATTCGAACGGCTGAAACATATCATACATGGAAGCATAATATACGACCATACGGTTAAAATAATGAAAGAGGATGTTGCGAAAATGGACATAATGAAACAGTGCGTATGACAGCGAAGGCAGTGAAAAAAAACCCTGACATCATTCACATGTGATTGTTTTAGACTCTCGCCAAATCTTCTACAGCTAAAGCTGGAAATAATGAATTTAAAATATGAAATATAAAATGGATCAAAAGGAACAAAAATGTAATGATTATGCAGTATACTGAGCCCTCAATTCACATAAACCACATCACTGCGATTTGGTATTGGTTCTTTTTCTCTAATATTTACTATTCATTTTTATAGTAAAGCTGGGTAAAGTTTAAAGACTTCCATTTCATTTAACACTTTAGTTGTTAACACTTCTCCTTTTTTCCTTGAGGATAGCAAAATTTTAACAAGCTTCTTAAACGCTAAACTTACTACAGCTCAAGACTCATATTGGTATTACACTTTAAATGCAAAGATGCCGATTCAGTACATGACAGGACAATGATTTCTTCATCTAAGAACTGTTCAAAGGTAGTGGTTGGCTAATTAGTCTGTAACAGAAAACGGCGAGAGGCTCACTTTTGGTCTCGCATATCACCCCGGCATCTTCCGCGTGCGAACAGTCGTGAACACCCCAATCTTTCGTGACGCTGCAGTGCCTGAGGAGAGTCTTTTCCGCCGAACAATACACCCCGTCGAGAACAATCGGGCCCGATCCTCGTCCAAAGCGGGGCTCCCCGGGAGAGGACGCTGAGTTAACTACGGCTTCCAAAGCATCAGGGTAACCAAGCTCACGGCACACGACCCGCGCATCGGCAATATCCCAGTTGTCATCACACACAGTTCCCCATTCACCAGATTCAGTGAGAACTTCAACTCGTCCCTCTGCAGATGTCGAGCCGTTGACTAGTCGAAGGCTTCCTAGACAGCAAAGAATTTACATGGACAAGCTGAGCAGATTTAGAATTTTCTCGACATTCTTGTAACAATACCTTCACATAACCACAACGGTAGGTGTTTTTTTTTCACATGAAACCCCCACAAATACATAATTAATGATCTATACCATTGATTGGTAAATATAAAAGACCAAAACAAATAACAAACAAACCTCATCGCATCATGATTTAATTAGATTTTCGCGAACTCATTCGCCTTGAATAACAGTAAGTGCGTGCAGGATAATATCACTTTTCAAACTCTTGTCTTTTGATTTGCATCAAAGCTTTTTACAGATTATCCGGCATTCTACTTTTCTGCTCCATGATGATGATTAGGGTCTCAGTTACCTGGGATTATAGCTTTTTGTGTCTGACAGCCTGAATAAATCAATGATCAACTTGCAACATAATTGATCAATAAGATGGTTACGCGAGCTTCATAACACTAGTTTTCGAGTTATGCACTCAGTCATAACTTACAACATCGCTTACATCTATCACGTTGCCCCTCTTATCTACCCTGGGCAAACTCTATCTACGTAAAGGTGCGCCCGCAAAATATAGAATCCTCCTTCTTAATGTCCTTTCTAAACGAAAGGTGGCTAGAAAACAGGCTCAATCGTATATCTTTGTGTGGCTGATTGGTCGAGGTTTAATCAACAATGTCTACAGTATTGTCTTTCGCGAATATATATCATGACTTTTTTTTTCAATAGTCATGACAGTGATTCCATCTGTCTTCTTCAGTCATGATTCTGGTTTTTATGTTGGCACAAGTGTTGAGACAGCCGCTGTAACGCAACTAGGAAAGTATAGAACGAAGGAAGAAGGTGAAGACGTAATTTATCTCTTGCATGTTTTCTCTGGTCATCGGAGATTGGTGACGACGAAAGAACAACTGAGGATACCGCACTTACCTACTGTAGTGCACGTAACGCCTGCAGTTTGGGATTCATGGCAACTCTTGACGCCTATACCGGCATGCTGGCAGGTCGATATGTTTGATTCAAGGCCATTACATTGCACTTTATCCAGAAGTACGGGGCTATTTCCTCGCTGAAATGGCGAAGCTACCAGAGCCAGGTCCGCCCCGACGTAGCCGAGCTGTTTGCAGACGACCTCGGCATCCTCGGGTCCCCACAGGTTGTCACATATCGCGCCCCAAGTATCGTCAAGGAAGACCTCAACACGACCCTCAGAGTCAACGCTGCCATCGACTAGTCGAACCGACCCGGGAACTGTAATCAATGACGGACATCCAAAGCAAATATTCTCATAATTTGAACTTTGTATTATGTTACAAAATGTTTCAAATATCAGTATACAGTACGTAATGTTCAAACTTGTGATCGAGTTTATGGATGGTGCATGAAGATATTTGGAAAACAACGCAAACGCCAAGCGACGTCTCGCCAGCATGCATATAGCAATATGTGATTATAGTGCTTCTCAACGTAAATTTAATTGACCTTTTTATCATTGACCTTGCGGTTCTTCACCAATACATAAACTTGATCGGCATCTTTAGGTGTTGCACACGCGGCGTGAGTTTTGTGGTCTTAGCTCAAAGCTGTGAAAAGTTATTGAAAGCACACAATATGGCATCTATCAGTTAAAGTTCACCGACACTTTGAACTTTGACCTTGTCGAAATTCACCACTATTTGGAACTTGACAGGCATATTAGATGAAGTACTTGCATGTGGTATGAGCTTGGCTATTCATAGCTCAAAGCTAGTTGGAAAGGTTATTTAGAGCACGCTACAATATCATGTGGACCAGTGCTTATCAGGTAAAGTTTATTGACCATTTGACCTTTGAACTTATCGGACTTGGTTCAAACTATATTCAAACTCGACCGGTATTTTTTACCTGTCATGTGAGTTTGGTGGTCATAGCTCAAATCTGTTGAAACTTATTGATAATCCCTCACATTACTGTGAGTACAGTGAATATCAGGAAAAGTTCATTGATATGTTGATCTTTGACCTTATCGGAGTTAATTAATATTCGAACTTAAATGACAGCTATAGGCTATGCATTTGTGGTATGAAACTGGTGGTGATATACTATAGTAGCTCAAAGCTGTGGAAAGTCACTGAGCGTACACCACAATGCTATGTGTACAGTTCATAGCCCATTTTGACCCTAATTTGAACGGGAACTTGGTACATGCATAATACTTTGCCTTTTTCCGAATTTCGTATAGAAAAATCAAAAGTGCAATCAGAACACAAAACATTACAAATACAAACGTATGCAATTATTTTTGTGCAGTTGCGTATACACAGCATAATACAGAGCGAATAATAATAAAAAAAGGTAATCAAACTTTGGAGGGCTACGATTTCAAAGTTGTCAGATATGGAGAGCAGATGTTTTTGGGAAGAAAGAAGAACTCTTCCTCTTTCCATTCATACTTATTATGTTGAAAATTGTCTCGCATGACTGAGCACACGAACTTTACAGGCAACAATGACAAATCGCACTTTTTCCAAGTTTGAGTGTCACATGAAGGAACAATGAAAGTCTCACCGAAGGGTGGGATCTGTCAACGAAAGTGGTCAAATTGACAGGCCGGCCTGCATGACTGCAGGTTTATGTTCCTTCTTCTAATTATAACCTTCAACATGGCCACGGTTGTTGACAAGTCGGTCACTCCCACAAAAGCTAACCCATTATCCATTTTCTCTCTTCATATTAAAGACATGGTTTGTCGCTGCTAGCTATGTGTTGAATATGAACATAAAGACATGGTTTGTCGCTGCTAGCTATGTGTTGAATATGAACAGAGAAAAAATGGACTGGTGGGTTTGCGTAAGTTGAGTGACCACGTTACAGGACATGTGGACCATAAAATGTTAGAAGAAACCCTGAACACAAACCCTTTACACAAACCTGCATTTTTACAGGCTGGTCTGTTAAACACAACAACAGGAAAATGCACTTTTTCCAAGTTTTTGGCGCATTATCGTGAAAAAAAAAACACTGAATGTCTCATTGAATGGTTGAGATCTTTCAATGAAAGTGATCCAATTGACATGGCATCCTGCGTGATGCACAGCAGGTTTATGTTTAGGGTTTTTTCTGACCTTTTATGGTCCATAACCTTTAACGTGGCCACATTGTCGATATCTCACGATCAAGTGGCCACTTCCACAAAGGCTAACCCATTATCCCTTTTTTCTCTTCATATTCAAGACATAGTTTATCGCTGAGAGTTGTGTTGAATATGAACAGAGAAAATGGACTGTGTGTGTTGAGCTTTGTGGGAATGACCAAATTATCGGACAGGTGGCCATGTTATGGACCATCATGAACGTTAGAAGACTTCATAAATACAAAACTGGTCTATTTATTTGACCACTTTCATTGACAGATTTCATCTATTCAGGGACACATTGATTGTTCCTTCGTGATGACACTCAAACTTGGAAAAAGTGCAATTTGTCAAGATGTGCTCAGTCACGCATAACATTTGTCAATACAATTATGGAAAAACGAAGAGTTCTTCTTTCTTCACAACCAAACAAACATTGGGCCCTCCATAGCTGACAATTATGAAATATTAGCCCGTCAAAGTAGGTTTACCTTTTTTGATACGCACAGAAGTGAAGTATGAATTAAACATCATAAATGTAACAATTAATTACATTTCTCCTATACATGTATATCTCACTCCACACAACAGCACGTGAAACACGACGGAAGATTTATGACCAGACGCTACATGACGATTGAATGATTTCTTTCTTTAGTTAAGTTAGTTAGTTACTGAGTACAACGGATTTTAGACACAATTCCACCAGTTGAATAAACTCACCGCCCCATTGTGAATTCAACTCAAACTAAGATGATAATCTCATGCATACTAATTTACAGATGATAGACTATATCTAACTCTATCGGGACTTTTTTGTTCTTTCCTATATCACATGCATGATATTAGGCAGCGAAAGCGTATGGACAATTCTAATATTTAACAAATGAGAACATCACTAGTCCACGCTTATTATATTACATGCTCTTTGCAAATGATACATTTTTTTCCACTCCCATAAAACATTTGAAAGTCTTACCACGCCGGTACCACACTAAATTCATTAGATTATCATCTGGAAAATTCGAGAATTGTCTTAGCACAAACATTTTTAAAACAGCATGACGGCCCCGGTGTCTGAAATCTTGTACCCGACAACTTTAAACAAACTAAATCTATTCACTCTTTCAAAAGACAGTTTAAGGATATGCTACATGTATAATGTCTGATCATCAGAGCATGTGAGACCTAGCTCGGGATGATTTTCACACTTTGACGTTTGCACAACTAAAAATTGATCATTTGAACAATATCATAAATTGGTTTCAGAGTTTATAGTGATTGGGATGAGGAATAAAAATGTAATCAAAGTTTATAGCAAATCACCAATGAACAAGGATAATGACATGGCAGCTTCATCATGAAAATGAACGAGTGGGGGCTCAGAATTAAACATGTATGGAAGTCCACACAGCTATATAGGTGAACGTACGTGTTAACTCCAGTGGTATATCGGAGTTACAGCGCTACATTTCAGAAATAAGGGATCCTCCTATGTCATCATACCGTAATTTGTTTGGGGGTTTCTTGGAATACTGGTTTCTCTAGCTGCTCAAGGGACCACAGAACTCCACAAATCACCACAAGTCATGGAACTGTATAAATTTATGTACTACATGATCTGAATTAATCGTCCGGACTTCCTCTTTAACTATGCGTTTATTCATCTCACTTTCTCCTTCTCTGTTAACTTCTGTCATTCAAGATTAAAGGGCCCCCGAACTGAACGTACACAACAAAGTTATGAGCATAATAAAAGACGCAGTCACCATCAGTACTGTAGGTCCTATCACATCAGTTTATATCACATACGCACAACTCATCATCATTACTGCCGTGTCAACTGCGATCTCCCTCCCTCTCTCTTTCTAATATATCAATGAACATAATTACTGCATTATGAACAGTGATGTGTATAAATATACATTTGCTTCTCATTCATCTCACACCTACTTCAGTATATAGGCCCGGCCTACTGCATATAGGGCCTATACCTCTCAACGCTTCGCGGTTGCATAGGCTGCTCAATATCATCAATATTCCAACGCAACTCAATTACTGATAACGTCAACATATTACGGTGATGCTGGTGATTATGTATCCCGAGAGTTTGATAAATTTGTATACGTCAGTCAGTCACCCGCACAATAAAACAAAGCATAACACGAAAGAGAAAGGGAATTGATCTGTGCGTTTTATATCCGCAGGCATAGGCCCTATGTATGTATGGAAGTATAAAAACCATGCTATGAGTATGTACTATATCTCTCATCAATTCACTGGGACGCGGCGAGTACATTTTGTGTGAGGGAGGGGTTCGGTACGTTGTGTTTACATGTATGTATCGATACATAGGCCAACTGGTACATTGCTTGCAACTTACTTGTGTCTGCTTCAGCACTATTGACATCAACGGAGAGGGAAATAATTCCATACACAAATACACGCGTTAACAGGCATTCAGTGACCATGCTTAACTCCTTGTATATCCTCATCTTGCATGTAGTGGCAAACGAGAGAACCGCAGTGAGTGGAGAAATCGAATCACTCACCGGCGGACCGCTAAAGGTGAAAGTCGTGTTGTATTCTCTCTTGCGCGTGTAAATACTAAATCCTTGCAGCGTGCGAACCAGGATGTCAGGCTGTGTGTTGTATGAATCCACTAGCTTCCCGTGCAGTGAAAGGGAAATCTAGTACAGCGGACCTCCCACCATTACAAGGAGCTTCAATGCAAACACACGAACCTACGTATGCCCGCTTCTTCAGATAGTAATCATGTATCAGTTCGTCATGACCAGAAATACATTTGAAGAGAGTATATCATTGTCATGACAATTGTTATGATGAGTGGTCAGGATTTATCCTGCTCGTCATACACTTTTACGCAGACGACATTCATCACGTTTATGTCGTCAGTGCTATTTTTACAATCGTCGCAGCCGCTTAGTAGGCATAGGGTCTAATGATCGGAGAAAGAAGGACAAGGCTGCCCGTGGCGTGGCCAATATCATACATGTCTAGCGGGTTGAGTAGAGCAACTGTTTTGATTCACCATGCACAGCTGGGCAGAAACTGCCCATTTTTTGCTCTGAAGTGGAAACTGAACATGAAAAATGAAGAATTGTGTGAATCGTTCATTGTTTGTTTATCATTGTCCATTTCATGTTAGAAAATACACATAATAATAGGCATACATATGCATACACGAATCAAAGAACATGTTACAAAAGCTTACAAAATCGTTGGATTACCTATTTCAGATTGATTCATACTATTAAAATTCCCTAACCTAACAACATACCAAAATCACTGAGAAAAATCAAATACCTGTGTGGGCGTATAATGATTCTACTTTTCCCTAACATTGACGAAAATGAGAAATAACGATGATAATAAAGATTTATACGTGTGCGCCGGAATAAGTAGTGCAGTCTCAAAACATTTATGAAGAATAATGATTATAGACCTGTGATCGAGGGCCATTCACAACCATGATTACTTCATATTTTACACTTTCAACAAATTACTGCTAGGAATACCCCATTTTAATCCATTATTTTCAATTCAATTCGATTCAATTCAAAATAATTCAAAATGATAATACAAAGTAACATACATGACGCTTGCATGAGTACATAACATCAAAAGGAACTTTGAATCACGTAATTTTCAACACAACATGAATATACAATTATTATAATGATCAACTCTGGTTTCAGAAAAAAAAAAGACAAAGACAAGGACAAGAAACAAAAGCAGGGACGGAACAGACAGAAAATAGAACTAAAGATATAATAGGCATGACAAAGAAAGGGAGGGAAACAAAACAAGATAATGTCTACATTCAGTTATCTGGAAAGGTCACCAAGGCATGAATAAGAACTTAAACTTCTATACAATTTGGCTTAAACACAGAAACTCTTAAATAACGAAAGGAAACAGACACTATAGTTTATATTATGTCAAAATAGTAATATTGTTAACTGGAATTAGAACGAAAAACACTCAAAATCTGATTATGTTTGTCAGTTTCATTTCATTTCATTAATTAAGTTTCCACATAAAAAATCATGCAGTGTTGTGTATACAACATCCATCCATGACAGACTAGAGTGTAAAGTAACACATGAATTATACGTTAAGTTCAGTATAATATACAAATAGCATTTACATACTAGTAGCACAAAATCAATTGTAATCCTTTTAAATGGTACATTCATGGCGTATAGATAAACTTGTGTGTGGAGGGAACCTAGCAGTGATAGAAGCAGATGCTTGTGGGAGTAGGTTCCCCGAAAGGAAATCAAACGCAGGCTGTTACACTCACACACACACACACACACACACACACACACACACACACACACACTGCACTCAGTATGTGCACCTGGACAACTGAACACCTGGACAGTTGCAATGGCAACCAGTATACTGTCGGTAAAATGACTATTTTGTACAATGTATATCAAATTGTTTGATTTGCAATTCAATTCAATTCAATTCAAATTCAATAAGATAAAATGAAAAGTCACTATCAATATTTACGGGTTGAAATTGGGTAAAGGGCGCAGGAATGAATAAGAGTGAATAAGAATGTTTTCAAAATTTATAACAAATTGCAATGAACAATGATGATGACATGGCAGCCTCACCATGAAATTGGAACAAAAAACAAGCAAAATCTGACTGATATGTTTATCAACTGGTTACAATGGCAACCAGAACTATCGAACATCAGAACTTGATTTTGATTTTGATTTTATTTTTGAGTTTCTTTTTTTCATACAAAACTGAAATACAAAGTCAATAATTGAGCGCAGTATAATTTGAATCTGACAGTTAAAACAAATGAATGATTAATTCAAATATCCAACATTTTTTCTGACATGACGCAAATAATTGAAAACAAACAAACTATCGTATTTATGCAAACATAAGTTACAGTGGTATTTATTGTTAAAAAGACAAATTAGGCAACTCTTGATGAACAGAAATTCAGGAGACCATTGTCATAAGCAAACGCAAATGAAAATACGGTATAGGGGGACAATGTACACCTCCTTGTGCTTCATATCAAGGGACTGTGATACTGTTATGACGAGCAGCCATTAAAGGACAAGTCCACCTTCATACATGTGGATTGAGTGAATGCAGCAATATTTGTAGAGCACATCAATGAGAGTTTGGGGAAAATTGGACAATCCGTTCAAAAATTATGAATTTTTAAGGTATCATGCACAGTCACTGCTGGATGAGAAGACTACTAGAGTGTATGATGTCACATGCGTACAACGATATAAGGGAAATATAAAGAGAATTTCACAAAATCTTACTTTTTGAAAAAGATGCACACTTCCTCGACTTGTCACTGACGTATGTTAAGGGTAATATTATTCCCCTTGCCTTCTGAAAGAGGGAATTGAAGCGTTCTTTTATTATGCAAGAAAAGTGAAAATATCTTGAATTTTCCTTATACTTTCTTTATATCGTTGTACACAGTAGTCATGTGACATCACAGGCTGTGGTAGTCTTCTCATCCAGCAGTGACTAAGCAGAAACTTCAAAAATTCATAACTTTTAAACGGATTGTCCGATTTTCGTCAAATTATTGCTGATGTGTTCTATAAATATTGCTGCATTCACTCAATCCACATGTCTCTGAAGGTAAACTTGTCCTTTAAAGGCCAGAGACCTCAGGATGATTTTCAGACTTTTTCATTTTGAACAACTATACTGAGTACAGAGTTTCAGAATTTTTAATGATTGGGATGAGGAATAAGAATGTTTTAAACATTTATAACAAAGTGCAATGAACATTTATGATGATGACATGGCAGCCTCACCATAAAAGAATGCGTGAGTTGGAGCTCAAGGAAGCAGGACGAAAGAAGAAGGCATGCATATATAGGCCCTATTCTTCGTAGGTCACTGGTAACTCCTTGGAATAACACCGCTGTATACATTTCTGAAGTAGGGCGAGGATCCGATATACTAGTATATGTCATCAGCATTGCTCAGTGTAATTTGTTTAAGATTTTTCAGAGTATTGCTTCCCTGCTCAAGGACCACAATTCACGAATTCCACAAATCTATACATGGAGCTGTCGATTTATGTAGGCCTGCTACATGATGTGAAATTATGGAAAGTTGTCTGGAATGTCCCTTTAATTTTGACCACCCATCGTAACAACATTATACCGGGTATCACAATGGCAATAATTATGTACCCTCTCGACATGCGTGAGACCATTGAATATGTCAATGTCAATGTCAATGTCAATGTCAATGTCAATGTCAATGTCAATGTCAATGTCAATGTCAATGTCAATGTCACTTTATTCAAAAACCAAACATAAATAATAAGATAACACAAATTGCTGATGCAAAAATTTACGTTGAAGGACCCCGAAAGAAGCAAGGCTTGTGAATGGGGCTCTATGCAAGGTACAGATAAGTTGGGACTCAGCAGCACAGGCCATGATGTAAAGTGACAATCCCCATCATAATGATCAGTTGAGAGAACATTCAGATCAGCAGCTGAATCACACACTAACACTACGACATGGCAAGATATAAGAACAATCATAATGTATATACAATGGCAACAGATAAACCTACATAAAAAGGGAGACCATAAACAGACTAACACACACACACACACCCACACCCTCACACCCCCATACACAACCACACCACCGGCAGAGCACTCAAAACTAAAGTAGGCTGGTCAATCTATACATAACATCAAATAAATGTTTAACATGTAGTTTAACAAATTTATTTCAAATTGTCTAATAGATATTTTTTACACTGAACTTTGAACCTAGAAAATGTTGTACTGTTCCTAATGTCAACAGGTAGTTGGTTCCACTCTTTAATACAAGTGGTTCGGAAATAATTCAAGGAAACAGTAGTCCTTACATGAGGACGATGCATGGAAGAGGTTTCTTTGACGTGTGTTGTAATTATGAATCCATGCAAATATTTCTGGTCGTGACGAACTGAATGAAGAAACGGAAGTTTGTGTTGGAAGTAGATTTCATTGTCATTGTTCACTGTCTCATTTCACTGCGAACTACAGCATCATCCTGGCAATGCAACATGAGGGTATATAGCTCTATGAGTAATAGAGCAGGGAGGTGGATCTCACCACCTCCCTGTGAATAGAGTTCGCACGCTGCACGGATTTAGTGTCCCACGTACGTGAGTCAGAGATGCAACAGAACACGCTACGACTCTATAGCTACATCCTCCGGCAGGTGACTCAAATACTACAGTGCTTTGCCTGATTACCACCAGAATTGTAATACAAACCGAGGATACAAGGAGTTGAGCATGATCACTAATTGTTTATTAACGTGTATAGTCGTGTGTGGAATTATTTCCCTCTCCACTGATGGCAGTAGTGCTGAAACAGACACAAGTAAGTTGCACGCAATGTACGAGCATGTATAGATAGTACAGTGTATACCCAACGTACCGTGCCCCTCCCTCGTCGTATTGTATACTTGCCGTCCCAGATGAGGGCATGGCCCATGGGAGAGTTGTAATGGGATGGATTTTATACTTCCGTACATAGGGTCTACCTTTGCTCTGTTTAGCAAAGCAATGTACATAACAATTCTTTTCTCCTTCGTTTATTTCGTGTGTATGACGAGTAAAAATTCAATATTTGGTAATCATCACCATTACGGTTTTGATAGTGGGGATTTGAGTTGTGATCGTAACTAGCAAACCGAACCGCGGCGCGTCTCAGGTATGTACAACGTAGGTCCCTGTAGGTGTTTGGTGAATGAAAGGTATACAGTAAATGTATGCAAATATCATTGTGGCTTTTGTACATAATGCATTGATAGACCATAATGTGTGTGTGTATTACCCTGTATATTGTATTATATTTTATATTATATTATATTATATTATATCATATCATATTACATTATATCATATCATATTATATCATATCATATTATATCATATTACATTACATTACGTTGTATTATATTATATCCTATCATATTATATCATTTTACATTATATTATATGGGCAATTCCACGGTAACTCGCGTTACAAATAATGGGTACATTTTTGAGATAATGTGCCAATATCTTTGTAATTGGTAGGATCTACAAGTTACTTTTTTCATCATGGGTTAAGTAGACATACACCAACTAAATGAATCCAAAAAGAAAAATAAAGGACAAACATGTTGGGATTCTTGAATCATTTAATTTCGGTAACTCGCGTTACACAAAAAGGACATGGTCAATTCTATGAAGACCTCTTTTTGGAAAGTCTCCTCATACTAGACAATCTTAATAAAAGTTTTCCTACCTTGAATTGACAGTGGGTTAGGACTCATAAATTAACAATATCAAAGTTGAGTAACAATGACCTGGAAAAATGTAGGGAGCCTTTATTTCGGTAACTCGCGTTACGGTAACTCGCGTTACATTATGTCCAGTAACACAGGGTGACACAAATTGATGACATACAATTGTTCTGATGGCACAGAATCTTGTGTTGAATAATCTGAGAGATGCTTATTTGTGTAGATAGTAAAACGAATAAATGTTAAACAAATATTTTACTAATAAACCCAATAGAAGAGTGTGTTTAAGACTAATAAGAGCTTCACTCCTCATAGAGACCTTGAATATGTTTGAACTTATATACTAGATGATAGGTGTATTATTACATTGTAAGTTTCAGAGTGTAAAGATGAAAAATGTTGAAAGTCTTTTTAAAACAAAACATAAAAGTATCAAACCCTATATACAAGTTTACGAAACAGCTTACAATCTTTCAAAAATTCAAATCCTATCTTTGTGAGGAGTGAAAACTAGTAGGCCTACATTTCTTTGCAACTGATTGACAAAAAGACCAGTTCGTAATTCCACTTTGTGCATGAACAAAAAAAGATCATTTGTACGAACAGGCATTTTGGTTTGTAAATTCACTGACATTAAGCATCTGTGATGCGATGATTATTCATGCGATCCTTATCTAAATGATGCTTGCCAGCACATCCACCTGACAGCAAGAATGGTATTTTGCAATATAAACGGAAATAAGCTGTCACTGCATTCAATACAAAACAATGAAATGGATGCCTGCTAAATTATAAACTGATGGGAGTATTCTGATCCCCTGATCTAAATGCAAGTTCATTCTTTTTTTTGAACAGAAGTTCCATAAATTGTTATGTCATGCAAGCTTATGCATTATGCTGCTTTGAAAACAAGTGAAGTGCCGAACCAACTGAGAAAAAAGAAAGGTCATTTGTACCAATGTGTACATGAGCTACAGTGTATACGAACTGGCTTATTACCCTACATCGACGTAAATAAGCACTGAATCGATCAGTGTTTTAGCAGTAGCCATGATAAAAAAGTCATGGGCGTACATACTCAAGCAGTATTCAAACTTACGACCTCCTGATCACCGGACAGGTGTCATCTCCACTAGACCACCATGCTTTCGCCCGACAGCAAGTGCTGGTTCTAATCCTTATAACATGCAGTGGGTACTGCGTAATTATTCAAATTCATGAAATTCTTCCGTTGAGATGTTTTCATTGCAACTGATTGACAAATTGCCCTACATCGACGTTAATAAGCTCACTGAATTGATCAGTGTTTTATTAGTAGCCATGATAAAAAATCATGGGCATACATACTTGAGCAGGATTCGAACCCACAACCTCCTGATCTCCGGACAGGTGTCATCTTCAGTAGACCACCGAACAAGGATTAGAACCAACACTTGCTGTGCTTTATAGCATTCTGTAATAAAAATTCTGTAATACTGATGCAGGAAATTCAAAAGATAAATCTAATGGTCTCATTCACTGCTGGATACATGTACAGTATGCAGTGAAAGCCAGGCTAGACTCTTCAATGTGGCATGTGATCAGTGGCCTTGATGCTAATCACAGTTTATTATGTTGCCCTCCTTTGTTTCAGTCCAGTATAGTGTGTATAGCACTGCATTTGATTGTTTTCACCACAATCTAGCTTAATTAAGTGCTAAAATTTGCTTATGTTGGGGGAAACTTGTGTTTATAGTTGGTAACTCGCGTTACATGCCGGTAACTCGTGTTACATGGTAACTCGCGTTACTCTTTTCATTGACATTTTTTAATGTGATAACAGTGTTTATTGAAGTCAACATCCTGTGTACAGTATCAGGGTGTGATGAATTTAGAAAATTATGATTCCCAACAAATTACCTCCACTGCTTCCTTCAGAATGAAAAATATTTCTTGTTTCGGTAACTCGCGTTACATGGCTCAAGGGCTGAACTTTCATGTGGTGATTAGAATTTTTTGAAGGTGGCATAAAAATTTCCTCATGGGAGACTGAAGTAGAACCAATTTGCTTCTTTAAAACAAATTAATTGAAGTGCTAGCAGAATTTTTCTATTAAAAAAAATTATATCAAGTTAAGCATGCATTTTAGCAATTTGGATGACTGAAAAATTGTCTTCAACATTTGTAGCTGTTTCTCGGGAAATATTTGACCGATTGATATAATTCTTTGAGTTTCTTTAACTTCAATATATGGGTAATACATAATGAGTAATTCTTTTGCAATATGATAAAGTTGAAATTTTAGTGCCATGTCCACATTCCCATGGAATTGCCCATATTATATTATATTATATTATATTATATTATATTATATTATATTATATTATATTATATCATTACAGAGAGAGAGAGAGAGAGAGAGAGAGATACAATTCGTTTATTTCAAACTACATAGTCAACACATTATGAGTTGTGTGTAGGGCTTCTACACTTATAGTTCCAGTAGTTTGTGAAAGAAGCTAATTTGTCTTTTATTGTATTTAGTGCATAATATAATGTGCAAGTGCATGCATACATCACGTGTCTCTATACGTGGCTTGGTGGCTTTGGGTAGTACATTCATATATCACTCATATATGGAACCGTGCAGCTATGTAATACATATTAATATATATATATATATGCGAGAAGATAAGAACATATATGTATATGTTTATATAATATGATATAATATGATATGATATGATATCAAAATAAATGATTTATGTTTAAAGCAGGTTAATAACACAAAGTTTTTAGGGCTTTGGATTGACCAAGAATTATCCTGGAAAACTCATGTTAATTTTGTAAGTAAAATTTTGTCTAGAATTATTGGGATTTTGAATAAGCTCGAACATTTCTTTCCTGTTCATATTTTGCAGAGTATATATTCTTGTTTAATATCTCCATACTTCAATTATGGAATTTTGGCGTGGGGAAATGCAATTCACTCATTACTAGATTCCCTTCTCCGTATTCAAAAGCGTGCAATAAGAATCATAAACCACGCCGGATATTTTGCCCGTACCAATTGTTTTTCCATCAAAACAGAATTCTAAAAATTTCAGACTTATTTTATTATAATCTCGGAATTTTCATGTATAAACTAACAACTAATGAATTACCATCTGTTTTTATCCACATGTTCAAAAGGAATCGTTCTATCCACTGTTATCCCACTCGCCAGAGTGACGCCTATCACCTTCCCCGTACTCGCACTATTTTTGCAAAGAAGACAATTATATTTACTGGACCCAGATATTGGAATGATCTATCTCTAGATATCACTTCTTCCTTATCTTTATTCACCTTCAAACGCAAATTAAAACAGTTATTACTTAGTGGATACACACTACCAAGCTTTTAGCAACCTTTTTATGCTCGCAGTCTTTTGTCCTTGTCCGCAGCACCAAGTTATTCAAGTGATTTCATGGTACCGATACATCTTTTAATAATATAGCATTTTTGTTATTCAAACACTGCGAGATTTGTATGCAGTCTGGTTTGTGCGATATCTATGTGGTTCATTAGTTTATTACTCATCGATTTTTTGTACTGGTGTAATTTCAGTTGGTCAAGACAAACATATCCGTTCTCCGTGTAAAATTATATGCCTATGAACTCGGGAACCTACAGTTTTACAAGCTTTAAAGCTTTTATGTAGGCCCCATCATATTTCTTATACTTACTAGTGACATTTTCATACGATATGACCACGTACATTTGTGTCAAGTATATTTTCTTTTTCTTTTTCTTCTACAATCAGAAGACATGATTGTATATATTTTGTAGTACTCTTGTTTTGTTGTCAATAATTTTGTAATGTCATCATTGAGAAAATGGAAATATGAAATAAATTTGAACTGAACTTAACTGAAATATATACATTTATATAATATCTACAGAGGGATTGGTACACTATAATACCTGCTGACATCACAATTAGTCGCAATATAATCTGAATACACACTGGACAAACAAACCTCATCTTCGTGTGGATTTATGTATACATTAGATAATTAGATTGAAATAAGTGTGAGTCAATGTAATCATGACGGATAAACAAGTACATAGATACAGTAAAACCTTTTGACTATTATATCTTGGAATCATGGTCATCCTGTAGTGCGCGAGCTGCAATGCTTTCACGTTTACAAACATGTAGTAAGTAGGCCTAAATACTGGACTGTTCTTTTGCACGAATATATAACTCAAGCGGAACAATATTTCTCAATGTGATGTATTCCAATGCGACTGTATAATCGGATCTATGAAAAGGGCAAACCAGTTTCTTTATTGGCCGCTCCTTCACGGAAAAGTTTTTACAGTCCTGCATCTGCAATGCAGTTTTGGTTGGTTTTAGATATAGCATTTCAACTGAATTTTCATCTTACTTGTATTATTTCTTGAATCAGTTATCTTGCTTGTGCCAGGGCTACAGCTTAGGACTCCTGCCATTGCCTGCTACTTCTCAAGTAATCTTTTCTTCCGTCCGTCCTTCCTTCCTTCCTTCCTTCCTCCTTTACCTCCCCTTCTTTATTCCTCTAATCTGCCCCTTCCCACTGTTTCTTGTTGTTTGTCCTGTGTCTTTGCTCACGGCGAGCGTTTTGTGCCTGCCTGTGTGTTTCCTTTCCTTTATATTTTTTTTCTGCATTGCAAGTTCAATAATGATTTATATTCAGTAGCTCACATTTCTACAAGCTTGTGTTTTACATGGGCCTCTCTTTTCCAATAATACAATTATTTTGAATAATGCATGTATATTGTTGTAATACATTTTGTACATTGAACTTTTTTTTCTCTCTCTCTACTTAAACTTGTATCAAAACGAAAATGTGTTATTGGAAATAAAATCGCATTTGAATGATTGATAGTTACTTTAATTTGAAGCTATCGTAAAGAATTGATTGAAGTGTTCTATCCCTTTTCAAGATTTTTTTTTTCAAAATAAAATCTGCCCTGTAATAATGATTCACTCAAAATAAAATCTGTCCTGTAATAATGATTCATTGATTTGTGGTGGGATGGCACAATGCTTTAAAATGTAAACTCTAGTACAATTAGGTGCTGGCTTTCGTGAATAAAGTTAATCAATAACATTTGAATAAAGTCAAATCTGATATTACTTCCTACTGCAGCATTCACTTGTATGCCAAAGGTGATTAGGTGATGAGTAGATGAAATGTGAGATTTCTCTGATATCTAATGTGTCATAGCTGACCAAAATAATAATAATAATGATATAATAATGATAGTCCTGGTTCACCGAACACAATTGAACCGTTCAAGTTGTTTGAACCAGAAGTAGATCGTTCTACTTACGTGCAGTGACCACGATTAATGAAAGAGTTATGAACACTGTGAACATTAGTTAATTCTAAACCTATCAGCATCGCAATTTAAACAAATGATGGTTTTAAATATTTCTTCAAGAAAACTTCTTGGGTTTTTCAAATAATAATCGGGTGAACGGCAAGTTGAGCTAAATCACAGTTATAATGATTCAGGTGAGAATGAATATTGGATTTAGGAATTAAAAAGTCATGGAAAGCCGTAGAAATTTGGTTGAACGTGATTTTGTAAATGAAGATGGCTGTCTGAAAAAAAAATTGAATAACATCAATTTTTTATGTGTTTAATTGAGAAAACAATACATGGGTGAGAGGGAGATAAGTTATAGTAATCTAAAGTTCGCAATCACAACCGCACTGCTCGTTTTAGCAAAATTGTATTGAGTCTGTTTAAATTGAACCACAATTTCCCCACACCTAATAATTCAGTCAATCTTTTTCCTACAACTGATTGTCCGTCAACGCAAATGTATTGGTGAAGTTCAATTATATTAAACACAAATACAGTAATTAGAGTTATAGAGTATACTATTTGACTTAATTTTTAATGAATTCTTACAAAACTTGTCTTAGAATGTTAATGAATGATTTTTTTTTTTTACAATCAAACCACTATGATATCACTTCAGATATCTCTAAATTTAGTGTGGTGATTAGATTATCAAATGTTTTATGGGAACAAAAATATTTGTATCGTCTGAAAAGAGCATGCCAAAGAAGTGTGAAATAATTAGTGAGGTTTTCACTTTCAGATATTATCATCTAAATTCTGCTCTGTCGCTGCCTAATATCATGCATGTGGTACAGGAAACAGCAATTCTGTCTCGATTCATTGATGTTAATTATTTCATTTATGGATTATAATGCTTCAGATAATTACCTTATTTTGAGTTTCATTGTCAATGAACTTATTCAGCTGGCGGAATTATGCCTCAAAATTTCGTTGTTACTGAGATAAATATATAATTCTACTCTGTGATTTTCTCGCCTGTGAACGCACACTTCGAATGACGTAGAATGTGTATATGTGTTTTTTTGTAAAATAATGATTTATCATTCTATTCATATCAAACTCACCAAATTTATAGTTCCATTTTCATTCTCATTTAGGTAGGGACCCGAGCTATGCACACTGTGATAACAATTTAAGGCAGATTTTAGTTACCTTCGTAATGATAGTTCTTCCGTCGCCAGCAAAATCACGACAGTATAATTTTTTATTTTCTCTCTTTGGCCAGAGACCTTTATTCATCACCTATAAAGTCGATTACAAACAGGAACTTCATGTACCAGTTTATAATGTGCAGTATTTCAAGCATTCGGTTAATCGGTAACATGATACAAAGTTTAGATTTCTCTGAATGTTTACTTTGAATGTTTGTCATCGATTGCAGTTCCCTGGTCAGTTCGACTCGTCAACGGCAGCGTTGACTCTGAGGGTCGTGTTGAGGTCTTCCTTGACAATACTTGGGGCGCGATATGTGACAACCTTTGGGGACCCGAGGATGCCGAGGTCGTCTGCAAACAACTCGGCTACGTCGGGGCTGACCTGGCTCTGGTAGCTTCGCCATTTGGGCGAGGAAATAGCTCCGTACTCCTGGATAAAGTGCAATGTAGTGGTCTTGAATCAAACATATCGACCTGTCAGCATGCCGGTTTAGGTGTCAAGAGTTGCCCCGAATCCAAAACTGCGGGCGTTACGTGCACATCGGTAGGTAAGTGCGGTACACTTGTTCGTACGTCGTCGCCCGTAAGGAATTATCAGATAAAATGGGTCTAAGATGAATTAAGTGTTCACTCTCTTCCTTCGTTGCACTTTTCTTGTTTAGTTACAGAGGTATTATCTCAATTTGGCTATTGCCATGTTATCATACCAACGCTGTAAACTATACCTACAAATAAAACAGAATTATGACTGAAATTGACAGCAGATGAAACCTCTGTTATAATTTATACAAAATGATGATTAAGGAAATCTTGTCTTTAAAAAGGCAACCTATACAAGGCCGAGATAATGCCATTCTGCAATGTGATAACTGACTTCATAACGTGACGTGAGCTGATATTCGACTATTCCAGTGAAAGACAATTAGTTAAATTATGATAATTCAGGTTCATCCATTCCCTCTAAGACAGATGTACTTGAGAGTAAAAGGAATAACATAGTCCAGGATACCTAATATAAGTGATTGTTACATCGGCAGAGATTGTACGATTTGACAGAATAAAATACTGAGTGTACCGTGTATATCGCTCTTCGAGATTCTCTTGTGGGATATAAATATATGTATTTTTTCAATTTTCTCGAAAGCCAGTATAGTTATTCTTGATGAAACCTTGACCACTCAAGGCTATTCAGTTGATCCCGTTCTTTAGCTACATCTCATTTAGCAAGGAAATTAAAGGACAAGTCCACCTTCATAGCCTATGTGGATTGAGTGAATGCAACAATATTAGTACGACACATCAGTGAAAGTTTGAGGAAAATCCGACAATCCGTTCAAAAGTTATGAATTTTTAAGTATCTGCACAATCACTGCTGGATGAGTAGACTACTATAGTGGATGATGTCACATGCGTACAACGATATAAGGAAAATAAAAAGAGAATTTCACAAAACTTTATTTTTTTCGAATAAAGTGCACATTTCTTCGACTTGTTGATGTATGTTAAGGGTAATATTATTCCCCTTGCCTTCTGAAAGAGAGAAGTCGAGTGTTCTTTTGTTATGCGAGAAAAGTGAAAATATGTTGAATTTTCTTTATACTTTCTTCATATCGTTGTACACATGTGACATCACAAGCTATAGTCTTCTCATCCAGTTGTGACTGAGCAAAAACTTCAAAAATTCATAAATTTTGAACGGATTGTCCGATTTTCCTCAAACTGTCACTGATGTGTTCTGCTAATATTGCTGCATTCACTCAACCCACATGTCTATTAAGGTGAACTTGTCCTTAAAGGAGAAGAAGGATTTTAGATTCTTCGGGCGCACCTTAGCAAAGGTACATAATTGTCCGGGCATAGGAAAGATGAGGAAAGAGTGGCTGAGCAATGTTATGAGTTATGACTGAGTGCATAACTCTACAACCTTGTATGTTCAAATGAACCTTCTGTAACCATAGTGTGATTTATTAAGTTTGTGGCAAGTTGATACTGTGAGACTGTGAGAGGCTATTTATCCTTGGTAAATGAGACCCTAATCATCATGCAGTAGGAAAGTAGAATACTGGATAATCTTTGAAAAGCATTGATGCGACCAAGGGAGAAGAGAGAAAAAATGCCTCTTATTATCCTGCATGCGATTATCAAACGTGAATTAAGAGATCTAACTAGGTTATATTCTATGATGATTATCATTTTCGTTGCTGTTGTTGAATTAATGTTGTAAGCTGTTAATCGTGTAATTATTGATGCTTCATCCATGTCAAGAACTCTTCCGTGATAGTGATGTTAAAGTCTAATTGTTTCTGATCGCGGATGCTATCTTTATTTCACGCAACGAATTCCAAATGGATTCAGCTTGTCCATATAGGCCTAAATACTTTGCTTTCTAGGAAGCCTTCGACTAGTCAACGGCTCGACACCTGCAGAGGGACGAGTTGAAGTTCTCACTGAATCTGGAGAATGGGGAACTGTGTGTGATGACAACTGGGGTATTGCCGATGCGCGGGTCGTGTGCCGTGAGCTTGGTTACCCTGATGCTTTGGAAGCCGTGGTTAACTCAGCGTCCTCTCCCGGGGAGCCCCGCTTTGGACGAGGATCGGGCCCGATTGTTCTCGACGGGGTGTATTGTTCGGAGGAAAAGACTCTCCTGAGGCACTGCAGCGTCACGAAAGAGTGGGGTGTTAACGACTGTTCGCACGCGGAAGACGCCGGGGTGATATGCAAGACCAAAGGTGAGCGCCACGCCGTTTTCTGTTCCGGATTGATAAGCCAACCCCAGTAGTCCACCAAGTTCTTCTACAGTTTTCAAACGAAGAAATCATCCTCATGTAATTACTGAACTGACATCACTGCATTTGACCACATATTCCTCTACCTTACATTTATGAAAGAATTGATGAAAGGTCCTACCGGGTTAATTAATTTAATTCCTAACAAAATCAGGGAAAAAATTAGAAGTCAATAATATAAGAGTGAAATGCTATACTTTAGTCCTTAAAAGTGACCTGGCAGTTAATGAGTTGGAATTTTAGTAAATTCAATTAAAAGGTTTGTCGAAATTGTGCAATCTTACGAAAGTATAAAAAATTTGGTATATCAAAAACAAAGGAGTACATTGAAACAGAAGCCTTTTATGTGAACTATAGAACCATAGATTTTTATGCCTCCTTGAACTTTAACAGGGAATAGTTAAAAATTATAGAATAAGAAAAAAAACAAGTCGCAGAGATGATGATTAATTAGTGTATGCATACTGCACAATGATTTCATACATGCATTTTTAGATCTCCTGAGCCGAAGGCTCAAGTGAGCTATTGCGATCGCTCGTCGTCCGGCGTCCGTCGTGCGTCGTCCGTCGTGCGTAAACTTTTTACATTTTCATCTTCTTCTTGAGAACCCCATGACCGATTTTCCCCATACTTGGCAGGTAGCATCCTTAGGGAGATAGGATCTCAATTTCTTTAAATGGGCACCATGGCCCACCTGGGGGCCCCAGGGGGCCCAAACACCCTAAAATTAAGGAATCTTTAAAAATCTTCTTCTTCTCTAGAACCAGAAGTGATAGGGCTTAGTTGATACTATGAGTAAGTACATTGATGACTGTAGTTTCAAGTTTGTTCATGGGGGAATCAGGGGTGCCCCCCTTGGAACCCAGGGGAGGGTGGGGAAGGGTCCAAATGGGGCCTAAATTGTACATTTTCATCTTCACTTTGAGATCGCCATGTCTGATTTTCACCAAACTTGGTAGGTAGCATCCCTAGGGGGATAGGATCTCAATTTGTTCAAATGGGCACCATGGCCCACCTGGGGCCCCCAGGGGGCCCAAACCCCCTAAAATTAAGAAATTCTTAAAAATCTTCTCTAGAACCAGAAGTGATAGAGCTTAGATGATATTGTGAATTAGTACATTGATGATTGTAGTTTCAAGTTTGGTCATGGGGTTGGCGGAATCAGGGATGCCCCCTCCCCCCCCCCCCCCTTGGGACCCAGGAGTGGGGATGGGGAGAAGTCCTACAGTTGTAATGGAGCCTAAATTGTACATGTTCATCTTCTTCTTGAAAACCTCACGATGAATTTTGACCAAACTTAGCAGGTAGCATCCCTAGGGGGATAGAATCTCAATTCCTTCAAATGGGCACCATGTCCCTCTTGGGGACCCCTAGGGGGTCCACCACCCCCCCCCCCCCACATTAAGGAATATTTAAAATCTTCTACCCCAGAACCAGAAATGATAAAGCAAAGTTAATACCATGAGTTTGTACATTGATGACTTTAGTTCCAAGTTTGTTCATTGCAGATCCAGGGCTGCCTCCCCCCCCCCCCCCCCTACCCTGGAGTTGAGGGGGGAGGATCCATATGCAGACCTAAGTTTCCAATGTTCTCAGGTAAGAGTGTGCAAGAATGCATGGAAGGTGAAATTGCGATACTTAGGTGAGCGCGTGACCCCCGGGTCTCTTGTTTTCATTTAGTTCCACTCTTGCGTTTTAAATTCAATAGTTTCAGGTTTGATAGTAGAATCTCTGGAGAAGGCCTAGAAGAATAGAGAGTCTGTGCCAGTCTTCTTCACTGCCGCTGTCTTTTTTTTAATGTACAAGTCAGTTTCTCTATACACAACCTCTTCCATTTTATTGTAATGGTATTATATTATGTTCCAGTCAGTTTCTCTATACACATCCTCTTTCATTTTATCGTAATGGTCTTATATCATGTTCCATGTATGATACATATAGCCGTTCGTATGGTGGACGGAGGGTACCCGGATGAGGGTCGAGTGGAGGTGTTCTACGGAGGCACGTGGGGGACGATCTGCGCACACGAGTGGAGCATCGAAGACGCGCACGTATTCTGTAGACAGTTAGGACATCCACTGGGAGCTCGCTCGATAAAGACTGTGCCGAGTGTCGATACACCAGTGTTACTAGATGGTTTGCAATGTAACGGAAGTGAGGCTAGTCTTTCAGACTGTCCGTCAAGTGGATGGGCCAACAATGAGAACTGTAATGCCGAGTCTGCTCAGATGGCAGGCGTAGTGTGTAACGGTAAGTTAATGGTACACGGCGCTCTACTCATTCTATGAAAGTCGATTGAAATGTGACAAATTTCCATCTGATTATCTTATTTCAAAAGACAATCAAAATTTCGTTAATTCCTTCAAAGACAGCTATGAAAGTTCCCGATGGCTATATACATATGGTCAGAGTAGATCCTGCAAGGCATCAGCGCATTAACAAGGGTCGAGGGTACATTATTACCAGTGGCTCGGTGGCCATCATTGTCATCAGAAATGTATTAATGTCAAGCCAACATTATCTAAGAATATGTTAAGATCATACAGGAGAGGGGAATAACTTGCAGATCGGTGCTTGATGTAACTTCTGCATGTATAAGTTAACAGGTAGCAGGGTCGCCAGATTGCCGTTATTGTCTTTACAGCACACGATTACTTCACCAACCATGCATTTTTCCCCAATGACTGCTAATCATTTCATAAAACTTGTCGATTTGCAGTTTTGTTCACCGTTCTAGGTGCTGCACTGCATTCAGTGAAAGATGTCATTCAGTTCAGCTTCTCCTCGTGCGAAATCTCTTACCATCGCACTCATGACCCTCACTTTCTGTTTAATTTGTAGGCTACATTTTTTTTTTCCAATCGTGTATATTCTTTCATGCACCAAATTTGCAACATGCAGTGCCGTCCACTGTGGTTGAATTACTTAGTGGATCAAGCTCTCGAGACGGGATCGTAAGATACCGAGAAGACACTATTTCCGGTTTGATCTGCGACCAGGACTGGGGAGAAAAGGAGGCAGCCGTGATCTGTCGCCAGTCAGGATATGCACATGGCAACAGCACCAAGTTGGTATCTCTTGGGTCGGTGTCGGGAAAGATTTTCTTCAGGGACTACCAGTGCGATGGAACGGAAACACAGCTAAGCGACTGCCCCTTCACGACCCGGAGCATCACTAAGTGTGACAGTAATCAGATTGCCCAGGTCACATGTGGACCTCCAAAAGGTAAATTCTGCGAATTGCGGCATCTGTTATTCACTGCCTAATGCTAAAGTCACACACGGTGGGGTGAAAAAACGGATTTGATGAGGGTGAATATGAGCCGGATTAGTCCCGGAATGGAGGGTAAATTAACTATGCTTCAGTCACATACGGCCGGATTTCGAACCGGGTCCAAGGAATTAAAACCGTATCGACCCGGTTCGCACCGTAGAGATTTAATTCTTATGGACCCGGTACGAAATTCGGCCGTGTGTGACTCTAGCATAAGACATTCGTTCTTTTGTGAATTTCCTTCGTTTTACATAATCATATATGTGTTTATAGTTGTGTGCATCTAACGAGATTTTCCCTTTGTTCTCATTCCCGCTATCGCTCATTCTCATTGTCTCGTCTTACTCTCCTTCCATATCGTGACTACGTTCGTGGTGTCAATAGAAAAGTTACATTCTTTATCTATGTATTGCTCTTGTTGTGTTCTGTCACTGTCTGTCGAGATCTTAGTATGATTCTTTCACCGGTATTTCTTTGGCACTCAGACTATGACATAAGATTCGCCGGCAGCAAGTACTCCGAGCAGGGGCGTGTGGAAGTCTTCTTGGCCGGACGTTGGGGAGTGATAACAGATGGCTACGTAACCTACAGCACCCGCAATGTGATCTGTCGGCAAATGGGTTACGCGGGATACAATTCCGACTACACCTTTGACCGAAAGTCATTCCCGCGCGGGACTCTGCCAATCTTGATCGAAAATTTAGGTTGCATTGGTGATGAACTTCGGATTAACGACTGTTATGAAATAGATGTAGTAGATGGACAAAGTTCAAGAACACACGAAGATGAAGTTGCCATCATCTGCTACCCATATGGTAACCGTGTTTATACTTCATTTGATTTGATTTGATTTACTTATTCTCTGTATAGCATCATATACAATATTTTTAGCAATGCATACAAATATAATACTCACTCTATCTATAGTTTCTATATGCAAATTCAACAAAATCATTCCACGTTTAAATCTGTGACATAATTACAGTACATGTGTCATGAATTGCCATACAGAACAGAACAGCATTATGAACGTTATTGAGAAAAGGTAAAATAACGAATATAAGTGGGAATAAAGACATAGAAATGAGGGAGAAAGAAAAAAAAAGAAAAGGAATGAAAATCGAAACATTGTTGCAAAAGGCATTCCTCGATATATGAAGCATAAAAGTAACAAGAACCACCTCTCCAAACGGACACCGTCCCTAAATGAGAAATCGATTAAGTATTACGGTGTCTTTGCCTCATTCTGACTCTGCCTGACATGTAATCCGTAGATATGATACGAAACACTTTTTTGTGTGATCAGAGTGGTACTGTAATAATACAAAGTTTGTGTGTGTACATGGACATTACTTACATCGATGATACCAAAGTAACGATAATCCGTACCTCTTTCAGCAAAACTAAAGAACTGATCATCGTCACCATGACGAATTATTAATAATTCATGGCTTCAATAACTTCTTCATTACATTAAATGAAATGAATGGAGAACGTCTTTGCGCATTCCCTTTTGTGTATTCCTGTAACAAACAATCCTAAACTTTATATTAATGTTATCCATCCTTGATATGAACTTCCAAGTTCGAGGCAATCAAAATAATAAGGGCATGATGCCTCTTTTACTTTCACTCCAGTACTCTGGTCGAAGTTGATGTGTTAACGTGGCTCGAAAATTAAAGGAGAATAAAAGAGTAATTTCTTAGAAGGTTTGTCTTTGAGAGGAAAATGAAAAAAAAGAAGAAAACCTACAGCAAAAATATGATGTTTCTGTCTGACTCTCCTGAATTGTTTGTAACTCTGCATTTTCTGTCACGTAGAGAGTGTCGCGAACCACCCCGTCAGGTTACTAACCGAGACCGGGATAGTCAACACGCGGTACGGCATCCTACAAATCTACCACGACGGTATGTGGGGAGCTGTGTGTGACGTGTATTTCGGCGATACGGAAGTAAGTCGCCTTTTTTCAGTTCTAGTCGCAATTAATATGCATGAGTACAATTATGAATGGCTTTAAATTTATCATATACATAATGATTTGAAGCTTTTCTTCTGAATTTTCTTTTTTTTTTATGTTACTCTTTCGTTTTAAGTGCTTGGTTGTTGGTTTTTTTTTCTCTCTCTCTCTCAACTTCCTCTCTATGTCAGGTAGTGTGCAAGGAACTGGGCCACTCTGACACGGAAAGTTCGCGAATTCTGTACAGCTACGAGATGGATGACGTTGAATGGCCATCTCCCCGGGTTTGGTTCGATATCTCGTACTGCGCTACATACCAGGATGACAACATCGACAAGCTCTTCGAGTGTGGCCATGCGGCGTGGAAGAGGGCGCCCTACTGCAGTAGGGATGATGAGCTCACTATTATCACGTGTGTGGGCGAGCTGCCCCACTTATCCTCCAATTCGGGTAAGATTTGAAGTCATATACTCCATCTTAAAAACAAGAAAAACATGCTTATCGTGAAATTCCAGAAACTGCGCGATGTTAGAATAATGTTATGTCTTGCTAGCGACTATTACTTTGATATTTATCTCGAAGTGATTTTTTTTTTTCGTTTTATCCATTAAATTCAATTCTAACTTTTATTTTCTGTTTTTTCAACAGGATGTACATAATTTACGTAAATTTGACATGCATTCTAAATGTTACACACTCGGGTACCAAGGAATAACATGTTCATATCTGTAGTCATTAATGATGCTTTATTCATGCAAACATAATTATTTATACACATTCTGTGAAAAAAGGAGGCATACCCACTCAAAAGACTGTGCTTGTAGAACCTACTATGTGGGCACCTCACAAGGAAGAGAAGAAAACACACATGTAGGTGAAGAGCTTAAAACTACACGTTTTAGTGTGCAAGGAGAATTACTCATTCAGTATCTCACCGCTCATACAGTTTCCTTCGTTCTGTCCTCTACTGTCCGACAATCACCCTGTCTTAAACTGAGCACGCTTTGTATTATACAGAAAGATCCGTCTGTCCGGAGGAGTCTTTTATTTTTATTGACGTTATCACTCTCCTCCGCAGACAAGGGGATCCGTGAAGCCAGACGTAGTCTCCGCGGAATATAATATTATCCCCGACATGGAAATATAAATTAAACATATAAATTATAAATTTATGAATTATAAATATTATATATATATATATAATGTATATATATATATATATATATATATATATATGTGTGTGTGTGTGTGTGTGTGTGTGTGTGTGTGTGTGTGTGTGTGTAATTATACATATTATAATATCTGCATGATATCTGCACTAAATAAACCCAGAACAGCCAATACACTGGATGAGCATTTTCCTTCGTGTGGAAAGCTCAAAGCATAGGGTCTACTGTTATATTGTAGGCCTAATATTTACATCATTCAGTTTTCCTTGTTTCAATTTGTCTGTACAATGCTTGCATAATCATCAAAACAATGGAAATGGCTGAATCATCTCACAGAAGCCAGTGAAGACTTTTCTCGAACGTTTCTCAGAATTAGTAACCACATGATGCTGAGAATTAACACACAAGTGTATTGTCTGTGTATAATTCTTTAAAATAGACTCTCCAGATTCATACGGGTCCGGTCCAGGTGCGTGGGAGATCATACTGATCAGTATGGCGGTCGTGATACCGCTGAGTCTGATAATTTACTGCTGCTGGCGAAGTCATCGGAACACGGGCTCCGCAACAACTGCCAATGGCGCAGTGTCCACTAGCGCAACTTACGTGCAGTCAACGAATTCGGCACAAGTAGAAGTTGCGTCAACAGAAGCGTCCTCTTCTCCGCCAGCTTACGTTGAGCCGTCGCCAAAGTCTAAGGAGGCTCCACCAACATACGAGTCTGTGTCTCCGGATTCGGCAGCCGCCGAGGCGGCAGAACCCGTTTGCGTATAATAATGTGAAACACGCAAAATAGCTACACATAAATAATATTTCAGTGCAACCTTGGACGTTGTTGCATTTCAAATTGAAATCAACACGTAGAGAGTGTCTTAATATAACTTAAAGGAAAACTCCGGCTGATTTTCAGACTTTGCTTTTATTTAGAACAATTTTAAATTGGTTAAACTGGTTACAGAGTTTTGATCAGAACTTACAGTGATTGGGATAAGGAATAAGAAAAAAACTCATAACTTATCATCGCTATGAGCATGCAAGGATGATGACATATAGCAGCGTCAATAATCCGTAAGAATGGATGGGTGGGGGCTCAATTTAAGGGAGCAGAACAAAAAAAAGAAGAAGAAGAAAACATACATAAATTGTACACGGGTGACCTTGTTAAGAAGGTGGTATTGTACATGCATAATGGTATTGCATTGCTATTTTTCTGAAATATGTGAGCCTTCTTGCATGCATGCATCTTATAGTGAGCCCCCAGTCATGCCCAATTCGTATGGTAAAGCTGCTATAATATAATATGTCATCATCCTTGGTCAGTTATTGTTTGAGTTTTTCAGAGTACTAGTATTCTGCTCAAGGAAAAAATTGATTCCACAAATCTAAACATGGAGCTATCGATTTATGTACTACGTGATGTGAAATTATGAAAATCGCCTGGACTTCCCCTTTAAGGAGTAGTCGTACTTGATTTTCTTAACTGAACTATTCAGCAACACAATGTGAACTATGAGTAGAAATTGCTGATAATACGTTTACCTCATTTTTCATTAGTATGATTGATAATCTACTTTGCATGCTCAATACCTTGTTTATAAACCCGATGTTAAACGATCATTTTTTTTAATATCAGAGGCTTATTATAACACGTGCTTCTCGAAGTCAATTATCATGGCATCATTTTCTACAATACAATTTTACCATATCGGTCATCATTATGTAATAACAGATGATAACACAAATATCACCAAAATTTTACACGACTCAATTAATCTCACGTTATTTGAGCTCATTCATGACAAACGTGAATGAAAATGGCTTTGATTGAAATTTAAACCTGACTCTTACAATATGTTCTCTTCATTGACAAGGCGATATAAATAAAAAATGGCACTCTATAGGTAGGCCTACCTTCTATAACAAAAAGAAAAATGGTTTCTTTGGTTCCATTATGTTTCTCAAATATCAAGGATAGACTGTATATATATAGCAATAATAATGTCACAACAGAGGAATGCATTAAATACCAATCTTGATTTTAATTAAAAATCCGAATATTCTGGGGTCCTCCCCCTTCGTCAGGGATGACAGTGCGAATGAATTTTAATATGTTAATATCACTGTGAAAATTCATTCGCACTGTCATCCCTGACGAAGGGGGAGGACCCCCGAAAATTCGGATTTTAAATTAAAATCAAGATTGGCATTTAATGCATATCTCTGTTTTGACATTATCATTGCTATTTCTAGTACTGCCAATACGCGGAGATATATATATTTTCTTGCCTTTAATACTTTTTTTCCCTCCTCCATAGGTAGTATAGGTCGTCGGTGTTACCACGAACCGACGCTATTTCGTTTTTGAGCGAAAATGCAGTTCTGAGAAAATCGCGTTTAAAGATCTCACAAGTTTTAGACAACGTTTTCAATGACTTTTCCTGTCTTGTGTGTGAAAATTTTGACAGGGTGATGAGAGTGGAAGTTATTCTTCCTATCCATAGTGTAATTTTAGTGTGAATTCAAAAAATTTACGATATTTCTGTCTTCAAACTCACTGCGTCGGTTCGTAAATCCATCGTTTCTTGCGCGCACCATAGGTTATGTACTTAAGCGCGGGTCCCACGAACCGACGTAAGTTGTATTACGCCGGTTCGTGGGACCCGCGCTGTAGGGCCTGTACAATAGGTAACGTGCAATACGCGTGTATTTACGAACCGTCGCTATTTCATTTTCGTATGTGTTTACATACAAATACTATTAGGGCTATACCTGCTTATCAACAATAACCTTATTAATTGAAATTAATTGTCAAGTAATGATTGTTGTGATGATTACAATACATTTAGTGATAATTAAGATGATAATACAAGCCAGTTTCTCTTAATTGTTCTAAAAAGAGTGTTGTCATTGTTTTCATCTTCATTTAGTACACGCATGTATTGTTATTATAGCTGTGGTTGATCGTTCCAAAGATTTCTTTGCCCCCCCCCCCCCCCCTTTTTGTGGATATATTATTATTTAACACTTTTGCATTTGGACATCTATGGTAATACATGTATTCGGTATACTGTGTTTCATATTTTTTTACTGTTTTTTTTTTTTTTACTTAATTAACTTACTTTTTCATTTTTTCACATTATTTTTAATTCAAATTCAGTTCACTTCTTTCATAATAATTATGAATGTTTGTTCTAAGATGAAGGATACCGCTAAATCTTGGGAAAAAGATGTGCCAGTCAGTAATAATTACTTGTATTTACTCATCTTTCATACTCATGCATGCACTCTGTTATTTCTTTCTCTGAAATAATATATTAATTTCTTTATTTCTTATTATTCCACATATTTGTGACATTTACTTTGTCACAATTTTTATCAGTGTCATTGTCATTTGGCTCGCATGCGAATTCACTCATAATTCCTCATTTTCCATCTTTCTCTTTCCTGCTCAACAGATTCTATGATAGCTGCACCTGATCATATAAAGACATAAACTCATCCTGCATGCACTCTTCGAAACTGATAAACTCCTAAAAATACATGAATATCAACACTATCAGAATTTCAAGCTTCATTTTAAATATATAACAATGGTCATGTTTTATTATGCCTTTTGCAGCAATATATTGAAGAGGTGCATTATGTAATCGAAGAAACATAGGTCCTCAGTAGAATATCAAATTTGAATTATTCAGAGATGAGTAATGACAATGGGAAGGATAACAATTGTGGAAGAGCTCCATAAATCAATACATATCCAATGGCAAATGGAGATGGAATCAAGATTCAAGAATATGTGTAATTCAAGTTCATTATTATATCAGTTCTTGTGTGTTCACAAAAAGAGGAACACAGTTCGAACATGCACACCAAATCTTACATCGTACATTTACATCTATAGAGTGCGGACGGAACATATACAAGAGAAAGAATAACATTCTCAAATTAATATATCAAGCATAACTACATGTATGTATATGACCACACAAAGATGTTGCTGCATATATGCATGAAGCTTGAGAGTGCTGCAACACCCATATGTTCAGATAAAAACTTGATGTATATCATACAAAAGAGAAGAGGTACTGCATGTACATGTAGTTACACTATTCACAGGACAGTAGAGAAAAAGCACGAGAGAGAGAGGGAAATGGGTGTCTAAAATAGGTCGATGTAAGGAGTGCCAAGCCAATTAAGTCTCTAATAGAAGTCATACATATATAAGGAAACAAATTAATCACAACATAAATGATCATGCTCATGTTAACCAATAATTAGCATCTAAAAATGTGTGTAGAAAGCCCATAATATCAGCCTTTCGCCCCGAAGGCTTGTATTATGAGAAAAGAGAAATTTTGGCCGACCCCCCCCCCCCCCCCTCCCTGTGAATCCTTAATCCACCAGTACTATAAACACATTCTGAGAATGTGTTTTAGTACATGTACTAGCAAATTCACAAGAGAGTTGGGGAAATTCAGCCAAAATTGTGTGTGGCTAAAATAATTAAAAAGAAAGGTCATCAGCAAAACTACGGGGTGGATGCAGACGAATTTTCATGTGATGACTAAAAAATATGCAGCTAAAGGGAAAAAAAAAGACGGCGGAGAGGGGCCAAGGCTAATTTGACTCCCCTCCCCCCCCCCAAAAAAAAACAAACAAACAAACAAACACCACTGTTTTACAGCACCTTTAAAGGACTCTTAATTTTTTGTTTGTTCAAAAACAAACGTCTTTTCCATATTGTAGGCGAAATGTAGACCGATACAGTGTATAAAGTGTACATCCCAAGCTATTAAAGAAAAAAAAAACAGATTATGAATATCATTTAAAGTAAGAATTTCAGTGTGTTTAATCATCTTTAGTTGAGTTGCAAATGACATGTACATATTTAATAAGAGCAGTAAACTTCGAAGCGCCCCCAAGCCCTTCTATACTTAATTATTCATGTGTAAAGGTAGCGCCAGGGCACTCTGGTGGTCTAGTGGTTATGACGCTGGTCTAGTAATCCAGAGGTCGTGGGTTCGAATCCTGCTTGGGCTGCCTGTGATTTTTTTTTTTCACAGCAGCCTACAAACTGCACACTGCAGTTGCGTGCGTTACTACGGATGGAGACAAATGAATAATCTATTATTTTAATATACGATGTTTGACATCCTTATTGCAATCACTTTCTTTAATTGTAAATTTAGAGACATAATGAATTATTATTAAAAGAAATCAAATTTCTGTATTTTGTTGTGAGTTTGCATGGGAACATACACGTATCATAATTTACAATTTTAGTTAGATAAAGAACATCTTATAACAGAACTGTATAGTGATGGTTGAATAATTATGTCAAATTGTTATAAGTCCTATCATTTACATGGAGTGCATGTTCCCATGTTTATAAGAATCATACGTGACACATTCAAAGTGGGTTGAAGACAACAAAATAATAAATAAAAGAATAAAGGAGAATAGAACTTAATCTGATTACAGCATCATCTAAATATTGCCAATGTGCACTTAGAAATCTATCAAGATTTATCACAAGGTTATGATTACCACACAAAACCTTCAAGATTTATTATCATGAAATACATACCAATGAACACTTAAAAAAATCTAACGTTCCACATCCACATGAAGCTTTCCTTGATATAAATGTCTCTCTGTAGTGTTATTAAAGTGTAGCAAAATTGTAATTACGACATCACAGAATGGAATGCATTGTTTTCACCTTCAATCTTAGGATCTCCTTTCATGTTTCCACTTTACAATCACATTTCACTGTAGATATACCGTCCTTATGTTGTCGCCCTTCATCCCAATTTCTCCCTTCTATCCTATCTGTAGATTGTCTTCTTTCCTAAGCCATTGTATTCACATTCCTTGATGATCAGCACGATGCTGTACTTTTTTCTTCTTCTCTGAAACAGTCCAGCTCTTCGCTACTGCATGGCATCAGTCATCTGAAAGAAAAGACAGAAATTAAGAACTTTCGATTAAAATCAAACATCATGATACAAGATACAACTTTCATTTTGAGAAAAAGAAATCAGCCAACTAAACTGTAGTTGAAATTATTTTGCTCTATTTATATTAAACATAAAACAAAACGGTATACAGGATCAAAGAATGTCAAAAAAAATACTGCTGTTTTTGATGCATATTCAAATTGTCTCGCCTTTTACATACTTTAATGATGCAAGATCTTATGTCTAGCACTTAGTAAGTCTCATGTAGAATTTAAATTATTATTCACATGAATAAATCTGCATGTCCTTGTAAACAAGGCATTGCTTTGAAAAAGCTGAATATCACTAATTGCATTTGGGAAAGAGTCTACGACAATCAAACTTGTTTATTATCAGAGACTTTAACATCTTAATAAGACCTAGACTCTACATTACCATTGTATTCACATCCGTTGGTGATGTACACGACCCTGTACTTTTCCTTTTCTTTTCTGAGACAGTCCAGTTCTTCGCTACTACATGGCACCAGTCATCTGAAAGAAAAGAAAGAAATTAAGAACTTTTGATTAAAATCAAACATCATGGCACAAGATACAACTTTAATTTTGAGAAGAAAAAAAAATCAGCCAACAAAACTGAAGTTGAAATTATTTTGCTCTATTTATATTAAACATAAAACAAAATGGTAGGCCTATGCAGGATCAAAGAATGTCAAAAAATGCTGCTTTTCGTATTTGATGCATATTCAAATTGCCTCTTCATTTACACATTTTACTGATGCAAGATATTATGTTTAGCACTTGGTATGTCTCATGTAGAAATTGAATTATCATTCACATGAATATAAATCTACATGTATTTGTAAACAAGGCATTGCATTGAAATAGCTGAATATTACTACATGTACCTGCATTTGGGAAACAGTCTATGACAATCAAACCTGTTTCTTATCAGAGACTGTAACATCTTAATTAGACCTAGACTCTACATTATCATTCAGCTTTTAAAGGTATTAACCATTCACCTATAAAACACTGGCATTGTCATGTGCATCATATTTCTTTGATACTGCACATATTTTCATGAAGTCTGCACAAGAATGCAAATGAAACACGTCTGCTGTTTGGTATTTATGAAAAAAAAAATTACTAACCCGAAGTCCTTGGCCTTAGAAATAACATGTGGCGAGTTTAGTAGGAATTGACGTTAAATTCTTAAAATAGAATAAGAATAGATCTACTAAGTAGGCCTTTGCCTCATGAATGTCTGGTCTAATTATAGACTAAGTGAAGTCTAGACCTTTCACTTTTAAGTTACCAGTGGTTCACAAAATTTATATTATAGATCTAGACTACATCTAGATCTAGACATCTAATACTATTAGATCTTGGCAACTTTTGTCTTTGTGACACGAAATTAACATGTCACGGATGATATTGCGGCGATATCCAACAGGATGACAGTACCACTATTACTGACTCAGTAAAGTTGACATAGATAACATCAACTTGTTAACGTACGTTAGAGATGGCACCATATACAAAAGCCGGTGACACTGACACTGACAGATCTAACGACTACGTTTAGACTAACGTTAAAGAGTTAGACTCGCCATCTCAGTAAGTCGGCCAAAGACAAAGTCAATACAGGGCTAAGTCAGTGTTACTGTTATGTTAGGCCTAACAAATGTTAACGGTTACTCGGTTAGGTTAGGTTTACCAGGACTCAAGAGTCCTGGTTAAATCAGTCGAGGGACATTTCTTAGAAGTCCTTCGATTCCAAGAATAAAAAGGGTGAAAGAACAAAGGGAAAAAAGGAAAGAAGAAAGGACAAAAGATTATGTATGGATGCTGTGGAAATCGACAGCGCTACTGTATCACTATCAATCACGCGTGAATATGTAAACGCCATTTGGTTGGGCCGCATTCACAAGTTTTAGGGAAAAAAAGTCCCACCGCTGTGCTTCAAAGGTACTCCACTCGAACTAACATTAGACATAATGTCACATATCTACACACAGTACGGTACTAGGGCTGAATTCACAAGTATACTATAACACTGCACTGTACAGGAAAGCCACCTAACCTGTAGAGTACTACTCGTAGTGTTTAGCGTTAGGTAGTATCACTAGACCACATACTGTCATAGATGACATCTACACCAACGCTGCACACTGGCACTGGTCCGACGGTCCCTGACCAGGAAAAATCACTGTTGGACACTGACCAGTAACTTTTTCAGGAATGGACCAGTAAAGATTGGGGGAAAAAATGGGTGGACTCTACCTACTATTACCACTAGTCTAGATGTAGATCTAGAGCTAGACTACCGTGTACCGGTATGGCTCTGAACTGTGTTAATTTGACTTGGTCTTAGACTTCAGCTGATCTTAGTTTTAGTAACTGGTACCGGTATTACAAGTAAAGTCTTAACTTAGACTTAATAGTTAGACTTGAAAGTAAAAGTCTAACATGTCTAACTTTATTCTTTACTCTTCCTTTGAGTTTTACTGTTAGACTTTTTATTATTTTTTTTGTTTAGTACGCCTACTTTGTCAATCTCATGATTTCATTTTCAACTCAAAAGTCAAGGCTTTTAGTGTCTTCGAGACTTTGAAATCTTGCAATCTGCATGTCTTGCACACAGACGTTACGACTACAGTACTCAGTAGTCTCAGAAGTAACGACATAAGTTGAAAAGAAACAATAAATAATATGATTTGGGATCTAATTTGAAATTGGATGGCGTTTACAGACTAGGCTTCATAAGCATCACGCGATTGAATACATGGGACTACACACTACCGCAATTAATGGTTATGGTAGTCCAACTGAAACTGTTATTTTGAGCATGATTTTAATAGGATTATAGCTTACCATTCACTTCACTCGTGGACAGTGGGCTGGCTTAGGCCGTCATTCATCTTTCAGAAGGTTTGGTTCTCACTCTGAGATCTGGATTAGGGCCAAAACCTAATTCTAGGCCAGTAAGTTGAACAAAGCTCAAAATAATGCAACTGCGACGGTTCGTGAAACCCGCATTGCTCTTCACCGTAGCAATTCGGGTTTCACGAACCGGCGTATCTTTCCTGCGTCGGTTCGTGAAACCCCTTTTTCTCAATTTCTCGATATTTCGAGTACCGTCGTTTTTTTCTTTCTTTGATAAAATTAAGAATAATTAATTTTGTGATCTAAAATTTTGGGATTTGGTAGAGTTTTGAAAGCACTTTCATTTGGTACCAATATCTCGATTTTGAAAATTTTGACCAAAATCGAAATAGCGTCAGTTCGTGAAAACACCGACGAGGTAACGAGACACTTTCAGCAACCTAACTACTTTTATCTAACTTTGACGCCACTTACATTGCTATCTCCCGTCAGGCATTATTGTTAAAGTATAGAAGTAAGATTTCTTTGCCTGTCATAATTGTTATGGGCAGACGAAAATAACAGCATGTCCATTTACGAAAGTGCGTTGCTCATACCACATCTATATAACGTCATTCTTCTCGAAATTGATAGCATTTATTTTATACGTTTTTTATGGATGAGTCAGATTTGTTAAGAGAGTATTATTTCTTCCAAAGTTGAATCAAGGCAAACAATAATGCTGAAATTTCGAAAACGTTTAGGGGATGTCTATTCTTTTTTATTCCCCCCCCCCCCCCCCCCCCCCCCCGCCCGGCTCGGTCTTTTTTTTCCTCTCTCTCTCTCTCTCTGTTGTTCAACGTGTGAGCAGTATTGTTTTATGCATATAGCAAAGCATTTCAAGATGCGAAATTGCGACACTTTTAGGAGCTCATGATTTTGGCAGGATGTGTGTATTAATATCTTGCCCCTGTGTGCTGAGTCAGGGATGGTGACGACAAGCCGTGCAATATACAATGGTGAAACTGTTTGTTGTGTAGGTGTTTCGAAATAATAGGCAATACTAAATATACAGCTGTAGTGATAGAATAGCTGTCTTCTATGCGTGGTTTTGTGTGGTTGAAACATAGATTGTTGTATATACGATGTACTTACAGTAGTTTTACTGTGTCTCCTTTGTCTATGGCATACATGCAATTACAGATTAAACCCTTCCTCATTCTTGAAATTCAAGCATTCAAGCAGCAGAAGCGTAATGCAGGACATATTCTTAGAAAAAAGATTTGACAATTAGTGACGAATAATGCAGTAATGATGAATGACGGTAGCAGTGTATAAATATCATGATAACTATAAAGATAATCATTTTGAGTCCGACTGTGGGGCGCGTACTAATTCATATGTTTTCATTAATGAGAGACATCTTCAAAATGTGATTAATTTCTCCGCCAATATCCGCCTCACGGATCAATGTGGGCTGATTTGACGGAGTACAACAGTTACTGTGTCAACCGAACATATTGTCAAGAAAAGTCCATTCAAAATTTAGTGTGTAAGCACTTCAACATAACAATCTTTGAGCTCTGAAGTGTAATATATTTACCATCGCTATGTTTGCATATTAATGAAATGAGGATGACTAGCTGTTTAACCTCTGTGCTAATGAGTCAAACGTGCACAAATTTTACACACTTTATATACTAGACATATGAACGTGGCACACAAAAGGTTAACGAAGATTGTGCGCTCTGGCTCAGCAGAAGGGGGAAAGCACGTATCTATAGATAAGATTTACAATACGTCGTAATGCCATAAACTTCTTTGGAGAAGCTTTGACTACGACTGTCATCTTATACACTGGACTGCGTTGCTCTATTTATTCTTTTATTCAAGTGTCATATGAAAAAAATCGTGTTCTATGCAATAAGAAACTAATTGCTATGTGACAGTCATATTGATAGTTTTCACTTTTCCTTTAATATTATTGGTGCTTGCCTATGACGTGTGTAACGCAATCTTCTAAATGTGTGATTATGCGATGTTATCTGTATATCGGATGTTGTTCATGTTGCAACATAGATGTTATATGTCTTATTATTATAATCACTATATATGCTGAAATAATTGTTTCAATAGTGCTTGTGAATTTGTACAGTGGGCAAATTAGAAATCAATGATAGTCTGTATGAATGTATATTCGGTAAATTGATTTTAACTTTTCATGACATTACATAATATTATGTTAGACTAAGTCAATACTCACTCACCACCCATCAGTCAATCACCAAGGCAGAAGTCGCTATTTCAACTAGACCAGTCAGTGTGGCTGGAGACTGCACTTGATGATTACGGTATAAGAGATCGATGACCGATATGACAAAAATCAGGTATCGGAACCACGTGCTTCTGACTGTGGTTCATGGATAATACGATCATGACTGTGCGGGGAATTTATTGCCATTATGCGTATGCAGTATAGAAATTTCAGGCCACATAATAATTATGCCTCCGCCACGAAGTGACGCCGGAGGCATTATGTCTTCGGGTTGTCCGCCCTTCCGTCCGTCCATCCTCCCGTCCGTCCGTCCTTCCGTCTGTCCGTAATGAATTTTGTGTACAGCGTAACTAAAAAACCGTTTAAGGTGTCTTAATGAGCCTTGGTATGTATATGCATGAGTGGGCGAAGTTGAGCCTACTACTGTAACTTTTGGGTGCACATGCTCAAGGTCAAAGGTCAAAAGGTCAAAGTCAAATGCTCAAAATTTCACTATTTCCCCCATATCTATGCAATGCTTGGAGGTTTTTTCTTGAAACTTTGTGTATACATGTAATACCAAAATAAAGATTCTCCAGAGAGAGTTTTGAGTCACGAGGTCAAAAGTCAAATGTCAGAGGTCAAGTGAAAATGTTAAAATGTCACTTTTTTCTCCATATCTTGGAAATGGTTCAAGCTATCTTCATGGAACTTAGTACATATGCATATACTGACTATCAGTTATCATCTAAGGAATGTGGGGGTCATGTGTCAAAGGTCAAGGTCAACTCTTCAAAATTTCACTTTTTTCTCATATCTAAATGCAATACTTGCCGGATTTTTCTTGAAACTTGATATATACATGTATAACCCAATAGAGATTCTCTGGGAAGTTTCTAAGTGAAAGTGCTAAATTTCATCTCTTCGTCCATATCGTGAAAGTGGCTCGAGGTGTCATTATGAAACTTATGATAGTACATACAACGTATAGTATCTATAATGCATAAATATACCTGACAGTGATTCTCTTGGGAATTTTAGGGTCATATGGTCAAAGGTCCAGGGTCAAAGGCCAAATTAAAATGCAAAAAATTACTATTTGATTGTGAAATTACACTTTTTCTCCATACCTGGAAAGTTAATCAATGCATAGACTTATTAAGAAGGGTTAAAATTGAGGTACAAATCCTAAAATCCCCAAATACCTGCGCTCTTTGGCAGTATAGCCATCCATCCAATTAAACCTAGTTCAAGGAAAGTAAACATTTAACTTATTTGTGACAAACCTGTCATTTTGATATTTTGCCAATTATGTAAAACTCATCACACATTGTCAAGACGTTGTAGGTACTATAGACCTCTTAGGAGAATCATGCATTATGGCGGAGGCATACCAGTCGCCATAGCGACATTTCTAGTTTCATTATGATTGTAATGCTGCCTTGCCTTCTAACAAAAAAAAACAAAACACACACACACACACACACAAAAACACACAAAACAAAAAACACCTCGATAGGATTACCAAAGAACGAACCAAAGTGCACGAACAAAAGTAAAGATATATATATATATATATACAGTGTATACCCAATGGTGATGTGATACAATGAACATAATGTGTCGAAAGATGATTATCGTGGTCCAGCATACAGAGGTACAATGTATATGCTGTTTAGTTTGATTTATCGCATTCGATTGCCACTATTCTTTTAGGAGGGGGCATGGAAAGGAGGATTGGAGAGGAAAGAGTGCATGTGGATGAAATAAGAGCTTACAGAGGAGGGAGGGAGGAATACTTTGTCACTCAAAAAAGCAATTCTTTGTTCATGTTTCGGAGTATATTTTTGCATAGTGTATATCCTGTGTATATTACAGGACGCATTTATTTGATGTTTGGGTTTAAAGCAGTTTTGATCATGCTGTTTCACTGAAATTCTGTTATTTTATTTTGTAGTGTGTACTCGATGGAAACGGGGGTGTTGATGAATTAAGAATTAAAAATGATCTGAACAAACAAACAAACAAACAAACAAACAAAAAACGGCCACACACATGGAAATCCTTTTGGCTGGGAATTCAGCACACACATGCACGCGCGCAAACACATACACACGAACACAAACAAACAAACCAACAAACAACGTTTACGGCAATCACATTTGTGTCTGTGATATTTTACTTCGCACAGTTCGGGTGAACAATGATTCAAGTCACGACAGTGGGTCAAATCGTGGTTTTCCCCGAAACTTCGTAACCATACAAATTATAATGAGGCTGTGTTGAGTGAGCTGCCTGTAGTACAATGAACATTGTATTTTATCCTAAATCATGGATTTCTATGAAAATCTTATGAATTGTGATATGTCATACAAGGAAATTACTTTATTACCGATGTTAATGTTTGTGTCTTGATAAGTTATGATCTTCCCTTTACGAATTCAGTGTGTGTTTTGTGGATATTTCACTATGTGAAGATTGATACTCTACCTCCGTTTTAAGATATCGCGTCATATGCCTACATCTGTGATACCAATAAATCGTCATTCTGTGTCTCTGTCACAATAACTCCTTTGCCAATGAACATTGTATTTTATCCTTCTTTTCTTCTTTTTTTTTGTGAATTGTGGAGTCGGTTACAGCTCGTTATTCCGAAGGTTCGTTATTCCGAAGGCTCTTAAGTCCGAAGATTCGTTTTTCCGAAGGTCAGAGTCGTTATTCCGAATTTCATTTTCGGTCTAACGAATCTCCGGAATTTCGAACCTTCGGAATAACGCCCAAATGTTCGGATTAACGAACCCTTTCTATTTTCGGATTAACGAACCTCTAGGTATAGGGAATTTACAAGTGTGTTTCGGATCAACGAACATTCGGAATAACGAACCTTCGGAATAGCAAACCTTCGGAATAACGAACAGCACCCGTGGAGGTTGACATTATCCTTTTCGGTCAATATGTGCCTCATCAATCTCCTCATCTTAGATCAATCTTTAGGGCTTTAAAAAAAATACTGATATATATGTTGCAGTGTATGTTTCATTCTAGCATTTATAGTGTTGATGAGAAATACAAAGCATCGATAGGATTAAAGAATGTACGTATATAACAATGTGATTGATTATATCCTTGTGTATCTGTGTCTGCGTGCATGTGTCTGTATAGCATATTGCCAGGACGTATAGCCGGAATTGTGATCCACACTAATGGCGTATGACGTTGATATAATATTTTCAGCCATTAAATGAAAATTTACTGTCTTCAATTGGATGAGCGAATGTAGAAATATAATTATAGAAAAACACATCAGGGAAGATCGAAGAAAAATCAGACAACTCGATACGAAAGTTTGAATTTGAAGAATTTCTGCACCGCCATCATCTGTACGGTCGTATACATAGCAACGATTTGAATGATGTACCACTATATAGGACAACGATGTAAATGAAAATTAAGAGAATCGACATACTGCTCGCGTAAATAGCACTTGGCTTAAAGTTACCTCTTTCAGAAGTCACGGACAATGATACCCTCAACATAGGTCTACTTATTATGTTAATAAAATTATATACTGTATAACGAATGATAGTATGTTATTGCCCTGGGCCGATTCTGATTTTCATTACAAAAATTGATATTTGATATTTCATCTTGATATTTTCTTTATAACGTTTGTTTGATCTATCGTCCTGCTTTGACATCAATCTTGTAGTTCCTATCAATTGATGGCCATTACGTAACTTTAGAAAGATGACATTTGGAACGGATTGTCTGATTTTCCTCTAAAATAATGTGTTATATCACATTTGCTCGATTCACCCATCGCACGTACATTTTTTTTTAAAAGAAACATGTAATATATACATTTTTGTGCACTTAAATACTTTATACCTCGAGTCTCATGTCTGATACTCGTGAGAGCCCATACCATGGATGTTATCTGCACGGTACAAGAAGAAGAAGAAGAAGAAGAAGAAGAAGGAGGAGGAGGAGGAGGTGGTGGAGGAGGAGGAGGAGGAGAAGGAGGAGAAGAAGAAGAAGAAGAATTAGAAGAAGAGGAATATCATGGGGTCTAATATACAGCTTACTCGGTTGATTTCAGTATCACTCAATGAGAAAGTATGTGATGGGTTTCATAATCTAACTTTGTGTACATCCCTCGTACTGTATTTTGATATCATTTGCACTATTAATGTGTGTCAGTGGAGGACGAATTTTTGTAATCTAAATTCTCCATCATATAAACGACATTTCGCTGTCCAGTCAATCCCCGATCAATTACAAGGCGGTCATAAAAGTGCACGGAGGGCGCTTCTATACTTTTTGGTTACTGTATGACAGCGAAGCTAGCGATGCTTCTGTACTCACTCTTTGATGACAACTGTCAAACGAACAATGTTCGCGTGCATTAAATCTCGCGGAAATCTTCTTTTTCGTTCAATAAAGTACAGGCCACCTTGGTTTATCAGCGCACTGGTATCTCGTGGGGCCAAGATTCGCGAAATAAAAATGCACGCGCTAAATATAATGAATGCGAGTGGCCGGTCGGTGCGGTGGCAATCCACGAAAACAATCCATCCCACGAATTGACATGCCACGAATAGCTAGTGTGGCACCTTTCACCGGTTTTGTTATGGTGTCCTCTTCTTCAGACTTGTGCAGAATCAGAAGGACACGTATCCGGGTTGGCAGCTGTGACACCCCTTCAAAAATCGGCTTCATACTGTATCTAAACGTTAATGCTGATCGTGGAGCTTGCAGAGCTTGACAATGTGGGCATGACACCCCTGTTTTTCATCGTCAAGTTGTTGATATTGCTTGCGTAGTCCCACAGCCTGATATGTGTGCTGCCCCACAGACACAGGCGCAGACACTGCACAACACGCCGTCGCCACCGCCACCTCAACTCTGCGCCGCACGTATGTGCATGAGCTGCAACTTTGCTGCAAGCACCTGCTAAGGCCAGGAAAGGGTAAATATATTGTGCTTCAGTAAAATCAGGGAGGTAGAGAGTTTCCACCTATCAGTCTATGGAGGAGAGCCGACAAAAGTGAAAAAAAAAAGAATGATAAAAGACTCCCCTGGAAGCTGGACAGACAGATTTTTGCATACTCTCGAAATAGACCCCACCTCTGTGTGTCTGTACTAATAATACTACAGCAGCTCGCCTGTTTACACTTGTGAGTTCAGCCCCACCGTGTGGCGTTCAGCAGTACGTAAAGGTAAACTACATTAGCTGGGTGGGCGGTGGGGCTTTCTTCCACAGTATAATACTGTAAAAGTGGATATTTTCGCACGACTAATTTTTCGCGCTTGGCCGGGTCAGAAGAGTTTCGCGTGTTTTTAATTCCACGGAATCAAGACATCACGCACAGGAACATATGGCATGTAAAAATATTCGCGTGCTTTTATTTTTTTGCTAGTTTCTGGTTGCGCGAAATGCGCGAAAATTTCCACTTTTACAGTACTCGCATATGCGACCCCACCAAACAGCATTTACGCGAGATTGATACAGCGGCAGCGCCAATTTCCACAGCTTAGCGTCTTTTGTCCTTCCTTTCTCCTGTTTTTTCCCTTTTTTCTTTCTTTTCTTTCTCCCTGTTATTCTTGGAAAGACTTCCTAATGTCCCTCGACTAATTCAACCATAAATACAACCCTAAACTAAGCCAAACCTACTTGTTTAAACCCAAACCCTAAACCTTAACCTAACCTTACTTGCTAATGCACGGATGCATGAGCACTACTGCGGTGAGGCTGATTTCATGATTTTGCTGATTTTTCTGTCTAAATTTAACACTGCTGCAGCACTGCTGCAGCAGTGCCCCAGTGCTAAAGCTGAAACAATTGCTGAAAGGAATAAAGCAGTGTTAAATGTAAGGTTTCATATATTGTCTAGCATAAAATATTTTACTACATTTTACTATGTAGAACATACAGCAAAACTTAGGCCACTCTTACTACACGTAGGTGCATTTTTAGACCCAAAATCTACTTCATTAGTTTATTGGGTGAACATTCGTTTACATGTATGGCAACAGGAGTATAGAGCTAGACCTAGACACTTGTTCTAGAATCATAGCAGTTTATATTTACGTGGGTTTTTTATTCAGGAATCATGGTACATGTATTTGTGTTTATGTGTTATGTGTACTGACAGTGACACTATAGAGTGATCAGTAGACAGTGCACTCCAATTATAACAAACATGGTTACACTTTAATTTCCTTATACTGAAGTAAATTCCAGCCCCAAACAACTCTAAACTATTAAAAGTCTATGGTACAAAATTTGCTTGTATTGTATAAGAACACTGTGTCTATAGCAAACATTTTGTTTCAGTGAGTAATTTCTGAGTGCTATTGACAAAGAAAGCAAAACAGATGTCCTTTATTATATTCTTACAATGATTAAAAAACATTCAGAATAACGAACCTTATATAATTGTCGCAGTAACAAAACCCCCCCCCAAAAAAAACAACAACTTTGGAACAACAAACAATGTCTCAATTCCAGAATGATGAACTTTCTGAATGACGAGCCTTCAGTAGAATGAACCTTCAGAGTAACAAACCTTCAGAATAATAGATCCTGGGAATAGCAACCCTTTCGAATCTTATTGAGCCTTCGGTATAACAAACCTTCAAAGTAAAAAAACCTGTGAGATAACAAGTTGTAGCCAAATCCTAAAAGCTATCACTTTTTATACATATATGTTTTCATACCAAGCATAAAAAGTACAACTATATGCTCTCTCTTTAAGTGTGAATTTAAACAAAATTGATGAGATAGCATCCCATTTTACATAAGCTAGCAAGGGTAGGGTAGTGTAGAGTAGTATCACAAAAGTAGTAAGGGGTACATTATATGGAACTCTTCCTGATGGGCCTGTTCAATGAAGGGACCTATAACCACCAGCACTACTACCTGACAGCCCACCCCCCCCCCCCCCCCCCCCCCCATTCGCCCATTCGCCCATTCGGAGCACAGAACATTACTGGGATGGTCCTCTGATGTGGGACCTGGGCTAGAATGAGAATTATTTTACAGGGTGATGCACAAGTTGTCAATTCCTTACTTGGCTGTTGAAATTATTATTGTCCCCGCCGAACGAGTTCGAGCAGGGGACTATGAAACGGGCTCCGTACGTGTGTCCGTCCGGACGTCCGTCCGGACGTCCGTGTGTGCGTCCGTGTGTGATCAAAATCTTCAATTTGCTACTTCTCTGTCATTTATGAGCCAATTTTGATTCTCTTTGCTTTATATGATAGCACTACATGGGAGCTTTGAAACTGCTACACAGAATTTCAGTCGTGACCTTTGACCTTGACCTTTGACCTATATTATACATTTTGCTACAAAATGCTACTCCTTCGCCATTTCTAACCCGATTTCGATTCCGTTTGCTTTATGTGATGGCACTAGGTGAGGGCTTCAAAACTTCTACACAGAATTTTGACCTTTGACTTCTTTGACCTTTGACTTTGATTTTTGACCTGTATTGTACATTTTGCTACAAAATGCTACTCCTTCGCCATTTCTAACCCGATTTCAATTCCGTTTGCTTTATGTGATGGCACTAGGTGAGGGCTTCAAAATTTCTACACAGAATTTTGACCTTTGACTTCTTTGACCTTTGACCTTGATTTTTTTACCTATATTGTACATTTTGCTACAAAATGCTACTCCTTCGCCATTTCTAACCCGATTTCGATTCCGTTTGCTTTATGTGATGGCACTAGGTGAGGGCTTCAAAACGTCTACACAGAATTTTGACCTTTGACTTCTTTGACCTTTGACCTTGATTTTTGACCTGTATTCATTTTGCTACAAAATGCTACTCCTTCGCCATTTCTAACCCGATTTCACTTCCGTTTGCTTTATGTGATGGCACTAGGTGAGGGCTTCAAAACTTCTTCACAGAATTTTGACCTTTGACTTCTTTGACCTCTGACCTTGATTTTTGACCTATATTGTACATTGGCTACAAAATGCTACTCCTTCGCCATTTCTAACCCGATTTCGATTCTGTTTCCTTTATGTGATGGCACTAGGTGAGGGCTTCAAAATTTCTACACAGAATTTTGACCTTTGACTTCTTTGACCTTTGACCTTGATTTTTTACCTATATTGTACATTTTGCTACTAAATGCTACTTCCGGCGGGGACATATATTACGCACCGCGTAATTTCTACTTTTCCTTGTTTATGCAGCAAATAGATAAATGACTGAATAAATGAACAAATGAATAAATGAATGATTGAATGAATGAATGAATAAATGAATGAATAAATGAATGAATGAATGAATGAATGAATGAATGAATGAATAAATTAATGAATAAATAAATAGACAAATAAATAAATAAATAAATAAAAGAATTCTGTCTGTATGCCGAAGTAATGCAAAAGTCAAACTGCAAACTGAAATTGAAAGATCAAAACTTATAAGAATAGTGCACATGGTGCACATATTACTCTCTGCAGCTACAGATCAATGCTCCAACAATTTGACTGAGCACTGTAGAAAGTGTAGTTGATTATACACATTTAGGGGTTTATTTCTAAGGCTACAATTTGTTTGAAGTATAATGCATATGGCAGGAAATGTTCTGTTTGAGGGATGTATATACAAATGTAACTATACACAATTTCACAGCTCAAGCTGGCTGAAAACGAATACAAATTAAGAGTAAAGTTGAGGGCTTTCGCTTCTGTGAAATCAAACCACTGAGAACTGATGGTATTCTTACCATTGCTTATTGCAGATCATGATGTCGTCAAGAGGTTCTTCACTGGACTCCTTCTGTGGAAGGTCATACACCAATCACACTATATGGGAGCACAATCCATATGGCCATTGCTACGAGCAGCTAGTCTTCATCCTACCTGCCCATTGCTTGCTAGCTATCATCAGTGCTCTGTATGTTGACTTTTTGAGCAACAAATTGAGCAGTCCCAATCTTAAGAGGTCAATTGCAGTCCATGGTAGGTTTGTCACAGCAGTCCTTACTGCCCTGATTCAAGTATTAGACATACTGCTAAGACAATTTGTATCCAATGTAAAGCCAGCACCTGTGGATTATCTGGTGGATTGCTTGGCAGCGGTCGCATGGTTAATGGTAGCCCTGTACCTGTGGAAGCTGAGACATCAGAGCATTGCATATGTGCGGACCCACAAACCTGTCATAGGGTCATGGTTCTTGACACTGATGGGCGTCTGTGTCCGACTGACCACCATCAGCAAGGAGTTGCACAGTGAGGGTAAGACTTTGTCCACTGGTGAAGAAGCCATTGTCTTTGCATGGACTGCTCTCCAGATCCTCTACCTCATTTCACTCCTGCCAGCCCCTCGACACACCAGAGTGCATCATGAAATTGGAGCCATTTCATCGTATGGAAGCATAAACGAAGATCCCACAGAGGAGGAGCCACTGTTGGCCTCATCACCTTCGTCCAGATCTGGCTCGCGGGAGCTGGAGCTTGGCACAGCAGAGGATTCCGCCAGTCTTCTCTCGAAAGCCACTTTCTGGTGGACGCAACCGTTGATGCACAAAGGCGCCCAGGGTCAGCTTGTTCGGTCAACAGATGTGTTCCTCTTGCCAAAGAAGCTGACCACTGGGTATGTAGAGGCGTACTTCTCAACAGTTTATCCCCAAGGCTCCAGGGCATTTGCAGAAGAATTGTATTGTTTCAACGACTCACTCCATAATGGGAGGGCACCTGCAGTGAGTGAAGAAGGTGGGTCATATGGTTATGGAAGCGTGATAACAGGTGCAGTCCACAGAGAAGGACCTCTTGATACCGAGGTTGCCGTGACGGAAAGAATCACACTTTGCCGGGCACTCTTCCGCGCATTTGGCTTGCGATTCTTCCTGTTAGGCATAGTCAAATTTCTGGCAAATGTGCTCACATTTGCAGGTCCTCTCCTCCTCAACGCCATTGTGTCTTTCATGGAAAACGGTAAAGAACCGATGCGGTATGGCTACTACTATGCCCTTGGACTTTTCCTGTCAACATTCCTCAGTGCCATGCTGGGTACCCATTTCAACTATCAAATAACCAAGATACAAGTCAGGGTTCGTGCAGCTCTCATCACGACTATTTACCGCAAGTCCCTGGCAGTCAGCGCCACCACCCTGTCCGCCTTCACGACGGGACAGATTGTGAATTTTATGAGTGTCGACGCTGGGAGGATAGTCAACTTCTGCAACAGCTTTCATGCCTTTTGGAGTCTTCCCCTGGAAGTGGTTGTTTCACTCTATCTGCTTTACAGGCAGGTATGTATCAAAGAGTTTTTCATGCATGAGTAAAGAAAGTGATTAACATGATCTTTATCATACAACAGTGTGATACTATATTTTGCAATTAGCAGGTAATATTTGATTCGTGTATACCACAAGAAAACCTTTCTTTAATGGTGCATCTAATTTGACATGGTGTATTTGAATAATATAAATGTCAATATCATTTGTAGCAATCTGATACTTTTGATACTTTGAAATGGAATGGTGCCACACAGGCATGCTGAGAATGCACTTTTCATTCAAGAGTTTTTCTGTATTGGATATTCATTTTCTTTTTCTCTGTGAAAGCTCAATACCTTCCCCTTATTGCACTACCTCTGTTGTGCACACAAGATGAAATGTGCAGGCTCTTTTTCGTATGAGTAATGCATACTTGCATCGGGACCGGCAATGCATCTAGCATGTTGTCTGCACGGATGCCATTACAGGTATATATAGAGCATCTAATTGCTTTGTGCTTGACTAAAGGAAAACAAGACCTACTCCATCAAGCTGTACATGGTGGAACTTCAAGTATTATTTAACAGCCTATCTTTAGGCAAGTAAATATTATGTATTGAGAAACTTTCTTTGCAAATTTTACATCAACAAATTGTACTTGCTAGCATTATCCTGTGAGTATTGTTACTGCAGGTAAGGTTTACTTTAAGAGGTCTTTTCATTTTTTTCTCTCTCTTCTTTCTTTTTTCCCCCCTTTCTCTTCTTTCTTTTTTTCCCCCTTTCTTTGTCTGATCTCAAGGTTGGTGTATCTTTCCTTGCTGGCCTGGCCTTTGTGTTTCTGCTCATGCCTATCACCAAGTGTTTAATGGAAAAGATACAGAAACTGAACACCGACATGATGCAACAAAAAGATGGAAGAGTGAAGGTAAGACATGGGGATATGTGGGCATAGAAATAGCCAGCAATAGGGAGAGAAGTATATCAGCACACTTATAGATGTGCTGTATAGCTTAATGTGCACTAGAGTATCAATTTTGCTGTAAGATTTTGCTGTTAGACAAAAGAAAAACAACAAATCACAACAACAAAATGCAGAAAAACCTGCTTGTGAATACATATACTCTTGCCCTCAAGTTCCTTTCACAGACAGGTAATATGGAGGCCCATATACCGGTAGTTAATTTAGCTGAGATTGTAAATAGATGTAATACCTTTGTGTAAAAAGTGTTACGTCAAAGCTTTTATACAAAGCTGATATGGGTTACCTCATACCATACTATTGCACACAAGCATAGGGGATGATCAATAGCTGAAGTAATGCAGTGTTTCCATACTCAGTGCTATCCTTCAGAGGCCAGAAGCTCACTAAATAGGAATTAATATATAAAATAGTATGCTCCTCACTGAAAGATGTGGTGCCTGTTTTGTCTGTGACCATTGCATCACAGAAGTTTTTTTTTTATTGTGTTGCCTTAAGCCTCAAGCCTTCCCATACCCTCACCACTTCAGATCATGAACGAGATTCTCAGCGGGATACGCGTCATCAAGTTCTACGCCTGGGAGCGCCACTTCAGGCAGCACATTGAGGAGCAGAGGTCAGAGGAGCTGCGCAGTCTGCGAGGCATCAAGTATCTGGATGCCTTGTGTGTCTACTTCTGGGTCACCACGCCCATCCTCATCTCCATCCTCACATTTACGACGTACGCCCTTCTTGGACACGAACTAACTGCAGCAAAGGTTTGTTACCCTGTGTGGTGTTTTCAACACAAATTGTTCCTAGGCCAGCTAATATATGCTGTCATAGACTGACTATTATGTGCCATGTATGTGGTAGAAAAAAAAGTTTGACACAAGTGAAATCACAGAATCACCTTATCCTCTGTGTCATCTTCCAGAGGATGCAATGTTCAAATGTGAGATTGTACTGAACTTGCTCATATTGATCAGGTGCTATATTTCCATACCATCCATGTAAAATAGCTTCCCTCAGGAGGATTTTGATTTCTTTTTTGATATCATCGCCTGCCTGGTAGAAGGACCTTGAGTCTTGGGCAGTCAAAAAGTGTTGATGACAGTGACATATAAAAGAGCTTTCAAAACTATGTCAAATAATGTAACATCAAACTTTGATTCGGGGGTCATAACTTCATGCTATGTGTAGGACCCTTCTCCTGAGCAGGCAATGATAGATTCTCCCTAATTCACAGATATGTCCATTTCTATGTTGAAAGGTGACAATTGCAATTTGAGGGGAAGGCAAGAAGGTCTTAACTTCCATGAAGATGTTCAATCTCACTATCTGGGGTAACTACTGAAAGCAATCCTTTACACACAGCTATCACTTCTGATGCTGATTCTTTGTAAGATGTTTACACCCATCCAGTGTCAAATGAAATCATTTCATCAGAGTATGAGATCCTAACATCAAAGGTACTGTTAGCTATCCCTTTGTCATGAAATATATTAGGGCCTTAAATTATCACATTAGCAGCGCCATTGTGTATGTCAATTGTGTCATGCATTGGCACACCTTGTCATGAGGAGATAAACTTTGAGATGGAGGTATTGTGAACCAGAAATGATTACGTGCATTTTAATTTTGCGAGATTTGTGAAATTTAATGCACACAAAGTTTTCGTGTATACTATATGCATTGAATGCCAGTGGCATTTCATGAAAATTTAAAGCCACACCTAGTCGGCTTCAATTCGCAAAATTTTATGCTGCAAAATTATTTTGCTTTAGAGTGAGCCTTCCATTACACTGCACAACTCTGGTGCATGCTACATTTCTGAGTGATATGTAATCCAAATAGTCACATTCAGACTAGATAATTGTCTCAGTGTTCTTCATTTCTCTGACGATCAGGTATTCACCAGCCTGGCCCTGTTCACCATCCTCATTGGACCTCTGAATGCCTTCCCATGGGTCCTCAATGGCGTCATAGAATCATGGGTGTCACTGAAACGTGTCCAAGAGTTCATGGATCTAGAAGAATCTGACCTGAAAGCATACTATCAGTCAGGTTAGCTGGTTACATTTTTGTCCCCGCCGAACGAGTTCGAGCAGGGGACTATGAAACGGCTCCGTACGTGTGTGTGTCCGTGTGTCCGTCCGTCCGTCCGTCCGTCCGTGTGTCCGTGTGTCCGTCCGTGTGTGCGTCCGTGTGTGATCAAAATCTTCAATTTGCTACTTCTCTGTCATTTATGAGCCAATTTTGATTCTGTTTGCTTTATATGATAGCACTACATGGGAGCTTTGAAACTTCTACACAGAATTTCAGTCGTGACCTTTGACCTTGACCTTTGACCTATATTGTACATTTTGCTACAAAATGCTACTCCTTCGCCATTTCTAACCCGATTTCGATTCCGTTTGCTTTATGTGATGGCACTAGGTGAGGGCTTCAAAACTTGTACACAGAATTTTGACCTTTGACTTCTTTGACCTTTGACCTTGATTTTTGACCTGTATTGTACATTTGGCTACAAAATGCTACTCCTTCGCCATTTCTAACCTGATTTTGATTCCGTTTGCTTTATGTGATGGCACTAGGTGAGGGCTTCAAAACTTCTACACAGAATTTTGACCTTTGACTTCTTTGACCTTTGACCTTGATTTTTGACCTGTATTGTACATTTGGCTACAAAATGCTACTCCTTCGCCATTTCTAACCTGATTTTGATTCCGTTTGCTTTATGTGATGGCACTAGGTGAGGGCTTCAAAACTTCTACACAGAATTTTGACCTTTGACTTCTTTGACCTTTGACCTTGATTTTTGACCTGTATTGTACATTTTGCTACAAAATGCTACTCCTTCGCCATTTCTAACCCGATTTCGATTCCGTTTGCTTTATGTGATGGCACTAGGTGAGGGCTTCAACACTTCTACACAGAATTTTGACCTTTGACTTCTTTGACCTTTGACCTTGATTTTTTGACCTGTATTGTACATTTTGTTACAAAATGCTACTTCCGGCGGGGACATATATTACGCACCGCGTAATTTCTACTTTTCCTTGTTTTCAAGTGATGTGATATATACAGCTGTAATAATGATTTTTGTTAATTGATACTCCAGAATCTTCACCATGCATTCAAAATCTGGGATATTCTCCATGAAGCTGCTTGATGCTGACTTGCATCAAAATGCATGTTGCTTTCAAGTGCTTCCACTTACAATGTATTTCTTTTGAAGCTTTCCTCCATCAGACCAGATTGTTACAAAGTTTTCCATTGAAAAATTCCAAAGTCCATTTCCAAAGTTCCGGGCAAATTTGCAAAATTTTGCAAAATCATTACTGTGCACAAACATGTAGTATTCATTTTTACTCTCGCAAAGCCTGTATATCAATCCTACAGGATTCTGTATTATTATCTTTTTTTCTTTTTTTTAATCCACCAACTCCTCCCATGATTACTTGTATATGTCTTCCTTGAACTGGTAATCCATATTGTGGTGCTGCTCTCAGTGTGTGACACTGAGATCACTGGTGTAGTGTGTGTTATGAGCGCTCACGTTATGATGCTGCTGCACTGTTGGGCTCATTCAACAAAAGTTTTTTTCATTAAACACTAGAAATTGCTGTCACCCATTTTTTAGTAACTCAGTGTACACCACCACCACCACCACCAAAAAAAAAAAGAAAAAAAAAGTAATAATTCAACCAAAATGGCAGATTTCTGTTTGGTACCCCAGGGTACCAAAAACTGCATCAAATGTCACAGATTGCACTGAAGTAGTGATTGTTCACTTGTCAGAAGCCACAGTTTGTAGTGTTGTCTAAGTCACATGCACTTACTTTTATATGTTTTCTTTAACTTGGTTTTCATAAATAGATATGTGTCTATCAGAGGGAGAGCATCTCAAAATCCAGGAAGGATGTTTCCACTGGGAACGACCCAAGAGAGAGGATGAAGAAGAGAAGGAAGGTGGAAACAAGGAAGAAGGTGATAAAGGTGACAGAGAAGAAGAAGAAGAAGAAGAAGTAGAAAGGCTCGTGAGCAGCAGAGAGCAGGAGAATGATGATGGAGAAAATGTCGAGCAGTCATTAAGATTGCAAGACATTGACTTCAGCGTGTTCAAGGTATGATGTTAATGTGCTCACTCACAGTGCAATACAGCAATTTGACAATGCAATGCAATGACTGTTTCTTAAAAAAAAGCCAGGTATATTGGATACTGGAACAAAAATATCATTTGATGCATTTTATTTGCCTATTGTACACTCAGTATAACAGTGAAGTTAAGTAAACATCATGAACAGACAACTGTGCCGACCTGAACAGTTTATTGGGGGAGGGATTTCCCCAGCCTCAAAGAAAGTGGTATGGGATATTTCTTTACTAGTTTAGGTGAAATATGAAGAATATGCTAGTCATATTTCTGCAATGTTACTAATTTTGAAAAACTAGATAAGTCAAAAAATACATCGAGCTGTTTTTCAAAAAATGGATGTCCAGGACACTTGCTTTCTCTCGTCACATCATTTTATGTAGCTTTTATTCTCATTGCCAGCTATTTTCTTTTTCTTCTTCTAAAGAGTCAGCAAAATCTTGCAAAACATGATGTTAAGCAGTTTTATGTTATTTTTGTTGTCAAATCTGAAGGGTCAGTTGGTTGGCATCATCGGTCAAGTCGGCTCCGGCAAGAGCTCCCTCTTCTCGGCCATCAATGCGGACATGGTCAAGGAGGGTGGCTCCATCAGCGTGGCCGGATTGGGCCAAGGATTCGGTCTGGCGTCGCAGGACCCCTGGCTGCAGCATGCAACAGTCAGAGACAACATCACCTTTGGGAAGAACTTCAACACCAACTGGTATCAGCAGGTGGTGGAGGCTTGTGCTCTCATGGAAGATATCAAGGTAGGTCTAAACACAAGCTTTGTCGTTTTAAATTGATCATTGTGGCTTACGTTATTTCAGTTGTTGATGACATGTTCAGGTTGTTATATTATGGTATTAGTGTGGATGCTGAACTGAAGAAGGTATACCGAGGCAATAATCTTTCAGCTCACTTGACTCCCTTTATTCAAGAGGTCGCCATCTAGGCAGACTCTCCTAGCCTTGTTTCAGACTGTACATTTGTACATCATATCAGTACACAGGGCACTGTTTTGTAAAGTTGTCAGTCCTGACAAGTTGTCGGTCTCAGACAATTTCAGTAAAGTCATTGGTTGTGATTGGTTGAGAAACAGACAACTTGTCAGGACTGACAACTTTCATGAAACGATGCCCAGATGGAAATGGCTGATGTGGAAAGAGGAAGGACAAACTGAGTCACCTGATCTGAGTTATTATTTCATTCCTTGGCCAGCTGTCAGCAGCACTTCATGAGTGAAATGTTACAAATTGCTCCAGACATGAAATGAGGACCTAATGACAATGAAGGCATTTCAAGTTTCTGTATTGCTATTAAGATGATGTCAGCTGGGTGTTTGCTGATCAACTAGAGGGTTTCACTTTTAGAAGTTAATCAGTAAAATCTTACTTTTTTTGAAGTTTGAAGGTGCTTTCTGTTTGTTTTGTAACATAACTGGTTGTAATTGATCACCTCAAGTTAGACAGCTTGTTCAAAAAATGCATGTATGTTTGAAGTTGTATCTCTCTGTGTAGCTCAGACCTCTGTTATCCTGCATTTGTTGTGTTGTAGATCCTACCTGCTGGACATGACACTGAGGTAGGAGAGAATGGAGTTACACTGAGTGGTGGACAGAAGGCAAGAGTTGCATTGGCAAGGGCTGTGTATCAGGTACTTTAATACAGGGTGTCAACTTGTGAGTTGGGGGGGGGGGTGGCTGTTTCACAAAAGAGATTTTGCTAATGTAGGTGTAATGTTGGGCAGGTGTCTATGGGAAATGCGTGTTATAGCAAAATCAGTCCATCCTCAAAGGGGTTGAAGTCACAATCGCAAAGTCGCTGATTCCGCAAATTTGATCTCAAAAGTTGCGTGAGACTTGAAAGAAAAAAGTCAAGAAACCTCATGATGAGGTTCTTCTCACGTTGCAGAATTATTGCCCGAAATTAGAAGTAGGGCAGATTCCAAAGCCCCCCCCCCTGCTTGATTAGGGTAAATGGGGGCTGTGTAATAAAGAAACAGATCTACATCATCAAGTGGGTAACTGTCTGATAGAATAATAACAGCATTGTCTCAGTCTTTCCAAACAGTATGTGGTTGTTTGTCTTACAGTAAATGAATAATCTTGAGATGTGGAAGGAAGAAATATAGGTCAACAAAAATGTTCACACTTTATTGGTCTCCAATGCCAGGATAAAGAGATCTATCTCCTGGATGACCCCTTGGCAGCAGTGGACGTACACGTAGGCCGGCACATCTTCTCCAAGTGCATCATGGGACTGTTGCGGGACAAGACTCGCATCCTGTGCACCCACCACACAGGATATTTGACCGAGGCAGACATGGTCATAGTCATGGAGGGCTGCAGAATCGTAAATGTTGGTGAGCTCAACATAGTTTACTACCTATGCTGGTTTTGAAAATGCGGTTTGGTCACAATGGGTTACGCAGTGTATGTTAACCCGTTGAAGACGAGTCCCGAGTATACTTGGGCAGGTGTCTGTGGGAAATGCGTGTTGTAGTGAAATCAGACCGTCCTCAACAGGTTAAGAAAATTTTGACCTGTGGACTACTAAAGTACACATCAAATATACGTGTAACACAGATAAATAACCTAAATTTTGATGCCGGAAGTATTGTGCCTCTGTGGCCTCCATTTTGTGAAGAATTTAGAAACTAAATGAACCAAAACTTATCATGGTATGATGAAAAGACAGAATCATCTATGTCCCTATCGTCACTGGGGTGACAAGACCTTGAATCTCAAATTTTGGTGAAAATGACTTTTCTGGATTAATAGTCAGATAATCAGTTAAGTGATGTCCTGTCCAAATCCTGGCTGTTTTACCACCACAGCATGTCAATGGGAAGACTTTCCCATTTGATATAGTGCTTTGGCTGCCATGTTTTTTTGCTCTCCTGAACATCTAACATTTTGTAGATACAAGGTCTTGTCGCCCCAGCGACACTATGTTCTTAATGACATTACATGACAAAAATGATGTTCAACATGGACTTTATGTAGACAAAGTTTGTTTGGTGCAGAAGGTACTAGTTCCTTTGTAGTAAAGATTATTTCACAGGAATTGACAGAGGGCTCAAGTTGTGTTTTTCTCTTCTTAATCTCGATCAAGGTCCTCCCAGCTCTGTCCTCGACCATTCCCAGTTTGCAACCCATCTCCAGTACAGTGAGAGCGTCGGGGAGACCAGCACAAAGGACTTATCGGCAGGGAAAGAGGTCGCGGGATGCACCAAGGGTAGGGAGAAACTGGTGGAAGAAGAAGAGAAGGAGGAAGGTGTCGTCAAATTTGGCATCTACAAGGCCTACTGGAATGCTGTGGGCAAAATCTTGGCTCCATGTGTACTGTTCTCACTCTTCCTCATGCAGGGTATGTTCAATGAAGGGGCTTTCATACTATGAGAAGGCTGCATATAGAGTTGCATAGTGCTTCGTACCAACTACGCCATACTTCCACTGCCCTATGCTGTGCCTGCCCTGGCCTACAAATGTACATGTGTGTAACAATGTGCGCAGAGGCATACGCAAGATTTTCTGAACTTGTTTCGCACTTAATCAGATAAATTTGTCAGTCCACATATAATCATGGAGTAAAAATCAGAAGAATTATCACCGGTTAGATATGATAATATGAGTCTTTATTCAGTGATAGTATAGTTTCAACAGACAATGCAAGATAAGACAGTGTGAAATGTATGCTATCATATGACAAGATATGCCACTAGATCTGACATCTGACCAAATGTTTGTATTCCCCCACGCTCCCACTTTCCCTTGGCCTGGATTGCCCCCTGTAGCATCAAAGAATGTGAGCGACTGGTGGCTATCATACTGGACTGTCCACACTGGTGGAAATGCTGCAGGAAACAGCACCTTAGCCCCTCCCACTGGAGACCCTCCCACCATCCACTTCTCCCTACTGGATCCAATATACAGCTCTTTGGGACTAGGGCATCACATGTGAGTTTGCAGTGAAAGAGTCTCACATCAAATGATCCCGTGAACATATGCATTGACATGTGAAACAAACCAATACCAGCTCGGCGTAAAAGAGATCTGTAGGATGCGCATCCAAATCAGATTGGAAATGGTTCGTGGTGACAAAAATTTTAACAGTGGAATGGAAATGAGTCGATATTGCTGTCTTTAAACGAATCCACAAACTAGTTTCCAGTAAACCTTTATCTCAATTTAAGATATTAACAAATATGTTATAATTTGTATCCAATCTATGGACATGTAGTTTTTAATTTGAAGCAAAGTATATGAAGGTGATATACTAGTTTTTGTTTCCAACTTCCTATCTTTGTGTTTTACCTGCAGATCAACATCTCACTCAGGACTCTGGAGTTCGAGCGATGGTTCTGAACGAGGTCTTGAGTTCTATCTCGGAGTCTATGGTGGCCTTGTGGGAGCTAACTCGATCTTCACGCTCATACGGGCTTTTCTCTTTGCCTACGGTGGTATCCGAGCAGCCACAGTCATCCATGAAAGATTGCTTGAAAGCATTCTAAGGGTGAGTGCAGTCAAGCTTGCAGTCTCCAGCAGTCATTGCTACCAAGACAAAGCAGCCCAAGCTGGATGGGGAGAAAATCTAAGTAGTTTTGCTATCATCCATTTTTGGAGTCAATCCATTTGAGGCTTTGCTTTGATTTTTTTTTTTGAAATTACAATTACCAGCAATAATTTCAGCAGGTAAATTGTGCTAAATGATGCTTCCAAATCACAGGTTTTAGGAGTGTATAGAATCATGTGTCTACATTGTCAGGATTGGCTTTGACGTTGTAATGCATGCCAACCCAACAGAGATTCCATTAAGCAAAGTGTGTTGAAAGTGGAATGAAATGATGAATACTGGTAGTGCATACTAGACGATGAAACTGAATATTTTCTTATGCTGCCCTCTACTGTGGTTTTTCCATTCAGGGTGCAAGCTTTGGTGTATATGACATTGACTACCCAGACATGTGCTCTTTCTGAGGATCCATGTGAATGTGGTAATCTACTGCATTTTGCAACTCGTATGTCATGTTGTTTACAATAGCTGTTATTTAAAGGGTTTGGTAAATTTCTTTTCTCCAGGCTCCCATCTCATTCTTTGATGTGACGCCCGTGGGCCGCATCATCAACCGCTTCTCCTCCGACGTGTTCACCGTCGACTTCAGCCTGCCGTTTGTCCTCAACATCCTGCTGGCTCAGGCCTTCAGCTTCCTGGGCACAGTGGCCGTCACCTGCTATGGCCTGCCATGGTTCACACCCTGCCTCATCCCCATCGGAATCCTGTACTATATCATACAGGTAGGAAATGGTCTGCCATGGGGACATTGGGCATCAGTATCATTATTTGGTTATGTGGGACACTGAAGAGAGAGCTGCAATCTTGCAGTCATCTGTAGAGGGTAAAATTGAGTGTGTTGTAGTAAATCTGAGATGTGATTACCACGTCATGTAAGCCATACATTAGCAAAACTCAGCGGAAAAGAAGAAAAAATTAATACACATGATGTGTATGTGCGTATACAGTGCTCATTTCTGTAGATAAATATCAAATTTGAAAAGGGTGATGGACAAATGCAAAGTTTTGCAATCTTCTTGATTTCATGAAACCATCATCCAAAATTTCCACTTTTTCTTTCTAGAACTACTATCGTAAGACATCTCGAGAGCTTCGTCGAATCTACAGTATCTCCAACTCGGCCATCTACAGTCACTTCTCAGAAACTCTGGCAGGCTTAGCTACCATCAAGGCAATGAGGGCCACACAGAGGTGAATTATGGTAACATATGTTAATGAAGTATCGTGATCTATCCAAGATGCAGCTTCTATATTGCTGTTCCTCATACTATGATTAACCCGCTGAGGACGGACTGATTTTGCTACAACACGCATTTTCCACAGACACTTACCTGAGTATACTCGGGACTCGCCCTCAACGGGTTAATGTGTTCATAATGCTACTCTTAAATATTGTACGGAAAGGGGACATATTTCTGCTTATTGCAGCCCAAGAAAACTCAGATATTTTGATTAAAAAATGGAAAAAAGAATGCTCTATGTTATTCTGCCTGATTGCAAGCCAACAAAATCAGCTAGAAAATACTTTCAAACACTTTGACATGTCATTGTGAAGTCACAGAATAATGGATCACATAGTCAGGTTTTGTTTTTATCTCAGTCAAGTCTATGCATTGTACCATTTTGCATGCAGGTTTAGACGTGAAAATCAAGAAAAGCTGGAGTTGAATCAGCGTGCTTGGTTCAGCAGCAATGCCGTGACCTACTGGCTTGCCTTCAGACTGCAGATGATAGGCGTAGCCATGGTGACAGCAGTAGCCATCATAGCTGTACTGGAGCATCATTTTAACACTGTAGACCCAGGTTTGTCATTTATTACTCCTTTTAACTTTGATTTCGATTATCAATATAAATGTTATTTACCTATACAATGCAATTGCATACTGACTTTATGTTGATACATCATACCCTGTTCATCACTCCTGTGGACCAATAGATTTCGAAGTATGTGTCATATGTATTATAATAAGTTTCCTACTACTTACATTTGCATTACTTGGATACGCCCACAGAAAGAAAAGAAAAAAATCCAAACCAAGATTCTGTCAGTGACATCATCTGACAGTCACTGCTTATGTGCTAGTATGATTTACAAATGACATTGAAGTGCACCTTCCCATAAAACGAGCATCACTTTACATTTTTCCATGATGTTAGTACGATTGCAGGGAAACGTGCATTGTATGGTTGGTCTGTAAAAGGGGAAGATGTATTCCAATGTCTTTTGTTAGTCATAATAGTACTTTATCAGTGATTGACAGATGATGTCATTGACAGAACCTTGGTTTGGAAGGTTTTTATGAGCATATCAAAGTAGTCGGAAGAAAAGTAGTAGAAAAATCATTATAAATCATATGGCACATATTTAGATGTTTGTTGGGCCACATAAGGAAAGATCAAGGTACATGTATTATAAATCAATACAAGTCAACAAGCATTTGCATGGCATAGTTCCTTTTAAAGGAATAGGTTGTGGTGAATAAAATATTAGGCAACTTTTGTTCTCTTTCTATAAATGATAATGGTGTATTTTCCTATAGTTGTCCACAATATGAATAGGACAGAGCAATGATAATTGTTCAATTGAAACTAAAGAGACTTCAAACGCATGAAGAGCATGTTTGGTCAGAAATAGCATGTTTCAGCATCAGATATCATCTCATGGGCAGATCAGTCTTAAACCAGAGATGAAAGTTTCCCCATGTTTGCTGCTTCTGATTCCAAAGCAGGCATTCAGGTCTTTGAATCAGGAGTGCCATGCTTGTAAGCAAGCCGTAGACAGTTTGTTATGACAGGTTCAACGTACTGGCTGCTGAGCACAATCCAAATTACTCGCTTTCATCTCCACTTGACCAGTTTGTGAGTTCGTTTTTTTCTGCACGCATAATATGACATGAATTGCATAGTCCACTTTTGTTGCAAATCTTTCCTGTCACAGATAAGACTAGATATGTCTACAAGGCATCAAAGACAATTTCAACTAGTAGATAACTTTGTTGCATAAAAATCATGATGTCATGTTGAAGGGTACTAGTGATCACTGTCGTATTGAAATATCAGGTTAATGTTCCTGCGGCTTTAAATCTTGTTTGCTTCTCTTTCTATCACTGGACAGGTTTGGTCGGTCTAGCCATATCCTATGCCCTGTCCATCACCAACCTCCTTATCACAGCCATCACGCAGTTCACGGAAACCGAGAAAAATATGATCAGCGCGGAGCGCACTGAGCAGTACACTGTTGGGATTCCGGCAGAGCTACAAGGAGGCCTCGTACAGGTGAGGAAGGTACCTCAATGATCCCAGCAATCTCAACATAAAGAGCCCTGTTTTCAAAGTACTGGTATTGTACAGTGACAACTGGCAATGATTCAGTTTATTATAACATGAGGTAAGCAACGACTTACATGTGAGCTGTAATCAGTATTCAAATAATTTCCTGTGGTAACAAAGTTTTGGAATATACAGTCATGGCAAAATTCTATATTACATGTGTCCCTGGTCAAGAACTTGTCATAAATGTTTGATACTTAGTGAACAGTAATGTATTGCACTGTTGTGCAATTATTTATGTTTTGGATAATGTAAATATTTTTAAAGAGTGAGTTATAGTGATGTCCACATCACAGACTTGGGCAGTAGGTTACCATGCATGATTTTACAGATTGTTTTATTTTTATTTTTTATTTTTTAGCAGTAGTCACTTATAGATTTTTCATTGCATTTCTTTTTCGATGTAACGTTCTAGCCTCCAATGACCTGGCCGCATCATGGAGTGGTGTGGTTCCGCAACGTCCACTTCTCCTACCGCGCCAACCACCCAAAGGCCCTGGATGGTGTCAGCTTTGAGACCCGTCCGGGGGAGAAGGTGGGCATTGTGGGCAGGACGGGCTCGGGGAAGTCCACCCTCTTCCTGGCGCTGTTCAGGATGGTGCAGATCCAGCAGGGGGAGGTGTCTGTGGATGGAGTCAACCTTGCAGAGTTGGCCCTTGAGGATGTCAGGTAGAGTGACAGTACAGGGCTAGGGAAAGGTGACACCTGCAAGTTTCATACCACCCACTGTCCCCACCCCCTTCCCCTTCCACCTTTTTTGGTGACATCCTTAACTCACCTGCCCCAACTAGTTAAAAATATCATCATCCTATGTGTATCAAATTTCATGTTTTTGTGGGGGTTTTTTCGGGGAGGGAAAAGGCCTGTCTACTCTGTTGTCAAGTTATGAGTTATTGTGTCTTGTGATTATTCTGAATTTTGTTTGACGTATGGCTGTGAATGAAAATGCTCTCTCATTATGTTTGTTGCATGGATGTAAAGTGGAAATGAGTGGAAAATCACAAGAGAATGCTATGTGCCATCTGTATGTGAAGAAAATTATAATGGGTATTGACTTTGTCCAAGCTGTCAATGAATTTTAATATCTTGGTCATGGCTTGATGCCATGAGACCCATGCAATCAAGCATTGTGTTGATCATGCAACCATATTCTTGTAGCAGTATTTCAATCCACAATGCACCGTGTAGATGCTTTAGTTTTGTTGCAACTCTGCAAATATGACAAATGGATTGATATCTGTGATCGAAAAATATGTCATAATGTAGCAAACAAATTTGTATGGTGTCCATAATGTCTGTTTTTGTTGCAGTTCTTTTCTGTAACATCTACTATTTATATGATTTACAAACTGTTTTACCACACAGGTCGAGGCTGGCAATCATTCCACAGGATCCATTTCTCTTCAGTGGCACTGTAAGGACAAACCTTGACCCAATGGGTCAGTTCACTGACCGGGAGCTCTGGAGTGTCCTTGAGAAATGCCACCTGAAGGAAGTGGTCACTCGTATCGGTGGATTGGAGACCCTGGCAGGAGAGGGAGGCAAACTTTTCTCCACTGGTCAGAAACAGCTGGTCTGTCTCGCTAGAGCAATGCTGACCAAAGCAAAGGTGAGACATGTTGCATTGTACAATGCAATATTACACTGTTGAATTGTAACATTTGATATCCGTGTCATATGCCATTGAATTTGTTTTTACTAGAGTGTAATCCATTCTCAGAATTATGAGCTTATGAATCATAATTTGGTTTCCTTGTATGTTGTTTTGTCATCTACATTTATCCATTTCCAAGCTAATACCTTAAATCCTCTTTTGTTGTATGAGTCTCTCCCATTTTACTGTTTTTAGAGAATGAGCTGTTGATGTATTTTGTTACCAGTGGCATACAAAAATCCGTTTTCAATTTTTTTTTATTATCTAGAATTGATAAAGAAGTAGTGATCACTCAGGCTCTTTTCCCCAAGATGAGCAGTTATTAGAAACAACCATAATGACAGCTACATATCAATGAGAAAATGCACACATTGCCATTGCCTTGCTGATGCCATGAAAAAAGTTTATATTACACAAATGCCTGCACCTTTTCAAGTCTGTTGATGTCAAAACTTTGTCAAGTCTTGCCATGCAGGTGAAATTTGAATCGTGAGTAAGAGGATAGTGATTATTGATATGAAATAACCCTTGGATCAACTGTATTTCAGACTTTCTCTTGACATGAAGATTTTCAGAAGATTTTAGAAACTTGAGGTTTACTTATTCTGAGGTAGAGGAGAGTAATCGTTGATATGAAAGTAACCCTTCATTAATTAACCCATTGAGGACGGGCTGATTTTGCTGCTACATGCATTTCCCATACACACTTGCCTGAGTACAATCGGGACTGGTCTTCAATGGGTTAAGAATTTCATCATATTTCATACTGTTTCTTGATCCCATCACAGGTTCTGTGCATTGACGAAGCAACAGCCAACATCGACATGGAGACGGACAGCCTCCTGCAGGAGGCCATCCGCGAGGAGTTCAAGGAAAGCACAGTCCTCACCATAGCCCACCGCATCAACACCATCAGCGACAGCGACCGCGTCCTGGTCATGAGTGGGGGCAGGGTGGCCTACTTCGGACAGCCGGATGACATTTCCGCAGTGCTGTGATGTGACTGGTTGAAACCATTAGAAAGTCTGTGATACAAATGGCCCAGGTGCATCACAAAAGTATCTGTCTTCATTTTCCAGCGGTCTTGTTGTTGTGACTCCTGTTCCCTTCAAAATATATTGTGTGCTAATTTAGTGGTACATGTACTAGCCTTATCTTTAAGGCGTTATAATGACCTCTGCTCATCAAGTTGATGGGTTTTAGCTTCTGATAATGTACTGGTGCAGAAGTCGATTCATGACGTTCATTTCATGGTCACAATGAAATGAAAAGTCTAGAGGTGTATTGTATTTTCCTGGGATAAATGGCAAAGACCTCTTGTATTCAATGAAAGAATTTGGAAATTTGAAGACGAAAAAAATTTCTCCAAACCTACGAAAAATATCGAACTGAAATAGGACATATTGTATTGTGGTAGTAAATACTATCAATGATTGCACTTTGATGAATTTTGCACAAAGGTTCAATAGTTCTAAAGAGCTGTGAGAAGATGAAGAGGAATGATCCTTCTTCTGTCATTTTGAGTATTATGAGGGTACATGTGAAATATCTCATTCTGAATTCAGCATCGTTACAACGTGTAGCTGTCAAGTAGGATATAAATCTCCCCTCCGTAGGCCTTGAAATGGCTGATACAAGAAGTATTCTGAACAGTGTCATTTTTTGTCGAGCCCACCGGAGGTGTGGGGAGACTAAGGGATCGCCTGCGGCGTCTGTCCGTCCGTCATCCATCCGTCCGTCGTTTGTCCGTAACGCTACAAAAACTTGAATAACTCTCTACTGAGGATTTCAATTTCAATGAAACTTTGAGGGAAGAGTGGTTATGCAAAGTTACACAGTTTACCAAACATGAAGGGCACCTCAAGGTCAAAAGTTACAGGCAGAGGTCAATGTACTTTAGGGCCCAATGTTAAGTTTTTAGGGCGTGTTTCGTTTATGGCTCGTAACTTTTGATGTATCTGTCTGTTTGTGACCGAACTTAGATGGTAGATGTCGCTTGGGAAGTTGAAGGTTACCACAAGGTCAAAGGTCACAGACAGGAGTCAACGAACTTTTAGGGCCCAATGTTAAGTTTTTATGGCACGTTTTGATTATGGCTCATAACTTTTGATTCCTTTGTCCGTTTGTGACCAGACTTGGATGGTAGATGTCCCTTGGGGAGGTGAAGGTCATCACAAGGTCAAAGTTCACAGACAGGGGTCAACAAACTTTTAGGGCCCAATGTTAAGTTTTTATGGCGCGTTTCGATTGTGGCTCATAACTTTTGATCCCTATGTCCGTTTGTGACCAAGCTTGGACGGTAGATGTCCCTTGGGGATTTAAAGGTCATCACAAGGTCAAAGGTCACAGACAGGGGTCAACGAACTTTTAGGGCCCAATGTTAAGTTTTTATGGCGTGCTTCGTTTATGGCTCGTAACTTTTGATGTATCTGTCTGTTTGTGACCAAACTTAGATGGTAGATGTCCCTTGGGAGGTTGAAGGTTACCACAAGGTCAAAGGTCACAGACAGGAGTCAACAAACTTTTAGGGCCCAATGTTAAGTTTTTATGGCACGTTTTGATTATGGCTCATAACTTTTGATCCCTTTGTCCGTTTGTGACCAAACTTGGATGGTAGATGTCCCTTGGGGAGGTGAAGGTCATCACAAGGTCAAAGGTCACAGACAGGGGTCAACAAACTTTTAGGGCGCGTTTCGATTGTGGCTCATAACTTTTGATCCCTATGTCCGTTTGTGACCAAACTTGGATGGTAATTGTCCCTTGTGGAGTTGAAAGTCACCACAAGGTCAAAGGTCATAGGTGGGTCAATGAACTTCTGGGAGTTAGAAAAATATTAATTTCTTGCACGCGAATGGGCGAGACACAATTTGGCGCTTGCCTTGTTTTTATTTAACTTTTGGTGGTTTATCCCACATGCCCTCAATTTTAATATATATTTGTTTTTCCTGTGTAGGCTGATATACTCAGACTAACTGGCAATATTCAATTCCGTATACATGCAATCTATGTGAATGACATGATGCTGTTTGTCACTGTCTTACCACAGGGTATTCTGATTGAAGAGGCAGTTTACATTCATTTACATTTGACTTTAACATTGCATTATATTTCTATCATGAACAACTATTGCTGTTCCTTTTACCTCGATGTGTACATGAAGTTGAGGTTACTTCAAACATTCCATTATTCTTTGCATTATTTGACTTTGATTATTTGACTGAGTGCCTTCTATTACCAGTGTATCTTCATGAATAGCCAGAGTAGCAAATAGCAGGATTTGCCTGAAATTCTCTCCAGTCTTGGTTTAAACAAAAGAAAGCGAAAGAAAAGAAGAAAGGACTGTTCATATCAAGATATCTGAACAGATAAGCAACATTGCATAGCATGGAAATAATCCATCTCATACAGTGTTGTCTGTTCCCTTTCCTTGTTTTGTTTTAGATTTTTGTATACATTGTATTAATGATAATCACTGTAATGGTCAACTCTATGTTGTGATGACAGGGAAAATATTGTCAGCTATGCCCATGCCTTGGACCATCACCATATAATTCTAACTTGGGTTATATGTTCTGATATTTTCCCCAAGGTTAGCCAACCATACATCACACGGTTTATCTATGAAACTCAAATATGGCACAATGCAAATATGTAATAGCCATTGTTATACATAGTTTTACGTGAAGTAGATTGCTGCCTATACATCACCTGATTTAGCTATGAAATTCAAATATGGCACAATGCAAATAAATCCAATAGCCATGGTTAGACATTGTTACCACATGAAACAGATGGCTGATTATAGGATGAGTCACTGCAAGTGCATTACCGGTAGTTAAAATGTTTGCTCCAAGTGCATAAAGAAGAATTCATAATTTATGGAGTATATCAGATGGGAGGTATGTATATGCCTTTTCTTGTGGGATAGTGCACTCCCTTTTTGCCAAAGTTCTTAGGACCAGGGGTTTTCTTATGTTATATTTAGATTTCCGTGTAGCCGAACAGTGAACTACATAAAGATACGTATATGTAAATGATAATTTTGACACCCTGAAATTTTACTTCATTGTAACAGGAATTTTGTTATAACTATGTAGCATTGTATTTATTTTCCATCATTTAAAAGATATATCAACAAAGATGTACCACATGAAATAGACCTTCAACAGAGGGATGACCCTACTCAGCTCTGTTATTGTAACAGTGCTGTTTTACAGGGGGGTCCCTTACATGAGAAATATAAACCAACAGTACAGTTACATACGAAGAAAATATAAACATTCAGAGAAATATTTCATGTGAGATTTATATACAATAACAACTTTGATGATGAAAATATACACGCAAAGGAAAAAAAATATATGTAGGCATTTATGTATATTCAACAGAGAAAGAAAATGAATGAGGAATATACATCTACATGTTAGTTACATAAGTAATGATAATGAACATTTTCATTCATTACGGGAGTGCACTGTACCTGCATCGGCAATGTCTTTATTTGGTTTGGAAAAGTAGTTTTATATTTGCCGCAAAGCATGAATTTAGATTGCTACCATGGGCAAGTATTTTGACAAGTATTTGTAATTTGACAGTACAAGTATGCCTAACTACTGATAATGCACTCACCTGTATTCAAACATGAGTGTAGACAAGTTTCTGACAGATTAGAAATGAATGGTAACATTTTATGTGATGACAATGGTGACGTCCTTACTGCCAATATTGACAGAAAAAAAAAATATCTCTTTCTACATAAGAGTTGATCTTATTCTCAAAGATGTCAGTGACTGAAAGTTGCTTTCAAGTTTATATGTTATTAAATTATATTTTTCTTGTAGTATATGTGATGAAAGTGCATTTCGAATTTCCTTTCTTCTGCTAGTGATGATGGACCTGAGCCTAAAGACCCCAAAGAAGTTTTCCTACTGAAACTGCTAGGCACAGAGTGACGGTCTTGCTAGGTTGCAGATCAGCCATTTCTCTTTTTATGTGTTGATGTTGGAGATGAACATGAGGATGATCGATGATTATTATTTCTGATAATGACTTGTTATGCTGATCGACATGTCTGTCAATATTCAATAATATGCTGAGGAGACTGAATAGGGGAGAATTTAGAAATTCCAGTTGTGAGTGATATGTATGCAAAAGTGTGTCTGCAGTCTGTTCTTTTTTTCTTTTCTTTTCTTTTCTTTTTTTTTTTGGGGGGGGGGGTGTGTCTTAAATGCCTGCATAGGTTTTGTGATTTGTGTGTGTTTGTGTGTGTGTGTGTGTGTGTGTGTGTGTGTGTGTGTGTTGTGTATTCTTGTCCAAATTCATCAGGGTATTGATGATGAAGATAGCAATGTGTTGGCATGTGTACCAGGGTATCTATAGTTGTTTGATTAATTGGAAGTGCATGTGTGAGTTAAATGAGGGGTACTGGTAGGGCCTATGAATTCATAGACTCAACACACTCACTGTCATCTACCAATCACACCACCATGACGAGTATTCTGCTTGAACAATGCACCTTCAGGCAATGTAGGAATGAAGGCTCTTGCTTCGTTCAAACCAATTAATCAGTGGGAATAAATTAATAGTCTCTACCACAGCGCAGACTACAAGAAGGTCAACCATCCATACAGATAATTGCTTTGGTCCTCATTCAGTGAGCTGAAATAGCAGTACATGTGTTATGGTAATTTCAAATTATATCATATTTGTCATGTTAAGATGTGTGCTATCAGGCGCGCCGGAAGCAGTTTTGGATTGGGGGGGGGGGGGGGGGGGGGCAAACATTGGAGGGGGCTCAAGATTAGACCATGCATATGTTACACAGTATACACATATACACACACACATACACATACACGCACACACACATCTATTATATATATATATATATATATATATATATATATATATATATATATATATATATATATATGTAAAGTGGCGTATGGTGGGTCGCCGAAACATGGGGGAACCATAAAGTAATTTTGACGGTCTGTATGCTTGTGCGTGTGTGCGTGAGCAATAATGGGACTACAATACATTACGGAATGTGATACATTCAACAACGCAGTCATTGAAGAACATTGTAAGTTTTCCTAACATGGATTATGGAATGACGGTGTGAAACGATCAACAAATTATATACTGTCAGCAACATAAGGTGAATGGCATAGCAATAAAATGCGAGCGAGCGAAGTGAGCGAGATTGAAAATTTTGATATTCTACAGTTCCAAAACTGGAGTTTTAATTGTAGCTACATATTTCGCTTTGAAATAAATGGGGGCGCATCGGGCGCAACTGCTGGCAATTATTGGCAGCAACATTAGGAGAATGGCATAACGATTCAATGCGAGCGAGCAAAGCGAGCGAGCTTGAGAATTTTGACATTTTACAGTCCAAAAACTCCCGTTTGTAGCTATATCTTTCGCTTGGAAATTAAGGGGGGGGGGCATCGGACGCAACTGCTGGCAATTACTGGCAGCAACATTAGGAGAGTGGCATAACGATTCAATGCGAGCGAGCTTGAAAATTTTGACATTCTACAGTCCCAAAACTGGGGTTTGTAGCTTTATCTTTCACTTTGGAAATTAATGGGGCGGCGCATCGGGCGCAACTGCTGGCAATTACTGGCAGCAACATTAGGAGAATGGCATAACGATTCAATGCGAGCGAGCAAAGCGAGCGAGCTTGAGAATTTTGACATTCTAGAGTCCAACAACTGCCGTCGTAGCTATGTTTTTCGCTTTAGAAATTAAGGGGGAGGCGCACGTACCGGGCTCAACTGCTGGATGCGAGCGAGCGAAGCGAGCGAGCTTGAAAATTTTGACATTTTACAGTCCAAAAGCTGCCGTTTGTAGCCATATATTTTTCCCTTTTATTCATATATATACATATTTATTTTATTTTCTTTGTTTATTCATTTATTTTTATTATTATTTTTTTTTTCTGGGGGGGGGGCTTTTTGGGTGGCAAAAATGCGTTTTGCCCCCCCACTTTTTGGATTGGGGGGGGGGGCGGCCGCCCCCCCCCCCCCTGCTATGTTCCTATATGCTGAATAGCCTTGACAATGAATCATCCTCCTAAGGGAGGTGGGACTCTCTTCCCACCTCCGTGCTCCTATGGATCACAATAGGCCAGTTCAGAACAAAGATCAAAACAGAATTAATACAATGTACGAAATTATGTAAATTGCCCTTTTAATTACTTGTTTTTTTATTTATTTAGTTTTCCTTTTTCTCAATTTGTCCACAAAATAAGTAGGCCCTACCCAGTTTACAAAAGACAATAAAATTGTAGTAATATCACACAGCCTGGGAAACAGGCTAGGCTCCTCAAGTATTTAGTAAATTTTCTGAGAAATTAATTTTATGCAAAATAAACGCAGATGAAAACGCAAATATTTACATGTGAATGACGCGCCTCAAACACAACAACAACAACATCCTGTATTCACAACTAGCGGCATTGATTCTCGATTCGCACGGCTACACACACGAGGTGTACTAGCACCTGGGGATAGCGCTGCCAAGCTACTATACCTTTACCGTGACCCTCGACCTCTCTCGACCGTCGGTACACGACGGGTAGTAGCTGTCCGCTCATGCCTCTGCCGTCGCGCCGCGCCGCTAGCGCGCGCTCAATGCGCCATGCGGCTCTCTAGCTCTCTTGTCTCTACAGCATAAGCGAGCCACAGGCTGTATGAGTAGCGCATGCAGTCTCGCCGTTGATTTCACGAAGGCACAATAAAGCGAGTGGATCGTGGAACGAAAATGTCGTAGTATTCGTGTTTATAAGTATTCAGTCATATCCCATCCATCGTTGCCATACGTACACATCTCTGAGGATGGAGATAGAAGAACAAGCCAGGCAGTTGGCTGATGCTGTTAACATCACTCTGGATTCAACAATTAACCAGAAGAGGCGTATGGAAGCTTACCAGGTAATTTTAAATTAGAGAAGGCCATTTATAACGTTAGAAACATTTATTGTTAAATTGTAGATCTGGGCTTCTACTACTATCAGTTAATATAGAAATCAAAAGTTGGTAAATTAAGCCCAGTTATTGACCCCCCCAAAAATGAAACATCCTAAGGGATTGATTTTCTCCTGCTCCTGACATTCTTCAATTCTCTACTAGCATTGTTAGGTCTACTACATTAAAAATGTCTAATTTAGTAATTATTCTAAACAAAGAATCCTGCAAATGCATTACCAGGTATAGACAATAATACAACAAGGCGTAGATTTTTTTTTTTTTACTTTAGTATACAGGGGGAGGGGCGGGGGGCGGGGGGATAGCGAATCATGGACATGGTGTTTGTAACATTTTATCCTGATCATTTATTGAAATTATTGATTTGACAGGTAATGAATGGGTTGTAGACTCTCGGTTGTATGACTGTTTGATATGAGTGAATATGAGTATGATATTCAAGGCTTTATGATGAGGAATGAGGTGCCCTACCATTTCCACACAGGCCAATCGGCAATAAAAGCCTAGCTAGTCCTCACTGAGCCAGGCCAGCATTGCGTAAGCGTGAGCCTACGCCGAGATGGTGACAGAACCCTGTATACATCAGCATGGATCTGCACATATTGAGAGCTTGGGCTATTATTAACTGCACTAGCGACCCCAACTCGTACCGAGTCGGGGTCGCATTGCAGCCCTATGGCTATTGATGTACCACCTGATATGACTTAGTATTTTGGTGACCAGAGACCAAAATGCAGGGTTTTACACTGAAATTCATAGCCATACTTACAATCAGAGGCGCTGAAATCAATTTACAATATGATCTGTTTTAAGAGCCCAGTGAAAGATTTTATACGAGGTTTTAGTCCTTCCGCACTTCGTATCGTTGTACAACTTACACAGCGCATGCGCTAACAGCCTTGCTGTCGATTGGGTATGGATAAAACGTAGCACATGTTATAATACACAATGTATGCGTGTGGAAAAAAAAAACAGACGGCTAGCTAAGAACTGAAATGAATATTCATTCGCGCATGGGCAGATCATCAGATCTCAAAGATGATGACGATTAATCTTGTTTTCGGAGGTAATGGTGAGGGATTAGTCGCCTATATTCAACAATATGGTATTACAGCATGTGGCTTTTCGTTGCTAATCCGAGTGTCTTTTTGAACGATGAGTTGTTTACAGAATTGCAAACATCGCAGTGCACTTGATTACTTCACTAAATTGCATACAAGTCGTTGGGGCGCTGTTAGTGGTTTACAGCACCCTGTGCCGGGGTTAGGGCTATTATCAGTAAAGTCTAGATGTCACCGCATGACTTCCTTGTGTCGTCACTGCACATTAGCAATGATTAATGATTTTAAAGGGTTGCCAACTCTCACACATGTATAGAGCATGTGACTTGCACGTTTTACCTAATTGAGCAAGTCTTATTTATGTTTATTAAAAAAGAAAAACTGAAAAAAACCCCCTGAGAAATCAAAACGGCCATTGTTATTGGCACTGGAAGTAACAACAAATCTCTCGCTAGTGCACATCCTTTTTGAGATCCTATATTAATCAGATGACAAACTGCAAAATATGGAAATATTAATGATGCAGCTCGAATTGAAGAACCTTCGAATAAGTTTTTGAACTGCTCAACATGAAAATATTGCTGTTTACAGTAGGGCCTACATACCAGGTACTTCATAAAACTGAAAGATGTGCTTGATATGTCAGTTTCTAGCAATACTTCAGGACAAGCAAATCAGAAAAAATAAAATGAGAATGTGGTACTAAGATATAATGTTTGCTGGCTTATAGGACAGTCAAGGTGGAATATTTTTATTTTTAGAAATTACAATTGTATATGGCAATGAATGTTACTAAACTTGCAGGATACATAATAACCCAGGGCTATTATTATTATTGATATTATTACTGTTATTATTGTTATTATTATTATTCTTAATATTATTATTATTATTATTATTATTATTATTATTATTATTATTATCATCATCATCATCATCATCATCATCATTATTATTATTATTATTGTTAAATATTATCATCATCATCATTAATTGTGGAATATGCACAGGAATTATCTCAGAAATCTATGAATCTATCAACAAATGAAGTTCACTGAAATTAGCCAGGACTGGAGGGTGAAGCATTAGATGATTTCTAATATTTTTTTTTTTTCTGTGCAGTTGGCACTGTTAGTGTAAATGTGATTTTAGGGAATATCTTGATAATATCGGGGCCACAGAACTGGAGGGGGAGGGGTGAGCATTTGACCCTTGTTTGGCAGTAATGGTGCCCCCCCCCCCCCCCCCCACACACACACACACACAAACTACTGAAGGTACCCCAGACCCCGTGAAATAGTTGTGAATTGATACTCCTTGTATGGAAATTCATATTGTCAGGCTGCTTTGGTTCCATGGATCGTAATGAAGTGTTTTCTCCTCCTGTTTCAGATATGTGAGACTTTCAAGGAGAAGTCGCCTCACTGTGTGGCTTGTGGAATGTACCTCAGTGACGCAAAAAATTCACCAGTTATCCGACACTTTGGTTTACAGTTACTGGAACACTTTGTAAGGTTTGTACAGAAAAAAAAAAATGAAGTACAGCGTACAGTATAATTTATTCTTTTGTAGTACAATAAAGTTCTAAAACTGTTGAGGAATGCTGTATTGAATCTGAACAAGACTTTTCCCAAAGTATTTGCTATATTTTACAGGGATGGGATGATCTCAATTTCTTCACTCACTACACTCACACTCACAACTACACTCATGAACAGATTATGTATTACAGACTTACGTGATCGTAATACTGTTCTTGCTCAGTTTTCCGTCTCACTTCTCCAGATTTCTCTATTATCTAGACATAAATGCACAGTCTCTTTGTTTTTTCTTTTCTTGCATTTTTAGTGCAAAGTATACTGTAACTAAATTTATGCAACATAACAATTTACATATTTGCATTAAAAAAGAGTCAGGACATAAATACCAATATTACTATAATACAATGTATCATACCTCCCACAGTGCAGTCATTAGAAGGAAATATGTGTACATGTACAAGTATTAAGCTCATCTGATGGTTTGATCAGTGGGATGGGAGTGAGAGAGACCCTGAGGTATGATTATCCTTCCTTGACAGTTAACTTGGGGAAAAAAAGCAACAAAGACAAACAACAAGGGAAATTTGAATGATATTCATTTCAATTCCATGTCATGTGAATTTCGAAGCATAGAAATAGATATGTGTGTGTGAAACATACAAATATTATAATTTTCAGTGAATTGTCTACAGTATAACTTGTATAGATGTCGAGCACAACTAGCTGGAAAGTGTTGTGCTTTAGCATATCCTGCTTATCCAGCCAGCAGGCAATCAGACTTCTTATTTGGACAATCACCAATCCTGACATTGCAGGATAACTGAGGTTGGACTGTTACATCTAAAAAGAGTGTTTTCTTGTATGCATGAAGGAGTCAGAAATATGCATCATAACATGAGGGTGTGATATAAATTGTGTTTGATCACTTTCAAATATGACTCTTTTTTGCATGTAATCATGTTTGATATGTCTTGTTCGCACCTTTAGATTCAAGTGGAATGATGCTTCACAAAATGAAAAGGTCCAGTTTAAAGAAATTACCCTACAGCTCATCACAAAGGTACAACCATGTATAGTGTAGATAAGTACCGAATGTTCTGTATCATACAAATGTAAAACTCATTTAGTTAATAAAAAGAATCTCAGATTAGCAGTATTTGTTTTAAATCAAAGAATCCACATTTCTATTTCGTACTATTAAGCAATATTAAGCATAAGCAATATGAATTTGGCAATTTGAAAGATGAGATTTTGTTCAAAAATGTACTGAACATTATCAGAATTTTTCATTGTGCAACATTTACTACAAAAAATGAATTGACGAAAGGTTTCTGTAAAAAGACAAGGGACATTGGATATGAAAAAGTAAAGGTACATTGTTGTGAGTCTTGATGCCATGATTATGCCTGACTATGTATCATTTTCAGTTTATATGGCCCCAGAGGACAGTATGGAAATTAACTGAAGGCCATCAAGAAACAGATATTAAGCTTGCACACCTAAGCTTGAGTGTGAGCAATGTATGAATAAGTTGTGAATGGATATAAACTCAGGGTATCTGCTATCTTGACCGTCCAGGGAGCTGGTCATATCCTCGAGACGGCTAACTACATCAAGGAGGGTCAGGTCAAGATTCTTGTGGAAATGGTCAAGCGCGAGTGGCCTCAGCATTGGCCAAGTCTTCTATCTGAGCTGGACCAGATGAGCCAAATTGGAGTAAGAGTAGCTGATAAGAACTCAATGCACAATAATGTCTTCCCACCACTCCCATTGCCCCACCCCCTCAAAAGTAGATTTAGTGTATGATAGAAGATCTCTGGTATTTATTAAAAAAAAATAAAATATATCATTTCATCACTTGTCTGTCTCATGTGACCGCGAATGAAAATCGTAATAGCTCAGCCTCTTCATTGTATGACATCTGAGTACAATGGACTACTGTTATAACAAACTTCTCGGGACCGGCAATTTTCTTTCGTTGTATCAAAATTTCATTTTAAAGGAACAAATAAACAATAAAAAACACAGAATGGATAATGTGGCAGCCTGAATTTTTATTTCATTGTAACCGGAATTTCGTTAAAACCATGTTTTGTATAACAGGAGTGCACTGTAACTCTAAATGAAGTATCACAAACGGGAGGTTCCTTTTCTAGTGATTTGAATTTAGTAGACCAATATGTATGTCAAATCATAGCTTACACTGCTGACTTTTATCCACCCTTAGATGTCGCCATCTAGTGGCATGAAGAAACATTTTGAAGTTTCAGTACAATAGAACAATGATTTTAACATTGACATTTACACTGTGAGTTATAATTGCAAGCCTACTGAACTGATGTCCTTGCAACATTCCCACAATGTCACATAAAAAAAAAAGAGTAATTCTTTTGTAGGAAACATGGTGAGTTTGCAAGTGGGAATTACTGTAGTGATTGCTCTGTATCAGGACAATTACCCTTCCCTGCCTAAGTACCGGTTAGTGATAGGGTTAGAGTACAGATTAGGGTTAGGGTTAGGTTTAGTGTTAGAATTTGGGTTAGCATTAGGATTAGGTTTAGCATTAGGATTAGGGTTATGGTTATGGTCATGGGAAGGGTGTGGGGTAATTATCCAGGTGGTAGTTGTCCTACAACCAACTGATACATGTGTGTCCATGTACTCTCTGTTTCTATCAGGATTCTCAGACAGAGCTGGTGCTCCTCTTCCTCTTGAGACTGGTGGAGGATGTGGTCTCCTTCAGGAACCTCCAGCAGAGGAGGAGGAGGGACCTCTGGCAGGCCCTGACCTCCAACATGGCCGATATCTTCTCTTTCCTCTTTGTGCTCCTGCAGAAATACTGTGAGAAGTACGAGGCCTTGGTGAGTGCTCTGCGTGAAATTCTGGTCAAAAAAGACCGGGGGGGGGGGGGGGGTGTTTCATAAAACTGTTGGTAAAGTTAAGAACAACTTACGAGCGACTGGTGATCAGTTGCGATGTGCTATACTTACTAGAATTTCAATAATTCACCACAAGAACTGATCACCAGTCGCTCGTTAGTTGTTCGTAACTTTACGAACAACTTTATGAAACAGGGCCCTGGTAGTGTGGGGATACCATGGAGTGAGAAGGCCAGCCCGGCTCTTGATATTTTGGAGAATTCCTGTAACAAATTGTATGCAGCTTTGTCACCCATCTCTGTGTAATAAGGTACACACTCAAAGCCAATGAAGAATTTTGACTTGAGCCAACTGTTACCGATGAGTGTACACTTCTATGCACATATTCACTGATAAGTGCTAGGGAGGGGGGTTTAGTTAGGCATATTTTAGTTCAATTTGTTTTCCATGTTTCTCTGGTTTCATTTGTGTGTTTGTTTGTGTGTGTGTGTGTGTGTGTGTTTTCATCTGTTTCAAGAATTTTATCTGCATACGAAAACAATCAGGAATAATGTCATAATATTAAGATAGTCTGCCACTGTTGAGATGGGTGTAATACTTTGACTTTATGTCTGACAGAAATAACTTGCCAGAGTTTGAAGAAGAAAATGTTCAATAAGTTATAAAAATATTTAGTGTAAGTAGGCAAATCTTGCAAAGCCAAATGGTCAAATTATTGTAAAGTCATGCATGTACACGTCTATAAGTGCCGCAGGTTATGCAAAGATGCCAACTGTCCGTTGCTTTGTGCAGTATTTATACCGGTTTTGGCAAAGATACTGCAGGAGTCATGGAAATAGTGTTTTCTAAAAAAACCAAAAAAATGCCCTTTCAGCACTCAGAATATTGCAATGCTGTTTACAAGGTTGGCATCCCTGGTTTTGAATCATTGTTTTAATTTCTATGTATTCATGCAGATGGTATCGCAGCCACAGAGTACAGAGGTAAGTCCTCGTGATATCCTATCATTCTGAAAGGCTAGATTATGACAATGCTCTACATGGCTGAGAATGTGAGATGATTGACATGATCAATAGAAGATTGGGCACATCTCTGAGTATAAGATTTAAGCACTATGTTTTTGTGTCTGCAGACAAAATTATCCCTACATATGCAGTGAAAATTTTGAATTGTACAGTACTCTCCGCGTAATCAGGTATCGCTTAAATGGGTACTCCGTTTGATTAGGTAGTAATGTCAAAATCTGTTCCAATGCACATTAAAATTACCTGATAATCGGGCTGTCTCTCTGCATAAATGGCTAAATGATTTTCTTTCAATCTAATTTCTACCCACATTTTATCGCAGATATAACACTTTAAGAAATCATGAATGTCAAATTTTCCACGGCTAATCGCATTCTCTGCTTAACTTGCAAGAGGACCGATCATTTGAGGAGTGATGAAACATGAAAACACATGTACCAGTACCGACTTGCCACACGTAAACGAACATTACACATGTAGCTGGCACTCGCAATTGCATAGACAGACAGGAGTTGAACTCACTTGCACTCCTCCCTTGCTCCGCAACAACATTCACAATACGAGAAGTTTGCAACGAAAATCGGGCCATGCACCAGCTCCATAATTTTGCTTTTCCCCAGTCACTTCTCGAAAAGTAACCCAACGTTCTACGTGACTATAGTGCACGCAAAGAGAAGTGTTCATTTCGGAAAACGCCTGCGTGTTAATGAGGAGTCTATAGTCAAACGACAAAGTTTTCTGAAGACATTTTTGGCCATAAAAAGAGTAAATTATTGCTCGTGACTGAGCAAGTGTAAGGTATGTATAATGTGCTGTGCAAGCTCGCGTGTTAAGCATACAGTGTAGGTGTTTGGTGCAGTGTACAATGCATGTACATACACATTGTGTGTGTCAACTGTGAATGAGACGTGTTCTTCTGTTAATCGGATACAAAACGCTCTGCCCGAGCCTACCCGATTATGCGGAGAGTACTGTACCTGTGTTGTATTATAGATGTTTGCAGTTGATATAATAGTTATGCTGAAGCATGAAGTGATCCATAACTTCCCATTTCAAACAAAGTGTTGGATGTAAATCAAGTGGGTCATTTATGCATTTGTTACATACATTGAGCAAATCATAAAGAGTTACATTTTGTATAGTTCAGTATCCTTGTGTTGTATCTTCTGTATTATTTTCTTGGACCATGCATCAGGTTTGAGAAACATCTGTTTGCTTTGTTTGTTTGCTTTTTTTCCTCTTTCTTTGTAGCTGTTTTAAAGGTTTCATCATTTCCTTTATCTCTCAAATCACGAGCAGGCTATGTCGGCATGCAAAGTGACCCAGACAGTGCTGCTGACCCTGTGTGGCTTTGTGGAGTGGGTGGGGTCGGAGCATCTGTTCATGAGAGACAACGCCCTCATCGTTGTGCTGTACGGTCTCCTGAGGAAGGATGACCTGAAGATGCTGGCTGCAGAGTGCCTTCAGCTCATCGTCAATAGAAAGGTATGCCGCTGAGTGACTGAGATGCTCTGTGTAGTCGGATATCAATGGGGGGGGGGGGGGGGAGAAGTTCTTAGGAAGTTCATTTTCCCATGGCTGTCAAAACTGCGTAGCCGTTGAGGTACCATACATTCGATGCCATATAAACATGAGAAAATACACATGAGCAGATACACAGTCATGAGCAAAACTGTAATGTCTCATACACTTGCCTCCAGAGCTGATGCTGACGTCGCTGTGAATTGTTCCCTGTGAATTCAAGACAAAATAGTTATGATGATGATGATGATGATGATGATGATGATAACATTGACCACAACCACCACCTTTGCCACCATCACCATCGTCATAGCAATAAAGATGATGATTTGTCAGTATATATAAACCACTGGGTATGATATAAATAGATCTAACTAAAATGATGTCACTGTATTGACGGAGCACCTGAAAGGTATGACTGCCTCTCCAATATCCATGCAACTAATAATGGCATGTTATTTACAAGTTGTAAAAATAATTCAAAAGATATGATTGAATGAAAGAAAATGTACACTAGCTACATTCTTAGATAGGATTAGCATACAAATGAAGACGTACAGACTGATAACCAAAGACGCTTAACTGAAAAGACAGGAAAGTGTGCACTAATCCTCTACAAAACAAATGGGCAGCGCACGGTCCTCAAGCGTATTACGCACATCACCTGAGACGCGCTGTCTTTGAAGTTGTTGTTGTTTTTTATCAAGCATCTTTGAGGGAGTGTAGCCTGAACTCTGTTTTTAGATCATGTTGTTGCCAAATTGTTACCTCCATGAAATATTCCTTATTACTTTGAAATCTCGTTTTTTAAGATAATCCCCTTAATAAAAAAAAAGCTACGACTATAATTTTTAAATCTTTTTAAGATAATAAAAAAACCACTACCTTTGGAAATGAATGATGTTCCTAGGTGTACTGAGTTTGTACTTACCTCTCTCTCTTTTGTATCCTCATGTAGGGTTGCCATTTTTATCACGCGTCTTCCTATCTTGTTAACTCTAAAATATCTTTGCTGATAACTATATTGTAACTGAAGCATGTTTTGCATACCCCCTCAAAAAAAGCAACAAGAACAAACATACAAGCAAACAAACAAAAATAGCAAAGCATCTCATGTTTAGTTTATGAAAGACCCCATGTTGAAAGATGCAGAAAGATGCCAGCTTCAGCCTGGATACATCTGTAGAGCCAACGACGGCAATTGTGTAGTGATTCGCCTAGATTCAGTCTTTCAGCAAGAGATTATGATGCAGAAATGTTGACTGCCATTGATTGTGTACTCTACTAGGGCTGCATTAGTAAGTTGTTCATATTTATGAATGACAACTGATATCGCAGAATAGTATTTAGTGTTCATACAAATTTCCTTTGACCGTTGCATCATCTTTTCTTCTTCCTTTTGTTTTTCAGGGCAAGATTGAAGAGAGAAAGCCCCTCATGGTTCTTCTATGTGAAAGCGCCATGGTTGAACTCTTCAATGCAGCAAAGTGAGTATTAGTTTATTTTTTCAAACAGGGTAAAATAAAGTTCTGTCCTGGGTAGAAAAGGATTTGTTTATAAGTAGGTGCTTTGGTTTCTAGAAATGATATTGACAGAATTTGTGAAACCAGTGATGCAGCCCATCGCTAGACAGATATCACTGGAAACTCTTCTGCAAATGTACATAGTGTGTTTGAATCATCCACTTCATTTGAAGATATACATTCCAGTTGGCAAGGCACCATCTGGAATTTGCCGTTTGATGATATCAAAGAATTGTGCCATGTAATGTATTTTGAATGTTTGTGTCTTTTCATTGCTCATTTCCTTGGCAGCAAAGCTTGCAATGCAGGCATTGATGAGATGAACCACCTTTTCATCAAAAAGCTCTGCCAAGTGATAACTGGCCTCGGTACTCAGATTTGTGCAGTGTGGGTATGTCTTTGCCTTCTGAGCATTCTCTTTAAAAATGTCTTAAGTAAGAGCTTGATTCTTATGAGAATGAAACTTGTGTCATCTTTTCACACCAGACCTGCAGTCCCTCACTTCTAATAGGTGCATAGATGGTTGTATCGATCCATCATACTTACGCTGCTTGCTGCTGCAGACCAGAAGTAAACAACTTTGAAATTGGAAACTAATGCAAGCAAGTTTTCCTGTTCTAAGCCAAATTCAGTGAACATTGATATTTTATAATTTCACAGATGACAGTATTTTTGCACATACGGTATCACCATTAAAATTTAAAAAAATGAAAATGTTTGTTGCATGTTCCTATTTTCATACTAGTTTAGTGGGCCCAATTTCTGCTGTTCAAAAATAGTTCCTTTGAAATATTTTTTTTTCTTTGCAATAAAATAGCACTGAAAACTGTTGAATGATATATCCTGATGAGAGATTGTATAAGACTTGTAATGTGAAAGAAATCTTGTAACCAAGTGAAACAGTGTAGTCATAAGGTTGCCCCCATTTCCATTACCATTAACAAATGTCCGTCAGTATGACACTGAATGTATGAGAGAACCAGAATATGCCTACTTGTAATAATATATGTAAAGTCCTGTGAAGTGTGACATATGATTTTAAATCATCTCTTGTAGGCATCAGAGGGTGAGAAGTTTGAGCGGCCCCCGAGCCTGGCGTCGTTCCTGAAGACACTGTTTGCCTTCACGCAGCACGCCAGCATCCAAGTGTGCCACCTGACGCTGGCCAGCTGGACGGCGTTCCTGCGCCACGAGTACATGTCATGTGATCCAGCTGTCAAAGAGATAATCCCGAGCCTCAGCCAAACATTCACCACGACAATACAGAAGGTTTGCAGCCATCCTTATCTTCTCGCAAGACTCAAATGTTCATCTAGATTCATTGAATGCAGAAATAGTCAGAGCTGCCAACTAGTACTGATTTTCAGTAATTTCTACTGAAATTGGACAAGAATACTGAAGGTTACAAGCAAATTACTGATTTTAGAAATCATTGTCTGTGATAAATTCTATAACACTGTTAAGGATTACTGATTTTCACTCAAAAAAGGTGCAAATTACTGATTTTCAGCCATCATAATACTGTAAGGCTTTTACAAAAGTTGGCAGCTCTGAATAGTAGTAGTGTGAGGAAAATCATACAAATATATTCCATAGGTGTGACTTCTTTGCTGAAGTTTATTGAAGAAGTGCCATCATCTCTGGATAAGAAGCTATAACAATTAGTGATGTCACAGAAGTGGTATACATAGATAAAATATAATGAGAATTCCTCAGAATTTTAAAAGTACATTTTGCCTTTACTTGCTATTCACATCCTTTTTGGGTAATATCATTTGCCCTGCCTTTTTAAAGGGGTAAGTCAAGTGCTTCTTCAGTAATGATATGTGGAATTCTTTTTATACGTTTTGTTGGTTTTTTTTTACCATTTTGAGGCAATTGCCTCCCTACACTTGAAATAGATACAACATGCTTATCAGAGCAGCTCTGAATTCTTTCATGATCAGGGAGTAAAATTCATTGTTTTTGTATCAAGGAATATATTGATGAAGCTCTTGAAAAGGTTAAAGGGTGTGTACAGTTCTGGTTGAGATGAGGATTTAGCTTTTAATGTTTTGCAAGATATTCAGAAACCACTCTATGAGATGTCGAAGAGCATGCAATTCTAAGGGGTATCAAAAGTTGATTTGATGAAAATCAGTTTTGAAATGGCTGAGATATCCAAAGTCAAGGTGAAACAAAGAGATCCTAATAAAAGGTGTGGCCTGTCGTCTTTTATTATTATCACTTTTTTGGATATCTCAGCCATTGGAAAAACAATTTTCATCAAATAAACATTGAATCCTTCTTAAAATTACATGCTCTTTCATATTTCATTAGAGGTTTTTCATTATCTCACCTAGGAATGTTCAAAACATGAATCCCCACCTCAACCAGTACTATACAGTCCCTTTAACGTCACATCAGGTGCATTGTATCATTTAGTCAAATACCAGTCAACAATCAGATAAACATAATCAGATGATACCATACAATTTGTTTATGTTCTCCCATTGGCAGAGGATTCTTGAGGATGTTCTCTTTGTTTCAGGATATATGACCTTCTTCAGTTGAAATTCAAACCCTTTGTATCATTTTGTGTGTTCCCTCCCATGCAAAGCATCATCTATACAGTGCAGAATTTTCTCATGGATGTATCCATTATATTATCAGATTGGATTCCCCTCCCAGTCGGACTCTCCTGCATGTGCCTACTCAAGGCTGGAGTTTGACTCAGACGATGAATTCTTCCAGTTCTTTGCAAGTAAGTGCTTATTTCAGGTATAATGTTACCTGGGTGAAAATCAAGAGGAGAGGGAATTTGAAAACTAAACAGTAATGGTGAATCAAGAATTACTTCAACAGCTAAAAGAAACAAATGAAAATGATGAAATGTTAATGTTAATTGTCTATTTTACACATTGCGACATTGGTTTTCGTGAATTATGGAAGCAAGTGATGAGTATTATGTATCATTTCCTCACAACACATGCTTTGAGACTCCAAATTTTGTATAGAATTTTTATAATTGGCATATGTATGACATGTGAGAGATTGAATTCATCATGCTAACAGATGACATACTCTTTGTGTATTATCAACCCGTAGAGGACGAGTCCCGAGTATACTCACTAGACAGGTGTCTATGGGAAATGCGTGTTGTAGCAAAATCAGTCCGTCCTCAACGGGTTAAGCAGAGTGACATGTAGATGGATTAGCAAAGCTCTTCTACTTTTGAGATGTAAACGATGGTGTGAGAACCATCCCTAGCCATCTGTTAACAGTTATCTAGCTTTAAATATATGTGCAACTGAAGGAGTTGTGAATATCATAAGGGAGTGCGGTAACAGCATCCTGTTGATTGACTTTGAAGATCATCGGCATCATCAGCTGGAAATCATGCGACTAGCTACGGCTATCTGTCCAGAGACGACATTCAGCATAGCATCTCACTGGCTGCAGGAGATGCTGTCGGCTCCCTTACAGAAAGAGGGAGGTGAGGCCACTTAGCTCTGTAGAGAGGGTGATTTCTTATTCTGATTGTTTAACTGCTTAAATTGCATGCGTCGTGACATTCTTGGACAAATTGATCTACAGTTACTTGTTATGAAATTGGACTGACATAATTGTAATTTGTATGCACAAGAGACGTTTAAACAGTGGTTCTCGTCAATTTTTGTGCATGACATGCCAAGGAACTGTCTGTAGTAATCTTAATTTTCAGAACGATAAGCAGTATTTGAATGATTTTTTTAGAATTAATGATTATTATCATATTTCTATCCATTCCTTTTGCAAATGTTGAGTTTATTACAGTCATCATATTCTTTGCTTAACTTTGATATTGCTTGTCAAGTGATTCTTACAATTCCCATCACTAGACAGTATAATAGCGATCTACTGGCAGGAGTGGTAGCTCCCTCTCTGACACTTTCTATTCAAGTTATATGTAGTACTATATGTTCGTACAAAGAAGATAAATATTTTCCAATTCATTTATTGTTCTGCATGCTAATTTGACATGTTCTGCCTTTGACCTACATTATTTAAGAGCTGGAAATGTTTTATTCAATTTGGCAGACAAAGAGCTGTGCACTCCCCACAGCCCATCGTACATAAAATGGGACGCCCTCACCGGCTACTTAGACAGTGTCATGACAACTCTTATTAGGCGCGACGAGCTTCCAGTCCAGCCAGCCATAGAGCTGCTTCAGGCCACACTCAACTCAAAGATTCAGGTAATCACATGGTAGAAAGTAACTTCCATCCATTGTATCATGTTTATTCAACTCAAGAAATTAAATCAGTACGTGTTTGATTAACATGGACTACTTTCTGTGGCTATATTTCATGATTTGCATTTCATAAGATTGTTTGAACAGTGGTAAAATGGTAACAAAAATTAAAAATAGATTGCAATCATATGAAATGTACATGACTTTCTGTTCAGTTAAATGTGTAATTGGTGATTTCAGAAAAAGGCCAAAAAAGGAATTACTATTTCTTAATATCACCCATCTCCCCAAAATATGAAGACACATCCATTATCCATTTTTTCACTGGAATTCGTTGTGTGTATCTTATCCATCTCTTTTTTCCTTTCTTTCTGCCATCATTTCAGGATCCGATGATTTTGTCGTGCCAGTTGACCTGTATCTCTGTTCTCTTTCCTGTCTTGCACCATGCCAAGCAGTACGTGGAGGGAGTCCTAGCTAAGGTAACGCACATGGACTTCAGTCTGCTTGCTACTAGTGTAGGACTGTCACAAATATCAGTTACTCGTAGGGTCAAAACTTTGTTTCTTGTAACACCGCTTATACTGCCCACCCTATTGCTACCTCTCAATTATCAGAGATTTTTGGTGTTCCCATGTTTATGCCAAGTAATATAATTTGTGTCTGTACCTTAGGTAAGTACAGTCTTTTTTGATATGTAAACATTCCTAAAATTAAAGACGCATAATTGTTGTGTTCCATTTTTTTTTTCATTTGTTAAGACTTAACTTGTGCTAGTGAAATGATTGATTGTGTTCTTCTTTTCTTTTATTTCCTTTTTTCTTGTTCTTTTTTTCTGGGGGTTTGTGGTGGCCCATAAAGTGAATCTTCTGACATCACAGCAATATTGAAAAGCTGAACATAACATTGAAAAAAAATGTCAGTTCACCAAAAAAAAAATAAAACATGCAAATCTCTTGAGGGCATTTTTTTTTTCTTAATGTGCGTCTGCAGGCTTTGCATTGCGTTGCTCATTGCCTGGAAGAACAGATATTGTAGGTCTGCCCCATAGGGTGTCAGGGGTATTATCATTTATCCCACAGTCACATAGACACTGTAGTTGCCCCATCAAATGATACATTCGTGAAGCTTACTTTTCTGGCCCATGGTGTCCATGTTGGTACTGTCAAATTCTGAAGTTCTTTATACGGTTTGAGTCATGCGTCCTGTGACAAATACATGTAATTTCACTGTTTTCTTAATTTCCTTTGCAGCTATTCATTGCAGCGGTATATTCTCTACCTGGTCTGACCAAGGTATTGTATTGGCATTTCTGTACACATGACATTTTTTTTATATTTTAATTTCTGCCCTGAGTCAAGAATACCCAAAGCAATCTCAATTTACCCCACTTATTTGAGGTTACTTGGAAAACTTATTTAAAATTTTCTTGATGAGTAAAGCTAAAAGAAAAAAAAAGGCACATATGCATAGATGTTATTGTTTAAAGTTTCTGATGATAATTCCTCTTCACTGGTTTCAAATTATTTAAAGATATATCGCAGTTTTAGCAACTGGGTGATTTCTTCAAAGGCCTCCAGAGCTTCCAGGATGTCATTTGCATAGAGGAAAGACACTGAGGGGAAAATGTATAACTTACCATAGTCATATGCTTTGGAAGTTTAAAAATTTGAAAGTTGCTTTTGCTACTGGTTCTCACTAATTGGCTATATTAATGGAATATATTTAGATAGTAAAAGAAATGTGTTCTGTGTGTCATATCCTGGATGGGAAAGGTCTTAGTTGGCACAGGGGCTAATGCTGGCTCGTTGTTGGTGTTTTTTCAGAAGACTAGGACACGGTCAGTACAGAACGTCCGGAGACATGCCTGCTCTGCCCTGGTCAAGATGTGCCGTGACCACCAGGACCTCATGCTGGTAAGTTCAGACAAGCTCCAGTCCCTGTTCAATACACAGGCAAAATTTATGCTTATGAACAGAAGGGAGATTTCACCTTTATTACAATGTAGAGTGTTGCATTATCTTTGAGTTAAATGAAAGATGAAAAGGTTAAAAATAAAGAAAGATTAAAAACAAAGAGTTTATATAGAAGTGTAACTACTGATCATTTTAGACAGATTGTTGTGTAAGACATGCAGGAATTGCTATCATTATAAAGCGCTCTACAGCATAGTTTCAGTACCCATAAGAAAAGCCTATTCCCAGGTTTGTGCTCTGTGTAAGATGGTACACGACATTTGCTCCTGCAACAATTGCTCCAGTTTTATTTTCTCCAAGGTCGTAGGCTTAGGGGTAGGGATGTGATAGGGTTTTAGGTTTTATAGTTTGATGTGAGGATTAGGATTAGGATTAGGGTTAGGGATATGTTTGTTGGTAGGTTTTAGGTTTAGTTTGATGTGAGGATTAGGGTTAGGATTATGTTTGTAGGTAGATTTCATATTTAGCTAATTAAAAGCGTGCAGATATTTCGTGGTACCAATTTTTTGCAGAAGCAAATGTCATTGAACTGTACAAGTAATTCATATACCCCCTTTGCTGAAAGTGCTGGTATTAGTATAAGATGTTACACAGAGGTCAGAGGTTACATTCTGGGAATACCCTTCCCTGTCGAACACTGTCCCATCCAATGTTTTGTTGGTTTGTGACAGTGTCTTTGTGAACCTCACCGGCCGTAGAGTAAGATCACACAGAGGTCCATAGTACCGGTGGAGTGTTGTGACTGGTATGGTCTCTTATACACACACTGGCCTCCAGAACCTCATACAAATGTCTAGATATTGAAGGATAATGTCCCCACAAAGAAAGATTTCATAATTTATTCAAAAGGGAAAGACTACCCTGAAAATTAGGTCGTGTGAGTAGAAACAGAAAAATGAGTGGATCAGGAAGAGTTTGAGCAGAGTCTGATCAGAATTAAGAAAGTTATTTTTATTATTATTTTTTTTTAACGTTGTGATTGATATACACAAATTGTCAAATCTGTGATGTAGCATGTGAGCTCTCCTTCTTTTGTCTTGTGCAAAAAAGATACCAGATTTGAGAAGTCACACGTTGTTCTAAATGTTTGTCTTATAGTTTTTTGTTTTTCATTTTGTGATTATAATGATGATAATGAAGACCACGAACCACAAAATTATAAGCTCGCAAAAATGTCCCATCAACTGCAATTTGTGACAATATCGGCATGTACAGTGCTCTGTACTAGCAAGTGTCCCATTCTTATTACTTTATCATTACATTCTTATGGCAGTATTAAAATTTCAGTTTCCCTTGGCAAACCGATTATCTAATTGTCTTCATTGATTTGCAGCCCCACTTTGAGAAGATCTACAGCCAAGTGCAGACCCTAAGCTCTGACCCCGATCAGCTGACCCAACTGGAGAGGGTGACACTCAACGAAGCAGTCATCCTACTCAACAACGGCCTTCACAACTTTGAACGACAGAGCGCCCTCATTGCTGAAATAATGCAGCCTATCACCAAAGTGTGGCAATCGCAAACAATATCTGAGTACGCTTATTTATGTATTTTCTTGAAAGAGAAATGTACCTATGGGAGAAACTAGCATTCTGTTGAAAACAGTGACACAGAAGCAACAGATCAGTTTAAAAAATTTCGGAAAATAATGGAATTATTTCAGTGTTGTGATGTCATATAACCGTGGCATTTGTTGCATATGGTGGAATAGTTGGGATTATGAGACAGAGGCATTCATTTACATTGTCAGTCATGTCAGGTTTCCGATTTTGCTGGAGGCTCCCTAAAAGCATACATTATACTTATCATATGTTTGCAATTTTTGAAAAACAATTTGTTTCTTTTTTTTTGAAAGTATTTCCTGTTTAATTTCTCTGGATCTTTTAAATGTGCAGTATGTGCAATATCATAGGGATTCAGATTGACTGCCACATGAATGTTTGTTGTGCAATCCCAACCTCTGACCTGTGTAGATATGAATTGTCATTTCAAAAACTCCCTTCATGTTCCTTGGTTATTTGCCAGCTTATGCCAAATATCTTTATTTATTATGATATTTGTAAAATTAATTTGATAGTAAAGGTTTTCCAGTGCATGATCATTGATGCCATCAAAAGATGAAGTTCTGTGAAAATTCAGGGGACTGGTTAATAGATGAATGGAATACAAAGTTTTGTCATATTGGGAGTAGATACTGAGGTTATTTTTTCATGTGGTATTCACACTCGATGCACATTATAGTTTAAAAGGAGAGCAGGTGATCATACATAATTCCATATATACGTATGTGTGTTCTCAAACATAAGCAATATTGTAATCATTGTTTTTGTCATCTCCTCCTCTCCCTTCTCCCCCTCCTCTCTTCTCCTCCCCCCCCCCCCCCCCCCCCTCCTCCCTCCCTCCTTCTTCGTGTATGTGTGTATTTGGGTTTTGTACTGCTTGGCTTGAGGTAGAATGGTCCAGTCACCGGACATGTTCATCCACCACATTGGCCTTGCTCAGCCCAGCAGTGTCCAGCCCAGCCAGGAGGACACCCACAACAGGAATAGGGCACAAGTCTTCAACTGTCTCTCTACCAGCCTTGCTGTTATCAAGAGGAGCTGCTGGCCGAGTGACCCGGAGGTACGTCCCTTCTGATGTCCACACATTAGTCATTTGGGTCATGCTTCCTTGGTCATACAGCTTCTATAGTTTTAGAAATGAAATAGATGAGTACACAGGCATTGATTTCTAGCAGCATGTAAGGGGGGGGGGGATTCAAAAGACCGTTGAAGATCAAACAAGAGCACCCTTATTGTATGAGAAAGCTTCATTTGTAAATGAACAACCATATAAACAAACAAACATGAATTTGAATTACTAAATTTTCTCCAGTAATTCAAACCTGAAGTAAGTATCCAAGAGCAAATCTTAAGGAAGCATTATCCTCTGCTCTCTCGTGTGTGAAGTAGATCGGTCACAATCATGATGTGCAAATTAATGTGTCACGTAATATGGGATGGAATGCCGAGGAATTTTCCAGCATATTCTTGTAAGTTGCTAGCCATGTGGAATGATAAGTGCATGTAAATTAAAAAAAAAATAAATAAATAAAAGTACCAGGTTGTGTCCTGAGCAAGAAGAAGACAGATGAATAGATAAAGAGATACCAAAATGTGTGCTATTAAAGCCAGGCTAGGTGAAAGAGGCCAACTGGTAAATACACCATTGATTACATCTTAGATGGCTGAAACCATTACTCCGTATTGTCTTAGTTGTAGAGTCTGATGTCAAAGGCCTTATACTTGGCTGTGTTTCTTTATTAGGTCGCTGAAGCTGGAGGCTTTGTCAGTGGTCACCTACCCAACGGGACCTGCATCTACAAAAATCCCTGCACGCCACACATTGTACCTCTCTTGCCAAACCTCTTCACCTTAGCCAGGTAGGATCAGTTTGTCATGTCATAAAATGTCAAGTCTGGTACGAGTATAATTATGTTAATGAGAACAACTTTGGAAGCCCTGTGTAGTACCACTACAATGTGAATTTCATGCATAGTCTGTTGTGTTTTGCTCACAGTATTTGGACTAGAAACGATTTACATAAATGAACTCTTCTGTAGTTTGTAAAACCAAGCATTTAGAGATTTGAATTATTTGTCCAACAATGTTGTGCAGTTGTGCAGTATTTAGAAAGCATGTTGAACATATATTTATCACTTTATCAGCACAGCCATAAAGTGATTTTGTTCTGACTCTCTGCTGTATTTTAATCTTTAATATTTATCAGTCAGCGGTAATTGTTCAATTCGTCATTACAGAGATGAAGAGATAGGTATATAAATTGATTGACTGACTGATAGATAAGATGAAAACAAAAAACAAAATGCTTGGGGAGAGCTATTTCAGGTTTATAGAACTTGGCAACAATTACATCAATGAATCTTAATATGATAGCTTCAATATCAACAACCTTGTGATATGCTTTTGCTCTTCTTAACCTGTCGAGGACGGGCTGATTTTGCTACAACACGTATTTCCCATAAACACTTGCCAGAGTATGCTCAGGACTTATCCTCAATGGGTTTTAAGGTAGTCCACAGTGCGTGATGAGGTATCATTGTATATAATATAACACCATGTAATACCATTCCACAATGAAGAGATAATGTGTGCAACCTGCTCCTGTATTTCATGTTCTCATCTGCTCTGTCATAGAACGCTGAATGGTATATGGGCACCAGAAATCAGAGCGAAAGTCTGCCCAGAGTACACAAAATCGTACGACATGACGGACAATGAAAGAAACACCATTCTAGGTAGGTTCCTCTCAATGTGAGATGCTACTTGCATGTGGGTGAAATTAGAAGTGTCTATGTGGTCATGTTTGGAATAGATCAATGTGATGCATATTGAGAAAAAGACCGAAGTGTTTTGTCTGGAGTCTTATTGTGAAAGAAACTTGAGAAAACAACATTTTATGGAAACGTGGACAGCTACGATCAAGATGCGCAAGTTGCCATTATGTGTAGATGAAGGAATGTTTACATCAATCAAGCAAGCAGTCAGTCTTCATTACCATGCCTGCTGACAGTACTGTTTGCCTTCTTTTTATTTGAATGTGCAGAAAGATGTGTACTTATCTTGTGTTAATACTGTATAGTAGGCCAGCCAAGACGATTTTTTTTACTTTGGACGGCAAAATTTGTTAATGCTAAGTTTTCCAGCTGAAAGTCTTGCAAAAATACTCAAGTTTAGCGTACGGCCGGATGTCAAGCGCGTTTTTGCCGAAAAATGTCTTTTTTAGCACAAAATTTGAAAGAATGTAAAAAATCACGATTTTTATTTTTTTACCGAAATAAGTAATGGTTGATAAGTACCTTTCAAACTAGAAATGTGTTATCTTCCATTTCAAGTTTAGAACCTGACTAATATGCATTTGAATGTAGAATTTTTACACGCACATATATGGCGCAATGAAACATAAAAACTTGATTTACTCAAAATTGTACTTTGTAAAATCTACCAATATTTCAAAGTTTTTTTAAACTACCTAAATCAATCTATTCAAAAGTTTTTATTATTCCGAAATATAATATATATTCTGATATCTTATGCAGCAAAGAAATTACAAGATAAGGCGAAAGATAACTCGTTTTATGTTATCCTAAATGGGACGATGTATTTTTACCGGACGCGCATTTTGAATGAAAAATCGAATGTATAGCGTAAGCCCATATATGTTGTACATGGTATAGTGCGTGTAGGTATTTATCTTACGTAATTGGCGAAGTCAATGGACAGGTTGGATAGCTGACTGCAAAACCCTTTGTGGCACCTTGATATGACTGAAATGTGCTTCTTCCCCACCCCCCCCCCCCACCCCCCCCCCCAAAAAAAAATAAAATCAGTAGTGTTGTTACCATGGCAACTGATCATCATTAGGTCACTCCCTGAAAATTTCAAATATTCATAATTGTAAAACGTACGAAAGTGTTGAAACATTTTGTGTTTGTGTGAAAAATGTGTCAATCTAACTAATCTATGTTTAACAATGAAACCTAAGAGTTATATAAAATTGTTTACTATGTTCGGAAATGGTTGTCATGGAAACCGTGATAACAAATCACATGTTACTGGGAAAAATTACGATACCAAATCTCCCATCCTGCATACTCACCCCTTCCCCCGAGAATGCTTTGGAATTCGTAATGCTATATAGTTTGCATTCTCAGGCCCTGAAACGGAGCCCTGCAAGGGATAGGCACGAAATCACTTTTACTTTTGTAATGTTCTAAGGCGAGGTGTTTGCATTTTATTTTGATTTATTCTCCCGCAGAAGACTTATACTAAATGTTTCTTTTATGATGGTTGATTGTTGACATGAACGTTGTTTGGAACGCACACTTAGTCGGCGACATAAAAATGTTATTATGTATCCCGGATTTGTGTGAAGAAGTAAGGCAAATATCACCCTCAAAAGAGAAAATAAGAAGCGAAAAGGAAGTAGAAGTGAAATGCGTACAATGCAATAACAGCTTTATTTCCCCTTCCCATCATTAAGTCGGTTATATCATCGAGTCTATATTGCAGATTATATTAATCCTTGGCCAAGTTCTATGTCCTTGGAGCAGACATGTAACAACTTGTTTGTTTGCAATTCGATTTTTTTTTCTATAATATCACAAATTTGTGAAAAAAAAATCATTTCAGTTATCACCAATTCCCAGTCAACCAACAAAACGTACTACACAATGTGCACACGCCCGCAACCACCGTCTCAAACAGCGTTCACGAATGAAATACAGTAAACACTAAACGAGGCAATTTTTCTTTTTTAAAGCAATGATTTGCCATTAGCGTACATTTACTAGAATAGCAGCACTTGACATCTATGTTGCTGGTTACCAAAATGCTGATTAGAATACCATACACAGTAAGAACATGCTTGAATCCTGCAAAATATATATAATTATTTCTCTTCAACAGTATTTCGTTTTGAAAGGTAAAGAACCTCAGTCTCCATTTGTGGACATCTAAAAACAAACAAAAAAATCCATCTGAAAGCAATCTTCTTAAATGATTAAAAGCTTTAGAAAAGAATGAGTCCTCAGTGAAAATGTCTTTCATGAACAAATCTCTGTGATATACATCAAAAGAGTTTGAAAAACAATACAAATTGCGCTGACTACATTAACTGCATTGACAGCCTCAATTTTTTTTTTAATGTGACATATACTACAATGTGTCCAGCATCACAAACGTTACACCAGTTAGAAAAACAAAATGTTCTCTTTAAGCAATATTTCAATATCTCTATCTTTTTAAAAATTTGTGGTTACATATCCTAGCTAATTATGACTGTACGCTGTTGCATTGAACTTTCGTCAATGTACAACTAAATTAGAATGGTGACTGCCAAATTTTTAAAAATCTACTTTTAGTCTGATATTATTTTTGTGTTATGCAGACCAGTGTGATAAGGTATCTGTACTGAATATTCGTCTCTCAATGAAGAAAAAAAAAAATCACCTCTCCAAAATGCATGGTACCGGTATTTCCCTCTAATACTTTCCCTCATTCCAAGTACCAGAATACATTGCTGGGGCCCTGAATAGCTAACATATATTACTGTATTACCAACATCATGACAATTATGGCACATGTGAAAGAAAACCTGGCAAAACATACATCTTGACCAGTACATTTTCTTTTCACTAATTCTTGTACTTGGCGTTTGGATTGAAACATTTTACTTATGTTCGTTCCTTTAAGCTACATACTATTCTTTTATATCTTAAACTAGAAAAGAAAAAACATGCTTTATGCTATTTCCCTTCAGATTCACCAACTGTTACTTTGTGAAATTTTCTCTTTTTAAGCACTTCAACGTGCAGTTTTTTTTTTCTGACTAACATGTCACATATTTTCCTCCATCTGATGAAGAAAGGCAAAGTTCACTTCCCTTTTGTTGCCCCCCCCCCATAAAAACAAAAACAAAAGACATTCCAATCTGACAGGATTAAAATGTTGGCGTTTGGGCTTCAAAGGAAATAACAGGATCAATTTCCATGAACTACTAGTATGCAGCTTGTAACTGTGAGTCTCAAAGGCATGGTATAGTTTTGATTGAGATGGAGATTCAGACTTTAACTTTTTGCAAGCAAATAAAAACAACTTATGAAATATGAAAGAGCATCAAATTCTTAGAGTAATTTGAAGTTTGTTTGATTAAAGTTCTTGGTTTTGAAACGGCCGAGAAATTTTTTTAAAAAGTGACACAGAATGATAATAATTAGAAGTGGGTGCCACCTTTATTAGGACCTCTTTGTTTTTGTACATCTCAGCCTTTTCAAAACCAATTTTTAACAAATAAATTTGGAATTCCTCTTGGTATTGTTTACTCTTTAATATTTCGTAACAGGGTTCTCATTATTTTACAAAATCTCCATATCAGCCCCCATCTCAACCAAAAGTAGGCCATCCCTCATCCCTTTAATGCTGCCATCAAAATTGGAAGTAGATCTACATCAAATCATATTGTAAATGCTCTTTGCCAAGTAGTGTTGTGCACATTTTGATATCAGGTCTTGTTTTACTTCATCACTAAGGGGAAAAAAAAGAAAAAAAAAGATTAGAAAAGAAGCATTTAATCTGGATTAGTAGAAATGTCTAATATATACACATGTCTTTTATATATTCAACTTCTATAATAGTTCTGAAAGCACATTGTGATTATATTTGAGAAGTTTAGATGGATGCATTCCACATGTAAGTTCAGGTTCTGATGACATCCTTCATACGGAATCTGGATGCGGACCGGATAGCCTGGCAGGGTTGTTTCTGGAGAGAGACAGAGAGAGAGAGAGAGAGAGAGAGAAAGAATGGTGTATCTGTCTTTACTTGATGAGGAAAGTGACATGGGCATTTTAATCTTTGGTGAACACACAGTGACATATAGGCTAATAAAGACATACGGTTACTTGATTTCCTCTATATGTAGTGTTTCCTTGAAACTGTAAAGTATATTATTTTATACAGTAGATCCTAATTATAGCAATTTAACCGTGAGTACACGATGAAATATAAAATGTAGGAAACTTTCATGATCCAAATATCCAATTCTTTCCATTAAGCTTTTTATTCCATTCAGAAGAATTTCAAGGTAGTGCTTGCCTGATACTGCAACTGGATACATTCAACACTTTCGTGCATATAATGTCCCTGTGACCTTTCACATCAATACCCTCATAACTAATCAAAGTCAAATTGCTTAGAGGTTATGGTAACTTTGCCATCCGAAGGTAAATATAATGTCATGGTAGCAATGCTCTACAGTCAATAAAAATCAGGGTTTCCCTGTAATTTACAATCAGCAGCAAAATCACAACAATAACTAAAATGCTACTTGTACAAGGCTCAGCAGGTAATCATCTCTTCTGTATAAAACCAAAGTTGAAGATGATCTGCTGAGTAAATGTTAAGTTATTGCAAGATGAGAATAGGACAGATGTGCGTGTGAATGATGACTGCAACAACATAAAAACTCCTGCAACCATCTTTGACAGAGGCTAAAAAAAAAATAATAATAATCAGCGTTAATTCATGTAAATCTTCGTTGTTGGAGTGATTGACTACATGCATATGCAGTACTGCATTCATTTAGCAAAACATGCGTTAATTTTCTGCCCAATGAACGATCGACAGTCAAAAATTTGGTCAAGATGTCAAAGGCTTGACAAAATATTCCAACATATTTGGGGTTTACATTTTACATGTACATGTATTATTGCTTACCTCTCACATTCTCTTTCGAAATAGAGTGCAGGATGCACAGATTAGAGGTTGGTAGTCAGGATATCTCTCTCTTTCTTTTTTTTTTTCTCTCTCTCTCTCTTGTCCGTAGTTGGCTGTGGTTTGCAGGGTCCATTTTGTCCACTTTGTGCTAATTCTGGTCGAAAATACAATTAACAAAAACTTAAATAAGTTATCATTTTTATGAGTGAAACAGGATAATCATACTGCAACATAAACAAACACATTCATCATGAATTAGAATTAATCATCACGATCTCATGAATCCCTTAGTATGAGATTTTGGATCTTCAGGTCGCTGTCAACATTAATTTGTCTTACATGTAATACATTAATCATGTCATTGTTATTATCATCTTTGATGCTCTAAAGCCATATCTTACTGAAAATGAATTATGTAGGATGGAAGTCATCTTGACACCTGTAATTCCTGTACACAAATATTTGATTGTATCATGCTCTCATTTGTATGTGGATTAGGATATGATTTCCTTGCATAAATCGATTTGTATTCATGAGATGATATTCCTAATTTCAAATCGATGACACTTACTTCTGAGCTGGAAAGGGCATTCACATCGCAGTCAAGACATCTTTCTATCTCCCCCTCACTCTAGTGGATGTGATCTCAAACTCAGCATGTCCATTTGTTGGTGACACCTTGATAAAAATAAAGAACAATACATCACAGCATATCACCCTTACGTCATACTTAACGCAACATAATAACAATGGAAAGTTAATTGATCTGTGACTACAGACGTATTTTCATTTGTGCACACATTAAACACTTGTGCCAATTGACATGGTTGAGAAATATTTCATTACATATAATATCTTACTTGATTACATTTATGTTTGATTTTTATATGATCTCATCTTCAGTAGATAGAATACCGTTCTTTCATATGATCCTCTACAATAGAACATGCAATGAATTTACAAGAAAACAAGAATAAACATCCGATCATAGATTTGCTCCCCTTATTATATAAATGGAGATACACGTGTATAAGATTATTCTCCTCTCTTTGTTTGCAAAGTATTTGTACACTGCATTGTAATGCAACTGTCAAAGCGAAAACATGCTTGTTACAATTTATTCAAATGGAATAGGAATATTTGATACTCAATGTATTTAGATTTGGCATTATTTTCAACTGGGCACTGAAGTGATACATTTGATAATCAAACACTTAGTAAGTTTGTATTTAAAAGATATTTCAAATTAGACCGCTATTTAAGACATTTACCGTTTCTTACCTTCTGGTTGTTCTGCAATTTGTTGCAGGTAGAAAGAGCTCAGTCTTTACAATTAGATTTTGGCAAGTCAGAATAGGCATATGTCTCTCTCTTTGGTGAAGTTTGAAGACAAGACTCAGTCTGTCCACTTGTTGGTACATCTAGCTGAAAACAGAAATCAACATGACTCAAATAATTTTTTTTTCATCTTTAAAGCAGAGCATTATAAGCTAATAGTGAACAAAAAATAAAATCAATTTGAAATTTAATTGTTTTGAAAAGGCATCTTGACATTGACATAATTTTCTTTGTTTCCCATGCAAATCAATTATAACTAAAAATATATCTCTTTCATTAAGATGATATTTTTTTTTTTTAGCTTTTTAAAAAGTTAAAAAAGAAGAAGATATTTAGGTTTCAGTGAGTCGGTATAAATGATCCATTAAAAATGTAATATTTACATTTTTTCAAATGAACCTTTATTCTTTGAGACATTAACATAAGAACTTGGTACTTATGAGTAAAGACATTTCTAAATAGTTTCTCTTTGACTAGATCTATTTGTAAACTAGAAGAGTACATGTAAATGATTCACAGATTAGGAGAGGTTGGCAGTCAGGACTGAACACTTTCTCTCTCTCTCTCTCTCTCTCTTTCAGGCATATTCGAATGGCAAGATCACTTGGTTGTAGACTCGCTTTTATATAAAACACCTAGGCCTAAATCCTAGACTCTTTTTCTGAACCCACAGGTCTACAAATACCAGAAAGAGTGGAATCAACCTTAGACCTCTGCTCTAGAGACTAATATTAGCCTAGATAATTCACGTTAGAGCTAATGTTAGGATCTTCTAATGTTAGATCTAACATGAACTTTTTGATCAAAGTTAGCCTACATATATAGTATAATTATTATGCATAGATTTTAGAACCTCTAGATGCCTAAACTTAGGTCTAGCTAGGCCTAGTACAGTAAGCTGGGTCTTTACAACAAAACTGCCTAGATATGAGTAGTAGATTACTAGAAACCTCTAACGTTAGGTAGAATCAGTGGCCCAGATCTTGACTAAGGTTAGACCTAGATCCTAATTCCAGACGCCAGCTATTTATGCTTCAGACCCCGGCCCTAGATTTTATATTGTAGGTCTAGTAAATTACTATTAGACTCTAAACGTTGGTAGAGCTACATCTACATCTTCTGTATAGTCTACAGCCCCTTGCCCTGGACCTGGCTCTAGCCCTACAAATAGAAATACATCTAACCAGCGCAGTAACGTTAGTAGTAGTGGTCCTGTACTGTCCACGTTATACAACTGCTAATGTGCTAACGTTAGGTGTTAAGTTCATTGTGATTATACTAGTGTCATAGGGCCTAGCCCGATTGAATTGTTTTGGCATAATAACAGGCGTAGCCGTACATTCTAGCACTAACACTAACATTCGTCATTAGAGTAAAACTACCCCTACTACTACTAGCTAGAATGTCTAACACTAACGTTAGTATTAACAGTTAGAGAGAGTGTATTACCGTTAGATAGATTAGACCTAACAGTAGACGAGGATTCAGTCCAACTGCATGTGATGAGGCCATAAATTACAAACCTAGATCGAACTAACAAGACACCTAAATCTAGACGTAGACTATACTTAATGTTTGTTAGGCCTCTTTTCGCACCGTGTCAAGACGTGCTTTACGGAATAATCGCTGTTCCACTAACAAACACCGCCGGCACGGTCGGGTGGCGGCCCGGGGGTTGGTAGGCATGCCCGCGCCCACGGGATCGGTGCGAAATACAGTCACATTAAAGACATCGGCCTAACGTAGTACTAGCGCTTGAACCTTGATATTAACCAAGTCTCAGATTAAAGTTGTATATCTAACTAATAGATCAAAACAGATTTTTAAGTTCCGTTATGCAGTGCAATAAGGAACTATGTATTTATTTACTAAGTTACTTACATTCGAAGGAAATAGTCCCTTTTCCAGTCACCACGTTTCCAACTCAATGACCGAAACATGCAGCTCTCGCGCGAGAGATTTTACCTGTATGCTAGATCGTAGGGGTAGTGCGTGGTAGACGTACGCACACGTATTAAGTATTCGCGCGCACACAAGCTGCGCGGGGCTACTGGAAAATGCTCGGAAAATGCATTTTCTGAGTTCCTGCAAGTTCAGAGTTTTGATTAAAAGTAAAGATTTCTTCAAGAAAACTAGAAATAATATTGACACATTCAATTAAAGAAGCACTTGTAGTTTTATAAAACATTAAAGTACTTTTGGAAGATCATCTAATTAGCTTGGAAAAGCAAACTTTGCAGAACGTTAAGTAATCTGTGAATATTATTTCGAGAAAACAACACCCAAACATTTGAGAGCCCCATATATGGCTGTACAAAATGACTTTTTAAAATGCTAAGGAAACACATTTAAATTGCAATTTCATTAAAAGGGACAATTGAAACTCATGATCTTTCAAATATCAATTGAATGCAAGCAAAAAATAAAAATCGTGATTTTTGACATGCTTCTGAATTTTGTGCTAAAAATGACATTTTTCGGCAAAAACGCGCGTGACATCCGGCCGTACGCTATTCCTTAGTATTTTTGCAAGACTTTCAGTATGAGAACGGAGCATTAACAAAAAATGCCGTCGAATCCTTATCTAGAGCCTTTTTTGAGGTTTGGCTGGTCTACTATGTAGGGGAAAATGTGAATAAGGAAGACTCCTTTGAAAGTCATGTTGTTGAATGCTTGTGGTACTAAATGTGTGGATTTTATACGAGTAGTTTTAAGATCATTTGTGTCCCTGTGAATTATCTTTATAGCATGAATGAGAAAGACATTTATTATAGATATTATGGGTTAACCCTAACTAGGCCGGGCTAAATAGGTAGTTGATAGAGCCGGGGGGGCCTCCCAGGCCCCCCCCCCCTCCAGATCTCGGCCGTCGACCGTGCGATCGCGACGAAAATTGGCACACACATTGCCTATGATGTAATCTGAAATACCATGAAGTTAGTTTTTCAAAATATTATAATTTGTGCTAAATTATGCTAATTTATGCATCATGATGCATGAAATCAGACTATTTTGTATAAATCACTAAATAAAGCTCAAAACAGGCACATTTTTTGTGTAAACATTCATTTTAGTGTCCTTAGCAAATGTAATAAAAAAACATTGTGATATCAGAAAAAATGTTTAAGTATTTCATTGTTTTTTTGAATTTCTTATGTATTTCACTGTTTTTTCGACTTTATGTTATTCATTGTTTTTTCGATGAAATTTGCCCGCGACATCGCTCCGAACAAGAAAATATGTTATTCATTGATTTTAATCAATAAAACACCAAAATAATCATGCTTTTATTAAATTTGCCTGTAAGCACAGTTTGCATTAAAATTGTACACGAATTCACGTTTCTGAGCAATTTTTGGTCTGACATGCATGTACATATTTATGCGTAAATTCGGAACCGCGTGCCCGGGCGTCGCAACTTGGTGTCAAAAGATGCGGGAGACTCGAAAGAAAAAAGTCACAAAACGTCACGGCGATAGCTTTTTGCGATTGCGATACATCGCGCGGAACGTCGAGGGAGGGGGGCCTCAGAGGCCCCCCCCCGGCCTAGTTAGGGTTAAATGACTGAAAAGTGTATGTGAAACCACTTCATAGGGCTTGAAACTGAGATTGCGCTGTGCCATGGTCTATGAATCCTGTGCTAAACTGCTGCTTTACAGTATGCATCTATTGAAAAGTCATTACTTTGTTAACTTGAAATGCAACAGAAATTATGCATGAGCCCTCTTCATTGCTCTCCAGGTTTTCCCCCCACTTCCACTTTATTTATTTATCTATTTTTTGTGCAAAGGAAGAGATGGAAACTTTGTAAGTGAAGATAATATACTTGTACTCAATCTATGCCTTCCTTTCATTTTTCTCTAATTTTGTGCAGGAGTGTATGTCAACAGCTTAGATATTCATGACATGCCATCAAACAAACCAGTCATGGAGAAAGTTCAGACCTTCCTCAATGTCATCTATGAGAACATGTGAGTTTATATACTTTCTTAAAGCGCTGACATTTTCACAAATTTTGTGAATATGCTCTTGATCGTAAAAATACAATGTAACTCGCAAAAGTATTGACAAAAATGAAAACAAAAACCTACCCCGCATGTACTGTCCTAGGCCAGGCCAGCACACTATCGTTGCAGTATCAAGTGACTACAAGTACATGTAGTAGAGCCCAATACCATGCTATCGGCCCTCCTACTCAAATTTTTGGCATACTAATACTTTTGTTGTTTTTTTCTGAGAGATGTGATCTCATTTCAAGGAATGCTTTGACAAATTGGTTTGTTTTGGAAGTCACACTTTCATCTAACATTTGTGTTTTGTTGTTTTTTTTTTAATTGATAATGAGAAGATCACAAAGTGCAAAATTAACAACTCATGAAGATGTATTTCTGATCAACTGCCGTTTGCAAAAATGTCTGGACACGAAAGTATCAACATATACAGTATTAGATTTTTATTTAAAGTAAATAATATCTAAAGATACATTGAGCTATGTCACAGAATTACTCTTTAATACTGATGTACATGTATTGTGGGTTGATGGTAAACCTCCAAGCCTAAACTTGTTGTATTGTGTTAAAACGTGGCATCGACTGCTACTGACATCCAGTGGAAGGATTTCTGACAATGACCCAAAATTTTTTTTTTTTTTTTTTAATGAAATGCTTTTGATTTGCATGGAATATTGTATGTAAGCTATATGTCCCAGGTTTTCCATGTTGCTTCTCTGACATAGGCACAATGAAGGCATTCTGTACACGTGTATTATTAAACATTTAGACAGGCATTGTTGGTATCATCATCAAATTGCCCATCATAGAAGGAATTCTGTGGGAAGCATTCAAAGAGACCTGTGGATGATAGTTACATAAATTGTCATGATTAGTAAAGGCATTTCATTATATTTGAAAAAAAAAGAGTGTACCTATTTTCCCAGTTTTAGGAGTTTACAAATGAACTAGATATTTCTTGTGTTCACTCATCCTGTTCTCTCTTTTTTGTGTATCCACAGATGTCACCTCTTTGCAGACTCCTTTCAGAGGCTTGGTTATGAGTTTTACGCCACGGAGGGTCTTTCGGATCAACTCCTCGGCTCGATATTTGCCAACCTTCATCACTTGCCAGACTACAGAATCAGGCACATCATTCATATCCTTTCATCATGCACATATAATGTGTTTAGTGTCTGCTTTTATGCGCCTTCCCAAGCTTGGATGATCATCAAGAGTACTGTGGCTGTTTTAAATGAATTGTTTAAATACTGAAATACAAACATATCCTTTCTATTTTGATTTTCATTAGACTGAAATGATTTTAACATTCAGTAGTATTCGAACTGTAAATGCTATTTCTATTTCCTGAAATTTGTCAAGGGTTTATCCCTGTCACATCAGGTGCATTATTTTACAATAGGAATGTTTCAGAGGAGAGTGAAAGTGAATGCAATCCATGAAGTGTCATCCTGGTAGGACAAGTGATTTCCTTAACCCCCTTCCTCTTCATCATCCACGTGTGGTAGCCAAGTCCCTGGTCCAGTTCTGTCCTAGCCAGTGCTGGCAGTCTGTCCTGGTCCCAGCCATGTCTGGCCTGAATGCGCACATGGTGAATCGCCTCAAGCACCAGTGGGCCGCCGTCATACAGAAGAGGCAGAGCAGGTAGGGACACTCGTGCCAGACAATGTCGGGAGTAGTATGGGAGCTGTGGAGGAGGGGATGAGGGGTGCACTTGGTGACTCTTTAGGATTAAGGTTGGATGTCTGGTGCCTGTAAATGGGGCTGCAAGCACTGCCAGAGCAGGACAAGTCTTGCAATATTTTCGAGGGAAAACCAGCAATTTCATTAATCATATCATGCACGGAAAAGACAAATGCCTTTTTAGTTATTTCAGTGAAAAGGTTTTTTCCGGCATTTGAGTGTGTGTCTATGTGTTACAAATCATGAAAATGGATTTTAGGAGAAATCAAATTATGTGTTTTATCAAATCCATGGAAAGTAACAAGTTAGTATTGTTTGTATATTTGTAGCAGTGTGAAACAAGAATCCTCATGATGCTTTTGAGACACATTCATCAAAACAATAAACCTTATCAAGGAGAAAAATGAGTGTTCAAATGTCAATTCAGATTTTTTTTTTTTTTTTTTTTGCTATTCACAAATATACAAAAAGTGTCAATAACTCTGACGCCATACAACTACTAGTATTCGAGCATGCTTGGTACTGGTCTTGAGTTGATACAAGAGCATAATTAATGATGTACTTCATTTTCCCAACCATGGCATGATGATGAAACAGTAATGTGTCTGCAGTTCCAAGGTGATGGGAGAAAATTCTAGTCTGTAACCATCTCCTTCCAGTCATTCAATCTTTCATGATGCTTCCTCCTTCATCCTTTCTCCTTCCCTACCCATGATGATGTCATCCACCTGTGAAGCAGCAAGGGAGACGAGCGGGAGGAGGAGCTTGAGGCGCAGGAGGTCCTTGAGGAGCACTTGACGAGAGCTGTCACCAGGGAACACATGGAGCTGATCGGTGAGACCTGGAGGGCTTTTGTTGGGTCAACCTTTAACCCATTGAGGACGAACTGATTTTGCTACAGCACGTATTTCCCATAGACACCTGCCAGAGTATACTCTGGACTTGTCCTCAACGGTTAATAGAAAGATCAAGCTCTTATCCTTGAGTTTGCCTTATGCAGATGTAAATTCTCCATAGGTCAACCGTGTTCAAGCAGCAGTTGACTGTGTCTTTGCCAAATTTGAAACTTACATTGTGCATTAGCCTGGCTGCTTCACCAACTGATGAAAATATCATCCATTTACTGTCCATTATTCTGATATGAGATGTACTCGTTGACATCAATTTAAGTTTTGTTGTAATGGGTATTACATACGTAAAATCCCTTCCTTTCTTGTAAGATTACAATATTATAGAAAGATTATACACAAGCGGATGGAATTAGGTATGTGACTTTGTATTTCGAAAAACTGTTATAAAGGCCAAATTATATCATTGTGCTAGGTTAAAGTGATGGCTGTTATCCTTTCCTGACCTTTAATTATTTTTCAAGTTTTTCATGAGACCAAAGTGTACATAGATCAAACATGCACTGAAACTACAGGGCAAAAAGAATCAGTACTGGTAATTAGAAAAGCACAATAACTGCTAATTGCCTTGAGAATGCAAGAATGAATAGGGTTTTTCAGTATGGAAGATACATTTCACTTCCTTTCTTGATTGCTAGAAGAAAATAAAAACATAAATTAAATGTGTTGAAACATTGCAGCTGTAGGATTATACACATGTTAAATTTTCCCTGTATTTAACGTCTCCTTTTAAACCGAAAGGCCTCCTGTGCTGGAAGAAGACACATGCATCGGCCGGAAGTGGCGGCGTTGCTACGGCAATTGAGGGAGGAGGAGGTGGTGGCGGTGGCGAAGGGGGTGAGGATGATATGGAGATGGATGGGATGGACCAGGCAGAGGGGGATCCAGGGGCAGTGCAAACTCCCAACAAGCCAGACATGGATAACATCAGTGATATGGGCAAGGTCATGCTCCAACATGAGGTGAGTGTAAACTGCCATATTTCACTTTGATCTTGAGGTACTTTGTACCTTTCATGCGATTATGTTTTTTCTAATGGACCAAGTACCCTGTGTTTTTATTAGCTCTTGATCGAGAGAAACATGTTGTCATCATAGACTATGTATTTAAAGCTTATCTATCTTTGATAAGCATTCATTGAGAAACTTGCAAAATCCTTTTCTAAACTGAAGTTCTTCTACATCACTGTGATGTAGGCAAAAGTGACGTATAGTGCTCACAACATTTTACACACAGTATCAAGTGAAAATCCAAATCCATAAATACATTTCTGTATCACCTGCTCTAAGACAGTGTACCAGTCCTTCTTCCTGTTTTCGTTGACTGTTATTGTATGATAGTCGATGCATACAGTGCCGACCGCGGGAAACGTCACGAAAACCCCTAGGGCAAATGCGGGAAGCCCTTTCGTCCGGGCGTACTAGGTAATACGCGGGCGTTTGGACGCGTACAGACGAGGGAAGTCGCCCGCACTTTCACGCTCGTCTAAACACCCGCATTTGCCCGAGCGCTCCAGCGCGGAATTAATGATATGAAAATCAAACTCTCCCGTCAACCATCGGCTACATGAAGGAAATTAGCTGAAATCGATCCGCGAAAATCTTTTGAAAAGTATCAGTAATTTGCCGGATGTTTGCTTTTACGTTCGAAAGTAAAATAATAACCATAACATTCAGCTCCCGAATATGCTAAAGCAAATGTCGAATGATCCCTTTGACGTTTGGAAATGAATAACAATAATACTCCGTACGATGATTAAATAAATGTCGGATGTTTGCTTTTACTTTCGGAAGTAAATAGCAATAACATTTGGCTCCGGAAGATGCCCAGAAAATGGCAGATGATTGCTTTTTACGTTTGGAGGTGAATAGCAGTAACAGTCTGCTCCATATAATAAAATAAATGTCGGATATTTGCTATTACATTTCGAAATGAAGAACAGTAACATTCAGCTGCGTTTGATGGTAAAGTAAATGTCTGATGTCTGCCTTGACGTTCAAAATGAAAAAACAGTAACATTCGGCTCCGTACGATGCTAAAATGATTGTCGGATGTTTGCTTTTAAATTTGGAAATGAATAACGGTAATGTTCTGCTCCGAACGATGCTAAAATAAATAACAGATTGTTGCTTTTACATTTGGAACTGATTAACGATATCAATCGGCTCAGTTAGATGCTAAAATAAATAGCGGATGTTTGCTTTCACGTTTGGAAATGAAAAAGGATAACATTCAGCTCCGTAAGATGCTAAAATGAATGTCGGTTGTTTGCTTTAACATTTGAAAATGATTAACGGTAACATTCGGCTCCGTAAGGTGTCAAAATACTAGTAAATGTTGGATGATTGCTTTTGCGATCAGAAATGAATAACGGTAACTTTAGCCTCTTTACAATGCTAAAACAAATGTCGGATAAATCAGATAATTTTGCTTAACATTCGACGTCGTGCGATACCAAGTTAATTGCATAAACCTTCGACACTTCGTTGCTGCTCAATTTTATTTGATCTCGACATTATGGACGCTATACCTATTTGATTTAATTGTCCTTATTTTATCAACTTTCGACATCAGCCGCTACTTTATAGTTTTCTCGATCACTAACGTCGGACGGTATGACCTAATCAACTTTGGACATTGGTCGCTATTTAATAATTTCATCAACCTTACACATCGGTAGCTATTATTCCGATGTTCGTTATTCCGAAGGCTCTCTAGTCCGAAGATTCGTTATTCAGAAGGTATATTGTTCCGTTAATTTCATTTTCGGATTCATGAATCTTCAAAATAACGAACCTTCGGAATAACGCCACAAACGTTCGAATTAACGAACCTGTAGGTTTAGGGAATTTGTGTGTTTCGAATTTAACGACCCTTCGGAATTACGAACCTTCGGAATATTACGAACAGCACCCATCCGATTATCAACCTTCGACATCGATCGCTGCTTACTGATTTTATCAACCTTCGACGTCGACCGTAAATAACGTATTTGATTGACACTTTCGACGTCGATCGCTGCACATTAGATTGGCAAACCGTCGAAGTGTCGATCGCTGCCTATTTATTTACTGGTTCCCCAATTTCTGACTTAGTTACTGATGTAATCTACCTTCAACATCGGTCGGTCATTATATTGTAAGTGGCCACTTATTGTCTCGAGCTTGATATTTCCCAATGGCGTCCACGTCTACACACACACACATAAAAAGAAAGAAAAAGATCTGAGTCTTAAAGGTCTAACGAGGCGTGAAAGTCCTTGTGTGATGCTTTTAATTGTGTCATTCACAATAGTGTCACGGTCCCTAAGATGGATGAAAGAGGCGCAGATCTTAAGAAGCCACTTGAGTTGAAGTTTAACACCGTCTGTCTATTCTTAAAGTACACGATTTGTAGGGGAAAAAAAAGACAAAGAGAGGGAGAAAACAAAGAAAACGTAGGAGAGAGAGAAGGGTATGGCGAAACCACCAGAGTGGCATTATGTAATCAACAAAGCTGCGTTTAACTTCACTCGAGTCCCCGAGAAGTGGTACTACACGTGCATGCATAATGTTTATCTTGGATACATGTACTGTAGGTACCCTTCTCTCCTTTCATGATAAATTGTTTATACGTATCACATAACTATGTCAATGCATGTTTACGTCGCAATTTGTCCAATCGGGGTTTTCCCTCTTTAAGGAGTGCTTGCTTTCCAAGAAAAAAAAAAGAAGGATGAAATTAATGATTATGAGCAAAACTGAATGCATTTAAGCAGCGGAATCGCGCTACATCAATAGCACTCCAAAATCTTCGAGTGATCCCGGAGGTCACTCCGAGTGAAAATGAACATTAAATTTTTCACTCAAAATTCACTCCAATTTCACTCTAAATTGACTCCGTTTTAAATGTATCCACCCCTTCAAGTGTGAATGTTTTCATTTTTTTTTTTTAGAGAAAGAGAGAGAGAGAGAGAGAGAGAGAGAGAGTAGGCCTACTGTGCATTGGAATACGAATCTCTGCTGTGCAGCGATATTATGATCGCTATAAAAACGATCAGTTCGATGAGCAAAGCACGTGCTTGCCCTGCCAGCAGTGAGTGCGCCATGTGGTTCCAACATACTCATCTTGTGTGCCCAGCGTGTTTTTATCACAGAACTCTTGTGTGTAGAGTTCTGTCGTTTTTACGTTATGGTCAATTCATGACGTGTGAGTGCTTCGACTTGACGCCTGTGAGATTGACAGGTGCCGTTTACGAGAATAAAAACTGTCAGTAGTGACTATCAATCCCAAAATCAGTTGCTATATAATAATCAGACTAATTACTTAAATGTAGAGTTACATGTAGTTACATGTATTTCGAATGACAATGCGCACATCCCCTTTATCATCACACTTTTGATACGGCGGACAGAAGGCCGTTAAATTTCATTTCAATGATTCGATACAATCATAGCTTTTAAAAGGTCCAATTAAACAAATTGGATATGAAATCACGGTTACAGCTCGTTATTCCGAAGGTTCGTTAGTAAGGTTCTTTAGTCCGAAGGTTCGTTAATCCGAAAATGAAACAAAGCTCGACTTACTTCGAAGGTTCGTTACGGACCCTATATCATTTCGGATCCTATATCATTTCGGATCAACGAACCTTCGAGATAACGAACCCTATTTCATTTTCGGAATAACGAACCTTCGGAATGACGAACCCTATGTCATTTTTGGATTAACGAACCTTCGAAATAACGCCGCAAATGTTCGAATTAACGAACCTTTTTTCGTTTTCGGATTAACGAACCTCTATGGTTTAGGGAATTTATGTGTTTCGGATAAACGAACCTTCGGAATAACGAACCTTCGGAATAACGAACAGCACCCGAAATCACAACGTCTTTATCTTGTTAAGATATAAGACAAAAAAAAAAGGTCCCTCAGTTCATGAACTTGCAATGTTTCTTTATTGCGTGTGTTTCTAGCTTGTATTTGGCACTCACGGAATGAATGCGCGTACAGTATATGGTAGGCTACATACTCGTGCTCTTGTTGTTGCTGAACATTTCCCCTTCACAGTGATTGTGTGGCATGATCGTTCAGTATGTTCAGATGGTGTTAGTGCGTTGATTAAAATGTTACCACAATAGATGCACGTGTGCTATAACAACGATCTGAGGTCTTTGCTACGCGCTGCTTTCTTGTTTACAAACATTGAATCTTGGTGAACTTAATTCACTATCGTCCCCATGCTAACATGCAAAAGAAGAAAACGCTTTTGTTCTTGTTTATATGTACCATGCAGTGAACAGAAGGTAGACCTGTAAACTGTGCCGCTAGGCCCTAGCTGTAGTTTGCACTTTCACGGATTGTCACTGCTCGTCTACTATTCGAAGCGAAATGAAAATCAAACTAGAGATCTCGTGCTGTATACTTTCTCGTACTGTGTACTATATACCATATTTAAAATGCAATTTGTGGTAGTACTTGTCAACGCTGTGTTTTTGGCTCAAACTTTTCTCTCTCAAACTTACTTGGTTACGCAGGGGCGGATCCAGGGAGGACCGCAACCGGCGCCCGCCCCCCCCCCCCCTTTATTTATTTTTTTTTTTTTTGTTGAAACAAAAGAAATGTAAAAAAAAAAAAATGGGGGAGGGGTGCGTGCGCCCCCCTTTAATTTTGTAAACGCGCCCCCACTTTACGGAATTCCTGGATCCGCCCCTGTTACGGGATAATACCTATCAGAATTGTGATTTTGGTGCAAGCTGCATGGCAGTATTGATTTTGAGACACTTCTATGGTCCGTCAGCACCTGATTCTCTTTATGTGACGATGTGCACGTGAAAAGCATTCAAACTTTCCCATGTTTTTGCTCTTGCGTTAAAGGCGTATTAATTCACCACGTACATGAAACAAAACCCCCATAGTTCTGAAATGTGAGTTATAGGGATAGAAACAACCGCTGGAAAAAAAAAATTGAATCCGTATGATCGAAAATACAGTACACTATGTGAACGGTTACAGTTTGCTATTCCGAAGGTTCGTTAATCCGAAAATATGAGGTTTGTAACTTGTTATTCCAAAGGTTCATTTATCAAAAAATGAAATAAGGTTCGTTATGCCGAAGGTTCGTTAATCCGAAAATGAAACAAAGGTCCTAATTCCGAAGGTTCTTTACAATCTATAAGAGAAATACTGATATCTCCTTATATTCTAGGCTTTATTACAAAAAATTATGTAGGATGCTTTGCACAACGGACCTATTATGCATCACATGTGATATCTAAAACATCTTTTAAATCACTGCTCCCAAAGGTAAACATATGACCTTTGTGTATCTACTCGTTTGTGTGTATGTGTGTGCGTGTGTGTGTGTGGGGGGGGGGGGGAATAGTTTCCTCCTTCTTCTTCTTTTTTGTTAGAGTTTATCTTAGTTGATCTTGATACAGTGTACCTCTTTCGGTGCGCCCTTTCTCTTGTTATGTCACTTCATCTGTTTCTACATTTTGAAGCAAAGTAATTTGTTCAAGCATTGTGTATGTCCTCGTAACCGTAATGTGTCATTTTGCTGCGATGAGTTGGTTCTAGTAGGCCCTATTATCGCTGTGAGATGTAATTTTTGTAATAACGTGTTGAGAATAACAGATTTTTGTTTCTGAACGAAAGGAAAATGACGGAATTGTTTTGATAACCAATGTGGATGACGTGTTGAGAATTCTGATTCCTGTTTCTGAACGAAAGGAAAATGACGGAATTATTATTTTGATAACCAATGTGGATGACTACCTTCTATAAGTGATTTTGGTGTGAAAAGAGAGTTTGCTCAAAGAAACGCTTCTCATGAATGGTCAACGAAACAAAATACATCATACAATGCAACGTGACTCGCGTGCATTTAGCAAACGAAATGTCTAGACCTTTAAGTTCAAGTAAAATGCATAAAACACAGAATAAGAAAGCAGACAAACTAACAAATATGGAATTAATGACCGCAGACGTAACGTAGGAAAACCTGACACCTATGCTTGAAGAAATTCCCACAAAAGCAGAGCGCAAGATAAAAGAATACATGTGCGTAGTCCATACAGGTCGTGATGCGCTCGGTCGAAATGCGTATGTCGCAGTAAACGAAATTTTAGGCATGTCTACACATGTATATATAAATACTTGAATTCTACATACATTGTATAGTTTTATCTTTACAATAATATATAAAACAACCCCTTTCCGCATCCCTAGAAGTCATAAAAGAAAAAAAAAAAAGAAAATCGCCCTTAAAGTTCAGGTTATGTTCAAGCTCACAACCCGTTCCCCCCCCCCCCCCCCCATGATGCAACAGTCCTGCTTAGCGACGGCGTTAACGCTTCATCGCACACACATAAATGGCGACAGCTTGGGTGTGTGAGAAAATTCATTCTTAAATGGATGCACCCCCATGGCACTCAGGATTATCACTGACCCTCCTATGCCTTTTGTCTATCCACCCTCCTGCTTTAATCCCCCTCCCTTCACCTGTTGGCCTCCTTGCCCATGACCTCCCATCCTCTCCTTTTGTTTTCTTTGTTCCGTGTCCCTAGCCTGTCCCTGACTGTTCGTGTTGTGTGAACTTCTTTATAATGTGATTGCTTTCCCTGCCTGATTATCATTTTGCCTCTGACGAAGATTCTTCTGGAATCAAAAGCTCAGGCCCCTTTAGAGTATAGACTCCATTTTACTCCTTTGGCACGCCACTGATATTCGATAAGCAGTTTTCAGCATTTTTGTGTTTGTTTGTTTTGTTTTTGTTTTGTTTTGTTTTGTTTTGTTTTTGCTACAGATAATTAGCCAATCACAAGACAGATATAATTCGATTCTAACCAATACCAAAATACGGTTGCCTGAATGTAAACTTTGGTGTGTTTGTGTTGTGTGTCGGCTGCAGTGTAGTTTGAAACAACAGAAACAGAAAAAAAGAAAGAGGCACGCAATGTGTGCTATATACGAAAAGCCTCATTTACCGAGAAAGTTGATCGCTTCCATTCTCCTCCCATGGCATGTTGTTGTCAATGGAAGCTAAAGAGAATGCTTTTAGCAAGTATACCAGTACCTAAAGAGGACCTGAGGAACCCGTTGTTTTGAATGCTGTGCTCGGTACGAGTTCAAAACGCAGTCGAAGTTATCAGAATGCCATTATAATAGAACTGATAGCTCTATAGAAAACTTGTTTAGGTCAGTAAAGGTTGCTGTAATGCAATCTTTGTGGAATTGACTCATTACATCTGAGCATTTTGAAAAACGTGTAGAGTACTTTCGTTTTGCATATAAATGTTAAGAAATAGTTTGAACTATGAAAATAAAAAAGTATGGTTACTTCAACGATGTTGAATAGTTCGATTAGCCGTGATGCATAAAGTGAATTCATGAATTCATCTGACTAATCCTTACCGATTGATGATCACTTCTATAAGCCAACAGTTAAGCTGAACTGCTTTGGAGTGATAAGACAGGTAAACGATGAAAACTTGGTACATGTTGTATGCTATTATAATTATTATAAAATCCTGTAGCCAGAACTGATTTTACGATCATCTTTAACCTTTCAGAAAGTTCCAGTTTTCAACTTAAATAGTAGCGATAGCTTGTAAGAGTAAATTAGCATCCCTCTGACTATTTTTGGTCAATATGCATACTCTTAACCCTATTCTAACTGGGTGGGGGGGGGGGGGGTCAAATGGGTCAAATTGACCCCCCCCCCCCACGTTTCGCGTCACGATTCTGCAACGCGCAAAGATTTTGCCGCGTCGTTTCACAACTTTTTTCATTGAAGTCTTCCGCATATTTTGAGACCAAATTTGCGACGTCTGAGTACACCGTTCTGAAGTTACGTAATGTTATGCAAATGCATGTCAACCGGAAAACAGCTCAAATTCATGATATCGTGTGCAAATTGAATGTAAATTGTGTTTTTGGGGTTAAATTGATATAAATTATAGTATTTCATCTTTGAACCATTGAAATTAATCAATTCTATATAGTGTAGATAAGCCTGAAAAAGTGCCTGCAACAAATTTTGAAAAACAACAGAAAACACAAGGTCGAACAATCAATAAAATACATAAGAAATTAACAAAACAATAAAAAACAAAAGAAATTGGTTTTGACTGTGCTTTATTTTTAAATGAAAATTGGTTTATATGTCTTGAGGAATTTTGACACAAAAATTTAGCAATACTTCAGTCTTTTTTATGGAGTTATAGGTGAAAATATGATTTCATGCACAACTTTGCATAATCAATTTATTAAAAATAGAAAGGCAATATTTTTCTATTGTATGACCATGTAATCTTGTAGTTGACATCCAGCTCTATCTTCAGGAAAAATTTCGCAGCGATCGCGCGATCGGTGGCCGAGATCTGAAGGGGGGGGGGGGGGGGGGGTCACCCCCAGTAAAAACTCCTCCCAGTTAGAATAGGGTTAAGCCAGCTGGACAGAGCGATCAATGGGCGCGATTATCACCACGCGTGGTTAACCTAAACAATGCTCGGCCGGCTTGTTCGGTTTCAGTGTTGTTTATTTCCCCCTTTTAAAAACGAAGGTTCCTTAGTCCAGCCATTGTTTTCGCTTCCTGCTCAAGACATTGAACAGTTCAGCAAAGCTGAAGTTTAGATCACTAAACGGCGACATGAACTCATGATGATAATAGGACTTAGATCACAGCCGAAAGTGCGCTCCTTCATTACTCTAGAATGAGAAAGAATACCCTGTCTGTGTTCAAAGTTGGGTTACGGACGATGAAAAAAAAAAAGGTTTGAATCATGAATTGTCGGATGACGTCGGCAGATTGATGATATAAATATTAGCGTATCATGGGAAAGATTAAGTAATGATGAGCCCAATGATATCGCAGGGCTCCAAACTAATTTTTATTTTTGACCACCAAAATCATTGATTTCTATTTTTTTTTTTGGTGGCCAAAAAAATCAAGAAAAACATAGGAAAAACTAAATCGGTCCTACTAAAAACAATTATTAAGCATTACTGACGTGACAGGTACCCATGTCTAAAATAAATGAATACAAAAGTAGATCATCTCAATCACCATTATTCTGAATTCTAAGATTTAGCAAATAGGCTTATAGATAATTATAAAAGTTGATGCCTATGCTATTAGGTGGTCATAGCTTACTTTTGGGATGAGAAAGTGGGAGCATTTCCAGATTGTTTGTTTTAGCATTGTAAAGAGCCGAAAGTTACCGCTATTCATTTCTGATTGTAAAAGCAATCATCCAACATTTACTATAGTATGTTAGAACCTTACGGAGCCGAATATTACCGTTAATCATTTTCAAATACACTGTATAAAAGCAAACAACCGACATTCATTTTAGCATCTTATGGAGCTGAATGTTACCCTTATTGATTTCCGAATGTGAAGCAAACATCCTCTATTTATTTAAGCATCATACTGAGCCTATGTATACCATTAATCATTTTCAAATGTGAAAGCAATAATCTGTTATTTATGTTAGCATTGTACCAGAGCTGCCAACCGTTCCGAAAAATTCGTATACGAAAAATCGAAGGGAATACGACAATATGAAAACGTCCTTAGAAAGTACGAATTCACAGTGGGGCAAAATAATGGGTAAAAATATAGCAAACGCACGTCGCATGTGCCATGTTATCTGTATTCAGCTGGGATATCGATGCAACGCGTACGCACCGTATGTGGAAAGCGCTGAATAGAAAAATGTGCGCACACGCATATCGCTGCTTGCGTACTGTGTACACCGAACAGAACTTCGCGCGCGTGAATCCCTGTCGCCTACGGACCCTGGATGTTTACATGGATCGCCGTGGTATCCCAATTAGCCAGCTGCCACTACAGTACCGTATGAGGCGGGGTGAAAGCGTCCCGTTGTGCAATGTCTGCTTCTTTTTCTCTTCTTTTCATCCTCTTGTCCCTTGCCTCCCAAGTACGAAATGATTTTTAGAGTGTTGTCTGTTTTTTTTTTTTATAACGCTATTGCATCATTTTCTGCGAGGAAGTTGTAGAGGTGAGTTTCTGTTCGTGTATTGATGACTGATGTGCACTGCCCTCTGCAGTATATGTGCAGGTGAAAAGCGTTCGAACTTTCTTTCCAGAGTATCGTGGAAACTCGATTATTTCTAGGCCTATTAAAGGAGATCTCATATAACAGAATACTTATAACAAACTATTTTCCCGTCAAAATGAATCAATTTCCTTTGTTTTGTATCGTTTATTGACTTGATCCCATAGGATCTCGTCGCAATACCGAGTTTTATATGTGTGTTTATTTTCGCGTAGCTTTCGGTGCTGCAAAACTTTTGCTAGGGCCTAAGCTTACTACTAAACTTCGTTTTATTTCCGTCGTTTCTCACACCTCGTTTAGTACGATTTCTTACATTTTATATCACTTTATCTGTTCCCTTTATACTTTGAAGTATTTAAACGTAATTCTCTTAGTGTCTCGCACTGTTATTTTCGTAACGGCGATTTCTCCGCTTCGCTGCAATCGAAGCGACGGAGTTTGATCCCAGTCGCTTTGATGTGCTATTTGCTGTCTTTTCTAAATGTTTGTGTTGTTGGGAGGTGTTGATACTTTGTATTTATTATTGAGTTTCCTAGGTATTTATCTCGAGGGATTATGCGTGTTTCTTAATGTTGATCATAGGAAAAGGCTAAAATGATCTTGAGTGATGTCTGATAGTGATGATAACTATGCTGTGACTGGTGTAAAAAGACGGCTTCCTGTGAATGCTCAGCGTACGTGACGTTTGTTTTATTTCCCTTTCCCTCTAGTCTTCTTTCCCCCTTACTCTTCTTTCCCCTCTCAAGAATGATTAAAAAAAAGAAATTACGTACACCTCACAACAAAACGAACCATGTGCTATAGCAACTTTCGTAAAGTTAAATCTAAATGTTCAATATCAGCAAAGAATAAGGCGAAAACACGAATGACAATAAATAAAAGCGAAGAGATTGTGTATGCAGTCTCTTCGGCTCGAAGAAACTTGACACCCCACCCCTCTCCCTTGTGGAAATTTCCACAAAAGCAGGTGCCACACCCAGGTGCGTGCCAGACGAAAGAATGCGCGCATTGGAATAAACAGCGTGTAAGTATCCTGGAAATATCGATCGAAGAAACAGCTCATTAGTTGAATTAAAGGAAAAATTCCAAAGATATCATGGTTCTATGTCTATAGCCTTTCTTTTGGCGCATAGTAGGGAACATCGAAGAGTTGATTATAGTGTACTTGATCGAATATCTAATGTTCCCTGAACAATAACAAAAGGATTGATTATTTAGTCAATTAAAAATGCAATCACAGAAATACATGAAAGGTCTCGTATGCCCAGACAAATTCACTACGAGAAGGTCCAATGAGATGCAGTCATCACCTGGTTAGACAGCAAAATACAACGTGTAATGACAATTAATTTCAGTTCACGCGCATCAAAACTGCTTATTACTTTTCAAAGTTTTGGCTATCAACATTCGTTCGTGGGTGTATTTTGTTTGTTTGTTTGTTTGTTTTGTGTGTTTTTCCCTCGTGAAAGACGTAATGATTTCTTCATATCGAACGTAAATTGCATGTTTACCGTAAACAAGCCATTCAGCTCAGCTCAGCTATGGCGCATTCGATCCATCGAACTTGCAGTAACCTCTTATAGGCAGGAGCACATGGCGCATTCATTTAAACTTGAAAATGAAGCCACGTGTTTGCACCACATCGGCGCTTCCACACACAGCGCGGCATTTTGCGATCATCGTTATAGCAGACTTTCCGATTCCAGTCAGGGGAAAAGGAATTGGAATACTTCGAAAAATACTGATGTTTAAAATCCAATAAAATGAAAAAAGCCTGAAAACAACGCATGATTATGTTTTGATAGTACATAATTGGAAACACAGAACAGAGTTTTGCATCCGCTCACACAGAAGCTCTCTTGAGAAGATCAAGCATTCCCCGTCCCCTGCTAGAAAATGGAAGCTTCCATAATCAGCCCAGAAAGATTTTGGAGGTACAAACTTGCACTTGTACACATTGCGAGAAAGCAATCAATCAACGCTGAACATTGCGTAGTTTAGAATCTTTATCGTGCTGGTGACCAGCTGGATGCTTCGGCATGTGTCATAACGTTATGTTTAGAGCCTGTAGGCCTCATAGCAAAAAGAGGGAGATTGAAAAAAATACGAATTCTGGTGGAAAATACGAATTTTGGAGCTGCTGAGTACTAATTTGTGCTTCGAAAGGTTGGCAGCTCTGTCGTATACGGAGCAGAATTTAACAGTTAGTCATTTCCAAATATAAAAGCAAACATCCGACATCTATTTTATCATCGTACGGAGCCGAATGTCACTGTTGTCCACTTGCGAAAGTGAAATGAGTCATCTGACAATTATTTCATCATATCGTACGGGGCCGAATTTTGAACGTCAAGGCAGACATCAGACAGTTTTGTGTGTGTGTGTGTGTTTTGTTTTGTTTTTGTTTTGTTTTTTACCATCAAACGCAGCCAAATGTTACTATTCATTTCGAAATGTAATACACATGTAGCAAATATCCGACATTTATTTTAGCATAGTACGGAACAGAATGTAACTGCTATTCACTTCCAAACGTAAAAGCAATCATGTGACATTAATCATTTTGGCATCTTCCGGAGCCGAATGTTATTGCTATTTATTTGCGAAAGTACATAGCAATATAAATTATAAGCAAGCATCCGACATTTATTTAAACATCGTACGGAGTTGAATATTATTATCATTCATTTCCGAAAGTCGAAGGGAGCTGATTGTTATTGTTATATTTCGAACGTAAAACCGAATATCAGACATTTATTTTATCATCGTATATACGGAGTTATTTTGGTTATTCATTTCCGAACGTCACAACAAACATGCGTTATTTATTTTAGCATCTTCCGGAGCTGAATGTTATTGCTATTTACTCTTGAACATAAAAGCAAACATCAGACATTTATGTTATCATATACACGGAGTTGAATATCATTGTGTTCATTTCCGAACCATCGAACGCAGCTGAATGTATACTGTTATTCATTTCGAAATTTAAAAGCGAACATCCGACAGTTATTTTAGCATCGTATGGAGCAGAACATTACTGCTATTCACTTCCGAACGCAAAATCGTATATACGGAGTTGAATATTTTTGTTATTAATTTCCGAACGTCACAGCAAACATTCGACATTTATTTTAGCATCTTCCGGAGCTGAATGTTATTGCCATTTACTCTTGAACATAAAGGCAAACATCAGACATTTATGTTATCATCGTATACACGGAGTTGAATATTATTGTGTTCATTTCCGAACCATCGAACGCAGGTGAATGTTACTGTTATTCATTTCGAAATTTAAAAGCGAACATCCGACAGTTATTTTAGCATCGTATGGAGCAGAATATTACTGCTATTCACTTCCGAACGTAAAAGCAATCATCTGACATCTATTTTGTCATCTTCCGGAGCCGAATGCTATTGCTATTTACTTTCGAAAGTACAGGCAATCATCCGTCATTCATTTTATTATCGTAAGAAGTTGAATATTTTTGTTATTTATTTCCGAACGTCAAAGGGATCATTCGACATTTACTTTAGTATCTTCGGGAGCTGAATGTTATTGCTATTTACTTCCGAACGTAAAAGCAAACATCAGATATACATTGTATATTTTATAAACGTATATACGGAGTTGAATGTCATTGTTATTCATTTCCGAACATCAAAGCAATCATTGAACATTAATTTTACCACCGAACGCACCTGAATGTTACTGTTATTCATTTCGAAATCTAAAAGCAAACATCCAACAGTTATTTTAGCATCGTATGGAGCAGAATATTACTGCTATTCACTTCCGAACGTAAAAGCAATCATCTGACATCTATTTTGTCATCTTCCGGAGCCGAATGCTATTGCTATTTACTTTCGAAAGTACAGGCAATCATCCGTCATTCATTTTATTATCGTAAGAAGTTGAATATTTTTGTTATTTATTTCCGAACGTCAAAGGGATCATTCGACATTTACTTTAGTATCTTCGGGAGCTGAATGTTATTGCTATTTACTTCCGAACGTAAAAGCAAACATCAGATATACATTGTATATTTTATAAACGTATATACGGAGTTGAATGTCATTGTTATTCATTTCCGAACATCAAAGCAATCATTGAACATTAATTTTACCACCGAACGCACCTGAATGTTACTGTTATTCATTTCGAAATCTAAAAGCAAACATCCAACAGTTATTTTAGCATCGTATGGAGCAGAATATTACTGCTATTCACTTCCGAACGTAAAAGCAATCATCTGACATTCATGTTAGCATTTTCCGAAGCCGAATGTTATTGCTATTTATTTTCGAAAGTAAAAGCAAATATCCGTCTTTTATTTTATCATCGTACGGAGTTGAATATTTTTGTTATTCATTTCCGAACGTCAAAGGGATCATTCGACATATAGCCTACTCAAGCATCTTCCGGAGCTGAATGTTATTGCTATTTACTTTCGAACGTAAGAGCAAACATCCGGCATTTATCTTATCGTCTTACGGAGTTGAATATTATCATTCACTTCCGAACGCCAAAGCAAACATTCGGTATTTATTCCAGTATCATACGGAGTCAAATGTCACCGTGATTCATTTCTAAAATCAAAAGTAAACATGCGACATTCATTTTTGCGTCTTACGGAGCCGACTGTTACCGCTGTTCATTTTCAAAAGTAAAGGCAAACATCCGACTTTTTTTGTAGCCCGATTGGGCCACCGAATTTTCAGCAATGAAATTTTGGTTGCGCAGGTCGTTAAAAGTCGTGAATAGCGAGATGATCGTAACCGATGTCGATATGTTCTAATAATTATTGATACTTGAGTGATGAACGCATGTGCACAACTTCCGCAGGTGTACTTCTTTAGAAAGTAGCGAACAATCAAGGCAGTGGACATCAGAGTGTGATTAAATAGAAAAGAAGCCCCTGAAATCGGAATTTGATGAAAATGGGCAAAGTCGGAACTCCATGAAATGTATTTTGATTGAGCGGTCAAAATAAAGCTTAACGGGAATGTGCCCTTGAATACCCTCGTCCACCCTCGTCCACCCTCGTCCAACCCGCGTCAATCGAGACGCAAATTCCCGAGGATGGATTATCCGTGCGGGCGGATGGACTCGTCCACTGAACGCGTATACCCGCGGGTACCCGCGAGGATACGCGTCAGTGGCCTCGTCCAGATCTCGGAAAAGCGTGACGTTTCCCGCGGTCGGCACTGTAATTTGGTATAAGCTATTGGGTTACTCCAGGTGAATAAAAAAGTGTATGAATAAATACTTAATTATGAATGCAGTAAATTTTTTAAACCCTCAATTGGATACTCTGATTAATTGGGTAAAATCTGCTCTCACTGACCCTATGCCATAAGACTGAGAGAGATATAGTTTGTATCATTGCCTCTGTAGGCCATCTCCATTGAATTATCTAATGTATGTCAAGTATCAGCATTCTGGCAAGATATTTAATCTGCAGGTTGTTTACGTAGTTCAGCCATCATGGTGCTGAGATTGACAAATTGTGCTGAAATGGTGGTATCGTTGATTTCCCTTTTTTACATATTTCCTTTGATTTCCTCTTCTTCTTCCAGAGACTGTGTGAGAGTCTAGTGATGTGTGTGTACTCTGCCATGTCTTGGCCAGACACTGGTGTGTGCATCAAGGCTTGTCGACTCTCATGGCTGGTGCTACAACAGGTGTGTGTGCATTCCATGATGATAATCCATCCCTCTTCAGAACCAAATGAACACTAACTCCATCAGCCCAGCATAGCATTAACACATGTCTGGCTTTCTCAGCTGACATTGAGTGGTCATTCAAAACCATACAAGTGAACTTCACATGTGTGATGAAAGCAGGATTGGCCATGATGTGACAGCTATCCAAGTTATTATTTGACTTGCATACAAATAAAATCATTTATTTTGTACCCAGCATGTGTGAATTTTGTATAATGTACTTTCAGACTTGATACACTCAGACAAACCTACAATTATCCATGGACATGTACAACTTTCTTTTTGTACTGATTGCTTTCAACTCAACTGCTTTGTGCTTCCACTTCATTTTTGGGTAATGCCAGATTGCCATGTAGTTTGGTGCAGCCCACATACCTGCACCCAGTAATAAACAAAACCACTCCCTGTAGTAAGGTTATAGTTGCCTGATTTTCTGATGTCATGATTCAATCTAATTATGCAAGGAGTGGTTGTCATGCTGTGATGTTCAATGTTCAAATTGAGTACTGAGTATGGTGTATTTTTTTTTTTATTCCAGCTGGCATTGCGCCCTTTACTTCCCGAGGCAGCAGCCTTCCTCTACACCTCCATCCTACAGGGGCTGCAAGTTCATGGAGAGCATGACACGTGTCTGGCAGAGCTTGTCCTCAGAGCTCTCCAGCACTATGAGCTACTTGTGAGTCCTTGCATAATTTCTTTATCAGTTCTGTGACAATTTTTGTCATTGGTGTTAACAGTTGCTGTTGCTGTTGTTGCTGTTGTTGTGTGTTGTTTTTGTTTCTGACCTTCCATGTGTTGATGTAGTTCCCATTTCAACATCTTGATACAAGGATCACAGAGACTCCAACTCTCCCGTTTTCGCTGGGAGATCTCCCGCCAAAAACCCATTTTGGCTAAATCTCCTGTTCTCCCGCTTGAGATTTAATTTCTCCCGCCCTGGCTCTTTGTCGCCCGTTGGAAAGGATTTCTTACTTATTTCTATCGTATGTTGAAAAAAATTAGCCTTAGATAGCACCAGAGAGCATCTAGAACCCTAGTAACTTTGCGCTTCGCACACATCAACTTTGAGTCTCCCGTTTGCTAGGGGTTTCAGGCGGGAGAATCACCAGATCAGAAGGTGCTTTGGGTTGGAGTCTCTGATATCAAGCGTTATAAGATATCCCTGGACGTCTACGCACATGTGTGGGTGTATAGTGTATAAGTGTTTGACTGTGTGTTTGTAATCTACTTTGTTCCCATTTGTTAAAATGAAGAAGCAAATGACTCTGCATCAATGCATTAAGCATGAATTCCTCTTTCAATACTTAGTATGATTCCATATTTGATGTGGACCATCCTCATCCCAAATCATAGAATGATGTACATGTATGCCATTGAGCTCAAATAAATAATTTTTTCCCTTTCTTTGTATTGTTAATTATATCAGTCAAAATTCAGGTCCTGTAAATCATTTTTCATTCAAACTTTCCATCATTGATTGCACAAATAGAATATTATATCATACATGGACTCTTTTGGATGAATATGATATTCATTTGTATGATTGATATCTTAAAGACCTGAAATCTGTATTATTTTTCTTTATTTTAGTGAGCATATATCAGCCCACACATCAAGGAACTCTCTTTGAGATCTTTGGCCAGGGGTCACATTCTGGGAATCACCTTCCCTGTTGAACATTGTCCCATCCAATGTTTTGTTGGTTTGTGACAGTGTCTTTGTGAACCTCACCGGCCATAGAGTAAGATCACACAGAGGTCCATAGTACCGGTGGAGTGTTGTGACTGATATGGTCTCTTATACACACACTGGCCTCCAGAACCTCATACATGTGTCTAGATAGGAAGAGCTGCATTTTTAATGAAAGCAGTCATTTTGAGGCAGCGTATTCCAAGGGTGAATAATTGTGTCTGAAATTACGCAAGTAATGAGAACACGGAACAATTTAACGCCAATATTTTTTGTAGTATGCAACTGGCCAATTTATATCTTGGACACTTAACAAAGATGTCTCTTTTTAACATCCTGTGCTTTATTTGTTTTGAACTCCCCTAAATGAGTAGAATTAGGTGTATGTGTGTGTCTATTGGGGAATGGGGGGGGGGATGTGGATCCAGAGGGAGAGATTCCTGTGAGCTATTAAAGTAGAAAGAGTGATGTTTCATAGACACAGACATGGAGGAGTGCTGCATAACTGATATCATAGCAGCATGAAGAAGGAGGCTATGTTTGGAAACCCATTGGAAACCACTTTTGTGAGTTATGGATATTCAATGTTTCAAATTATGACCAAGGTCTGATTGTAATATCAGTGTGCCTGGCTTTTAAGTGTGGTGTTTGCTGCACATGACTGTTTTTATTCAGTATACATTTATCCAACTAAGTTGTCCTGTAAATTTTGCTGTCGTCTGCTGACACAGGGAATGCTACAGTACCACTGACTTTTAGGGTCCGGTTGTGTTGCCCAAGTATGTGCATTAGACAAGAGAATATTGACCAATAATAAGGACCAAATTTGCTATGTGAAAGAGATTAGCCTTGGAAAAATAACAAAGCTTGGATTTAGATGACTTGTTTATAATTTCTGTCCTGTTTGCTTCTAACGATCAGAGAGAAAAGTATCCGGTGCTGACGGAGATGATGAAGAATCTGCCAGAGTGCAGCGAGCAAGCCATGCAGCAGTTCCACCAGAGGGTGCTAGGCAACAAGGCCATGTCGGAGAAGAAGAAGAAGGACGCCTTCAAGAAGCTCCTCGTTGGAGTCATCGGGGTGAGATGCGGGCAAACATTCCTCACAACTATTGTATTGCGTACTTTTCAAAAGTCTCATTTTTCACCTTAGCCTATTTTAATTCGTCACATGAGAAGAACTGAACTAAAGAGTTAGGTTGAAAAAGGTCAGGGGGGAGATACCACAAAGACTTTAATGTTTGAGTGTGTGAGTCCTGTATGCAGCAGCAAAACACTCCATTTGATGTTTCTCTAGATTTGACCTATTGAATCTCTGTGCAGCAAGAGTGATAGAGTACAATAATCATGTTTTCCATGCAGAGGTCAATTTCACGCGTGGCAGAAGTTGCTTTCATTACTCTTCAGATGCTCTAATTGAATGAACAGCATCCTTTATTGTATGTTTTTTTATATTAGTCATAAAAACCAACAACAACAACAACAACAACAACAACAACAACAACAACAACAACAACAACAAACAACAACAACAACAACAACCAAAGGCTCTTTCCTTTTCTTGTGTTTTGTAACAGCAACATGTGAGCCAAAAGTTCAAGAGGAATGAGGTGATAAAGGATCTCCCCGCCATCTACAAGCCCAGGAGGTACAAGCCATCACCCATCGATGAAGAGGGGGAAGATGCAGGCTTAGTCATGCTGTTCCGCCACAGCGATGATTTATGACGAGTGCTACAAGATGGAGGACTGTAGCCTCTTCATCTGCAACTCCTAGGAAATATAAGTTATCAAGGGTAGTGACCCCCTCTGACAGGCCAGTTTGTCTGAAGATGCCACAGTTGGGTGAGTGCCAGAAGGGCATAAACGTGACAAAATATTTGAAATCAGCACCCTTCTGGCTCTCAACCTATGTGACTCATATGATGAGTCAAATTTTGAAAATCAATTTTATGTGCAGGATATGTTTTGCAGAACAGAATGACAGTTTTTCTTGAATTTCCTTAATTTTTTTTTTTTTTGGAATGCTGAAGGGTTATAATAGCATCAAGCATCACATGTTTAATGAGATGTTTATCACAGGAGCCATCATTTTGTACCACATGACTTGGCATTTAGATGCCGTTGATTTGGAGTGGGAACGGTTAGAAATGAAGATGCATTGTTGAGACCATTCTAAGGCTGAGAGTGTGTCTCTTTATTCAGCAGGTTTTTTCAGTGAGTGTCCCTCTGCACGTCGAGTTGAATCGTATTACATCCAGCTACAGCTGGCAGGTTAGTCTTTGCTCAAGACTCATCACAGCAAAGACTTTACAAACATAATATCAACACACCACAGGGTGCCATTTCAGTTTGAGACCTTTTCCCCCTTAGATGTTCTCGGATGAGGACTATTCTTATTGAAGTACTTTTCCTCGGTCTTTTACCCTTCATGTCAGAATTAAAGATGTGATATCATACGGTGCTACATATCAAGTGGCAAATCACTGGCTTGCTGAGTATGGTTTTCATTGATGCATGAATGTCCTTTATGCTACACAAGATTCTTTGCCCATTTGAGTCACTGATGATTTAGAATACTACTTGTGGTAAAGGCAAGACAACTCTTTTTAAGCGAGAGGTCATGAATATTTCCCAGATAATGCATGCAAATTCCATTAGGATATCTTTAAGCGTCTTACATCTGAAGTATTTGATAGAAAGAATTGAAAGGTTCTGCCATGTATGGTATCTGCATGAGTTACAACTGGCTGAGGTGATTTATGCAGTCACCACCCTGCACACACTGAGTTAATTTTACTTGGCCTAAGTGCAAAAAGAAAAAAAAAAGAAAAGAAAAAGAAAAGAAGAGAAAATTAATAGAACTTGTGTGCATGTGATTTGTTGCCAGAAGAATAAATCTTCCATCGGCTTGTGCTCGTAGCTCACAGGGTACTGTCAGGAGAATCTATGTATTCAAGTTATGTTGATTGCAATTGTAAGTGTGAACAACAACAACAAAAAAAATCACAAATTTCTGCTTTTATGTCATTGCGGGTAATGTATTTATCACCAGCATCATTTCTTGTGTGGTCACACGAAAGAGTAAGCTTTACAATGGAAAACAGTCTGTGTACAAACAGCTCATTTCAGTGATGTGGGCTCACATGCCTAACGGTAACAGTAAAATAATTAATTTTGTGAGCCCTAGGCCATGTGTGTTGTGTGTTGAAAGACAAATTTAATTGCCAAAATAGGAATGTCATGAATCAAATTCATGTTGGAATAGTCGAATCTATACCTGATGAAGAAATAATTGATTTACTGTGATCATTGTGTGAGAACATTTGTGCAGTGTCTACTTATTTTTCTCTGATTTGACGAGATGTTGCATATTGAGCTATGAGTTAACTTCAGTTTGTCTCCCTCTGACAAATGAACTTTCTAAGATCACAACTGCTGATTTACATTTCTAACAAACATGTATAAAAAAAAAGGAACCAGCGAGAATTGAATCTGTCATTTACTGCTTTCTTGGCAGCGACACTACTACCAAGCTATCCCTGGTTGCTGGCAATGACATGATGTCACTGCCAGCAACCAGGGGTAGCTTGGTGTTAGTGTCGCTGCCAGGAAAGCAGTAGATGACAGGTTCAATTCCCGCTTGTTCCTTTTTTCTAACATGTTTGTTAAAATTGTAAATCATCATTTGTAATCTTACAAATTTCATTTGTCAGAGGGAGACAAATCAAACTCATACCTCAACCTTCACCCTTCTGCTTGATATCTTGCTTTCATGTTGCATATCTAGAAGATATGAACAAAGGTTTTTAAATCAGTGTGAATAGTGCAATCGTCCTGTTCGTTGCATGGCAACTGTGTTTTGAAAATATGGAATACCACTCATCATTGTATTGATTTGCCATGCTTCTTTCCAATGAACTCAAAGTTTAACATTTGTAAATGCTGCCTTGTGTTGGTTCATGCTGTTGAAGTTTTGGATTTGGGTACACATCCCTGTACTGGGGTCTTCTACAGCTTTGGGCTGTTGCTACACAGTCCAAAGGATAGTTTGTGATTGTTCATTGTAATTATTTGTACTTCGCAAATCAATCAGAGATGAAATACAATCATCCACTCTATACAGTACTCTCTGGATGAGTCAGTATTATTTAAACATTCTACCGTTTATGACATCAAGTCTGTATGTGATTTGTGTGGCAGAATATCTCAATGAAATGGAGTTTCGAAGAAACACAAGTGTGAAATCTAAAGATTACAAGGTATCCTTTCAACTACTGCTGACAGCTGAATTTTGTTTATTTGGTTTATCGCTTGTCTTTGTAAGTGCATTCGTTTTGTAATTTTTCTTTTATTTTCCTGTGTGATATTGTCATGTGGAATGTCCTTATGTTGACTGTACATGAATTGTGTATAATAAAGATACACTGAAATAAGCCAGCTCTGTTTTTAAATTCATTGGCATCTGAACTTTTCACATCAACAGCAGCTCTTATAGAATGCCACATAATGACGGGCAAGTGAACTGTGATGACACTTGCCTACTGGGGCAACAGTCAATTTTATTGGAATGCACCATGCTCACATACTGTAAAAGTGGATATTTTTGCGTGAGTAATTTTTTGTGTTTGGCCAGGTAAGATAAGTTTGGTGTGTTTTTAATTCCTTGGAGTCAAGACATCAACTTCTGGAACATATAGCAAGCACAAATATTCACATGCTTTCATTTTGCTGCTAGTTTCTGGTTGCGCGAAAATGTCCGCTTTTACAGTAGGCCTATGGAGAAAAAAAAAGAAATGAGAGGAGGTCTGGCCTTGAGGATATACAGATACAAGGACATGTATTGATTGTAGCAACTGTTTACAAAGAGCAGTTGACTAAAGAAATCTAACAGAACACTGTCCTACTATAGTGTGGTCTTTTGCTTTTGAGTAGGCCAGTACGACTTCTGAATTCTTGTACAGTTGAACCTTGTTATAACAAGGTGGGACATAGCGAGATACCTGAGATAAATAATTGAATTACCCTGTAATAATTCAGGTCCAGTTCCTCTTATGTGCTGTTTTTATTCCTGATATAACAAGATGCCCTATAAATCAAGGAAATCCAAAGCATCTGGTTATAACAAGGTTCCCCTGTAGTACCCCAGATGCTGATAATAACCACACATGTTCACACATCAACTGGTCAAAGAATATCAAGCAGACATGCTCACATACCTTTGAAATATCTTTTGTCATTTATTATACATTTTACACTATTTACACATTTAAGTGACATTGATAGTTCGACACACTCCTGGTTTGAATCCCTGTTGTCTACTACCAATCTGCCAAATTACAAGGTGATAAGTGTTGTTACAATGTAATTGGTCCTGGGAAAACGACAGGTGCCATGTGAAATTTATCGTCACAGGCACACAGCATCTTTCTGCAAAGCACACATGTACCAAACCATCTACGACATTAAAGAACCAAGCAACATTTTTTTCACAATTGATTAGTCAGCAGTCCTTAAATAGCTGTTCATCAGAAAGGTGGCTGATAAAGGGTGGACTATTTTTTTATTGTCAAAATACATCACACCGGAACATAATCATCAAATAGCTATACAGCGTGTTTCAGCTATACAGCGTGTCCTAGAAAAAAAAAACGAAACTGAGTTTTACTGCAATTCTTTGCAATCATAATCAGAGATTTACTTCATGAGATGTATATGAATGGAAAGATACACTTCTCATCTTTCATTTGATACAAACTCACTTCATAATACATGCATGACTGAGTTAGAACAATGGACAGTGGTGCTACCAAATTTTCATTTGCACACACAAATGGGGACTTGGAGTAAGGAGAAGCACATGGCATCTCTGTACTATCAAATTCCTTCATCTCACACAAGGGGAAAAAGTGGCATGATATCACTATAAACCAAGAAATTGTTGGGGAAAAAAAAAATCATGAATACATGTAAATTTTGCACACAAGGAGATATATGCTGTATCTCTACTGCACTAGCCAGATGAGAAGGTCCATGCAAGTCACATGACGATTTAACAAACACAGGTATTGCTTCTCTTGGGGATTTAAGACCAATATATCTACTTGTTCAGTAACATTAGATATACCATCTGAAATGATGGTTCTCAGCCTCTAATGTGTAACATGTAATACAGCCCTTCTAAATATACTCCTGACATATTCATATATACAGACAACCTTGCTTAAGTGGACCTTGCATAAGTCAAATAATCACCTAAGCCCGAGGTCTTTTCAAGTCCTCTTCCCTTTATATTCTATTGATTTTTAACCCCTCATAGGTCAAATTTTTCTCTAAGTCAAAGCTATTTCTTCAGTCCAAATAGATTCGACTTTAATAGGCAAGTTTGACTGTATCTCTGATTGTCAATTCCATTTTTTGTACCAGAAATTATTGAACTTTTTGCATACTGGCTGGGACCTAAAATTCTTTTCACTTTGTTACAATTAATTTGCCTGCCAACTGGCCAAGAGCTCTAGAATGTTACACAAAGTGAATTTTGTAACCAGATATTTAGGAGAAACAATGAAATACATTTGACAATGTGATTTCAATTTATTTGCCGCTGTGTTGCCGATTCTGTCATCATGTCATCCACTTCTTCTGATATGTGTTCATAATCAAATTCTTTGCAGGGCTTCACATGGGTACCCACTCTGCCAAATACACTAGTGCCACCACGTGAACATGCTCTGTAGAGTAACAGCTTTTCATGATAGCAACTGCAACATACTGGTAGTGATGCGAATGTTGGCATGACTACATACAGTATGACACCATGGCCCCGTTTTATCAAAGGATATAATCTATTGTAAATTCCCTTACCACACAGGCTGCCATAGACTTATGATAGAAATCAACTATATAATCAATTACAACTCTTCATAAGACAGGGCCCATATAGCTCAGCTGCACTTGTGTTTCTGCCCACCAGTGCTGCAGTGACATTCATGATATCATCATCTTTGATCTTGTTACTCCCTCTCTACATTTTACATTGCTGTCAAAATGATGTAGATGTGCTACTGAGACCAGGGGTCCATTTCATGAAAGTCTTATGAGAGACTTTTCACTCGTAAGACACAACACTTACTAGTATGAAAGACTTCATGAAATGGAGTTGAAAGTCTCATATAGCTACATATGAGCGACTTTGGCCATTCTGAGATTTATGTAAAGACTTTTATGTGATGACTTCACAAGCACTTTACAACAAATGCAAATTATAAAGATTGCAGTTACTGCCAAAGCAGCTGGCCAGGGCAACAAGCAATTAAAGGACAAGTTCACCTTCATATACATAAGGATTGAGAGAATGCAGCAATATTAGTAGAACACATCAGTGAAAGTTTGAGGAAAATTGGACAATCCGTTCAAAAGTTACGAATATTTTAAGTATCTGCGCAGTTACTGCTGGAAGAGAAGACAACTACAGTGTATGATGTCACATGCGTACAACTATATAAGGAAAATAAAAAGAGAATTTCACAAAACTTTACTTTTTGAATAAAGTGTACATTTCTTCGACTTGCTACTGACGTATGTTAAGTGTAATATTATTCCCCTGCCTTCTGAGAGAGAGAAGTCGAGTGTTCTTTTGTTATGCCAGAAAAATGGAAATATGTTGAATTTTCTTTATTCTTTCTTTATATCGTTGTACTCATGTGACGTCACAAGCTATAGTAGTCTTTTCATCCAGCCGTGACTGAGCAGAAACTTCAAAAATTCATAACTTTTTAACGGATTGTCCGATTTTGCTGAAACCCTCACTTATGTGTTCTACTAATATTGCTGCATTCACTCAACCCACATGTCTATGAAGGTGAACTTGTCCTTTAACTACGGATGATGACCTCCAATGTCTTCGCCATGGTAACTAAAGTGTCAAAATAAGGGAAATCTTGTTTATTATAACGAGCTCGCTTACAACGAGGTACCGCTTTTAGCAAGGCGAATTCAGCAGTCTCAATTTTCCAATACTGTACTTAGCTGGTCTATGTTTTTATTACGTTTGAATTAAGGTACCGGCTGTAACAAGGTGAAATCAGCGGTCCCAGCAACCTCGTTATGACAGGTTTCCCTAGACATTCCTCCCGACTCTACAAGAACCGCACACTTCTCTATGAAAAGGGCCCCTGGAATGCTGCTGTTGCTGCCATAGTGGGTTCCCTGCTGCTGTGATCATAACCTGAGAGTCCCGTCCCCCATAGGACCCCCAGTCTTGTTCTCCTTGGCTCTCCTCTCTGCCTGCCGCCTGTACCTCTCAAGCTCCTGGGTTAAAAAAGTGAAAGAGACATGCAGGAAAGAGCCACATGAGACCACACAGACTTCCAAACATGGAATATCGTATATGCCATACATCTGTATATTTAGGGAGACTAATTTGAATAAGGACTTCCCGACATTTTTTATGAGCACCTAAATTTGTGATTGTGGAGTACAGGAATGGACGGAGAAATGCACACAATGTGCACATTGAATTCATGTCGGGATCAGAGTTGATATTTTTGCATGTCATTAAATTCAAGAGCAGCAACCAACTGCTGATAATTCACAAAAACAAAACCTCACAAAATTTATGGGGTATTCAATATTGGTGTGAAAAGAGCTGGTACAACGAGAGCACAAATTCTCTTTCTTTGGTCTCTTTTGTACAGGTCTGTTGCTTGGTGGGATTCCTCTTGGGTTTCACTGTAAGTGGTGTGGGAGGTTTCAAGATACAATGATTAATGAAGAAATAACTTTATTGCACTCAGAAGAAGGAAGGCAAGGCGGGCCAACCGATTGTGTGCTGCAATCTGATTATTGCGTAGATTTATGGCTAGGATTTCCTTCTTGCAAAGATTCCACCTACCTTATTCTTCTGTTCCCTCATGTTATCCACAGCTGCTTCTGCATACTGAGGGTCCTTGGATGGGTCCTCCACTATAGCCTTGATAGTGCTCTGTGAATTCAACGGTTTTGTACACGGGGATCATACCATCTACAGCGACATACACAATACCTTTCTAAGAATGAAGATAGAGTGAATTTTCAAACTACCATTTAAAGATTCTTGACTACTCATAGACTCATTTGCATACACATGAAGTAGGGCATCTTAATGTTTGCTTGAGTGATTAGCATTTATCTATGACAAATTAAAGATTCATTCATTTATTTTCACAATGAATGGTGTGTACCGGGTAGTAAATTCAAGTTGAGGATGATTGGCCATAAAAAGATATGAAATGCTTCAGTATCTTAAAGTGTATCTTTGGCCAAAAAATTATTTTGGATATGTGAAAGAGACATATTTCAGTAATCCATTGCACCATCTTTCAGAGAAAATGGGTCATTAATTAGTGAAATAATGCATCTCAAAGTTTCTAAACACACTGTGTCTGGGAGATTCAGGAACCGCTGTGGTTCCGTAACCTACTACAAGTACAAACAATAGGGTTTGCTGTAGTCTTGCCCCCCAGACCCATTGTGTTTAGAAACTTTCCGATGCATTATTTCACTAATTAATGACCCCTTTTCTCTGAAAGTTGGTGTAATGGACTACTGAAATGTGTTTCTTTCACATATCAAAAATAATTTTTGGGGCAAAGATACACTTTAACATCCAAATTGGCTATCAATCATGTTTACTCAACTGTCAAACTGCAAAATTAGCCTGACTTTCTCCTCCACTTTGATAAGAGGCATTAAATGACTTGACACCAAATGGCTTCCGCACTCAACAGTCCAAAAAGTCAGGTCAATCTAATCGATCCAGCTGGTTCTCAACAGAATACATGCCACGAGGCTATTAAATGATCCTGTACATAGAATGTTCAAAGACTCACCTTCTGAGGGAAATATGAGGTGAATGCATGCTTCCACAAATCCAGAGGGGTCCTTGCATTGGACTTTCCAAGATCGTCATCTGCCACTGGTGGTAAGCCTGATATTGAGAAGTCAAACAAAACATAGAAATCCTTTTATCTCTCTCTCTCTCTCTCTTTCTCTCAATCCCCATTCTGATTATCTCGCATATATGTTGGAGAAAAGCCCAAATGTAAGAAACAAATCTTATCGCAACAGTCAACACTTTGCATTTAGCAATGAGATGGAACTCATCTCTTTAAACATGCTCACAATCCCCCCCCCTAAAAAAAAGTGGTTTTTGTTTTGTTTTGTTTTTAACACACCTATGTGGTATCTCTGTACCTCCAAGACAACATCTCTCATACCCACAGTTTGTATACAAGAGGCTGTAAAATAGACTCCGCCAATAGATGAGGTTCCAATGGCATCATCAAGCCATGCTGACGGGCAAAAATGTATGGGGGCCCCATATACGTGTGGGCAAGCCTGTCAACGTTACATCCCATGTCTCATCATCGCAGGATTCTATCAGGCCAGCCAGGCAGGCCGGTATGCATGCAGTATGCGTATCACGCCCCAGAGCTATGCGCTTAATACACATATGATTTGTTTTTGTTCCTCGGGCAACACATTTTTTGACATCACAGAACCTAGTCTATTAACATAGCTTTACATGTGGATTCAATACATCACACATTTAAATTGTGGAAATTCAAACTACATAGTTCACGGGAGTAGTGACAAACCTATTTGTTCCATGGAATCCATTCCAAATGGCACAGACAGAGGTTTATTGGGGTCCACAGACATACTCTTCAAGCTGGAAAATGCAACAGAGAGAACCAAGGCATAACCAATACAGATGATGACTGACCCCAAAGACAAGCTCACAAAAGAATAACATTTACTCTGGCAAGAAAACATTCGGTGAAAAAATATATTGCTTTAGCATCAGGTAATGATACATATGGTATCCATCTTGTCTCAACAGATATTATAGTGCTTTAACAAAGTGGTAGAAATCAATTGAGCCAAACATAGTAATGAATAAGTAGGATAGTTTCATATACAATGGTAAAGGGAGAGGTAAACCTTGTCCATCAAAACATAGTTTGCTATCTTGTAAATCTTGCCTGGTATCATAACTATCAGACTGAGCCAATGCTACTTTGGTCCAATCGGATAAACCCAAAGAGATACTCTCCTAAATTATATTGTTAGTTGTATCATTATATTCATTCTCAGGAGCCATAATACTGCATGTGCATACTGCATTATGAAATGGGTTCAAGATGTAGCCAATCAGATGCACTAAATTTAGTCATGTGTGCTCAATTTATTTCTTTTCGCTAATGCATGGGAGTACGAAAAATGTGTGCAGCAAAACAGCATACCACAGTAAAACTGCACTGTGTGTTAAATCCTATGGCAGAGCACTGACTGCTCTGTGCAGCTGTTAGCTCAATGTACTGTGGCACAAACCCAAATGATAGCTTTGATTTTCTCAGATGTCAGGACAGCCAACCGAACAGCGGCTCCATTGTATTGCAATTGAAAGTTTTACCAGCAGATATCATATTCATAGACCCATTTTATAGGGCAGATAATGCACAGGTTTAAGTTATGAGCAGGTGATTACTGGAGTTCATACGACTTGCAACGTTTTACTCCTCTCACCTCAGAGTTGTTCCAAATGCTAGATGGCTGACCAGGTTCTTTGTCCTTGACATGAGATTGTCTGTCTTGTTGCTGCAAAACTGAATCATGCAAAGATGACTGCCATCACGATACCATGATAGAAACTGCCAAGAAAGCTATATTGACACTGCAGGTGAATATTTAATGCTGTGACAATGGTACTTATCCTATAATCCCTTTTTAGGTGGGATTCTTCATTCTGGTGTTATGCATTCCAAGGCATAGGTATGAGCATGGGGGATAGGTTAATTTTTCTCCTTTTTTGTCACTAATGTGATGTTCTGTAAAAATAAGGAAATGGGGCATTTATCTAATTGGCTTGATCATCTTTTTTCCCTCTTCTTCATTCTTTTAACACTGACTTGCACTCAAAACTCATTTCACTCTTTGCATTATAAAGGATGAATTTTTCTCACTATTCTAAAAACTCATTAATACACTGACTTCCGGCATGATTATTCACATTAATCAATATTTGGTCAAAGCACAATACAAAATGCAAGTTAGAATGGTAGTGCACGCTCTGGAAATACATTTTGTTGACATAATGTTCTATCACAAATTCTTTAACACGAAAAAGACATCAGACTCTTCTTATACACAAATGGAAAATGTTACCTGCAAAGCTGCTCCATAATTATGTGCGATGAATCTCAGTGTTTTGGCAATGACCTTCCTCTTTTCTGGATCAAAGTCCTTGAAAAAGACATGCATAAAGAGAGAACCGCATTTTAGATCCGAGGGATTGATCACTTCTTAGTCTGCAGAGCCTTATTCCAGGTGTCCAGTTGAGTTTGACATTTGGAATTGTTTGTATGCAAGTACAGTTCACTGGTGTTGAACTGCAAAAAATATAAGGCTTGTCACTGCATCAAGGATACATAAATATGTAAGATAACAGTTCTGGCAATACAGAAACTTCAATGTACACTAGGTTAAACTGTAACTGGGAAATGCTAACCTTTCTGTAATCTAGTGATGCATTAGATGAATCCTGGAGAAAACTGTACCATGCACTTTAGCACTGCTGATGACAAATTCACTCTCTAATGGCGTATTCAAAAGTGACACTTTAACACCCCAAAAGTTCTTATAACAAATGTATCAGGTTTAACCTTGATTAAGAGACAATATGCTAGTTATTTAGTAGAAAATACACATATAAATAGTGCTACAAATTGAGACCAACCATATTGAGATGGGACATTCTTTTATATTAAATGGGTTAGTCAAATACCGGTTAGTGATTGGCTAAACAGAGTCATGTGATGGAGGTACATTCATTATGTTCGCCCATGGGCGAACATTCTTGGTAATATTCTCCCATGGGAGAACATTTTCACGTAACAAATGACAGAAGGCGTAGGACCGGCCACCCACGCGCGCACAGTGAATTTGGCTCTGCGCGAGCGAGTGATCAAGTGCGTTGTGCTCTGCATGCATGCTGGTGGTTGCAAAGATTGTACACTGTAACTACAGCAGCCCAGTCGCTGTGTAGCGCACTGCGTATTAACAGCGTCTGGGTGGTGTTTCATAAAGCTGTTCGTAAAGTTACAAACGACTTACGAACGACTGGTGATCAGTTCTCGTGCTGAAGTATGGAAATTCTGATAAGTATAGCTCATCAGAACTGATCACCAGTCGTTCGTAAGTCGTTCGTAACTTTACGAACAGCTTTATGAAACAGGGCTCTGGTTGGGATACGCTAGCTACACGTAAGTACACTGAATCTCTACGATCTTTGGTGGTTGACGTTGACGTATTTGACTAACCCATATAATATAACAGATGATGACTTTTGTTGTCGCGAACATGTACCAAACGTTCCACCCTCAGGGTTTGAAATGCTATTTCGGGAGGATATAAGTCCCTCAATAGCATTTCAAACCCTTCGGGTGGAACATTCGGTATGTTCCCTCCCGCGCCAGTCATCATCTATATAATAAGTTTTTAACTGGAAAATTTGGTTCTTTCTGGGAAATGATACATCTGTATATAATCATTTGATTAATTCATTCAAGCATATGGCACACTGTGACTGGTTGATACCGTTTGCTGATTATTGCTAGTCACCTGGGGCGAACCACGAGGGGTCGGTATCAAATCATTTGACGACTATCAGCATCAAAGTTTGCGAAGAGTTCACTTATGATCCCTTCTACCCAAAAATGCACGAATGCAAAAGTAAAAGAAGAGTATTTTTATTAGACTACAACAGGGGATATATCTTCAAGATCTTACCTGATAGACATCATACTTTGAGCCAATAATGACCAATGGGAGTGGGAATGGATCGATCATGTCTCTGTCCTACAAAATCAGAATATAAGGTGGAAACAAGAAAGTCAACATGAGGGCTTGTAACGGACATCATTTTTACCAAGACAAATCTGTTAAGACATACAGTAAAGTGTAAACCGGTTGCTCATTTGCAGAATTGAATAGCAGCAGTTTTATACATCAGAGTCTGCCTTTTGAAAACTAACACCAAATTTGAGATGCTAATTGTAAAACTTGCAAATAGTTTTGAGAAATAATAATACTCCTTGACTGAAGTCACTAAATCACATCAAGGTGCCAATGTTTCACTTCAAAACGTTTTGCCTAAATCTAGTGAAAGGCATAGTCTCATGTAACATCATTTACAGCTAATATAATTATATTTCTGAACAGAATAAAAAAAGGATAAGAGATAGTTACAGAATAGACAGGGAGATAAAAATTGACAAGCAAATAAAAAAGACATAAGATTATGGGCAGGTCGTAGGATAAATGACTAAGTGTACTGGTACAAGTGCAGACATACTACAAGACTTAGAAAAACAGCCATTAAGAAGAGAGAGATATGAAATGAAGGAGATGGACAGATGGATATATGCACACTACACAGACATAAAGTGAGCTACATGTTACTACATGGATAGACAAACAAGTACAATGCGTGTAACTTGACTGACAGATGGATTAAGAGGACAAGTAGACTGATAGAATAATAGATAGATATAGATAGATAGATAGATAGATAGATAGATAGATAGATAGATAGATAGACAGGCAGACTGCTGACAAGTGGAGAGATAGGAAGATTAATCAACAAGGAGTATGAGCAGATAGAGAGAGAGAGAGAGCGACAGATATTATACAATTTGTAGACAGATGGAGAGAAAGAGAGATGGGGAATAGCTAATTTGATATACCTCACTCACAGATTGTAGGCCTCTGATTGGTCAAAGGCACACTCATGGAAACCACTAGCTGACTGCCAGGCAATGTAGTGAAAACTAGTGACTAGGCACAAAGTTCCGCATACATCTTACCCAGGAAGCTGACAAAGACATGCTTTAAGTGTATCTTGCGTGCGCATCTATATGTGCGCATTGTGAAAAATTATATCTTTACGTAATTTCTCTGACTGGCAGCACGAAAACTTCATCTCAGTGGCTTGAAATAGCATAAATACTGTAGATTAAGAAGCAGGATGTGGTATATAAAACAGATATCACATGCTTCTTTTCAGGTCATAGTTAAAACTATTATCGTGCCCTCAGTGATTTTCAATAGTGCTATGCCCCAAGATAAAGTCTCGGGGTATAGCACAGTTAAAAAATCATCGAAGGCAAATAGTTTTAACTATCCCCTTTCAAGCAGTCAATATTTGTATAATACTCACTGGATGGGTTTCACCGATCCTCTTCCATGCTTTCTCCTTGATTTGTTCCTGGATCTTGGGATTTTCCCTCATGAGCTGGGAGATGACCTGCTCCACACGGTCCAGGGCCCCCTTCATTAGGGTCTCCATTGTGTGCCACACCTCGTACGGCTGGGACAGGTCCAGGACCAGCATCAAGGAAGTAGACCTGGATCAAAAGATTATGGTAGTGATGAAAACGATGATGACGATGATGACGATGATGACGATGATGATGATGATGACGACGACGACGATGATGATGATGAAGATGACGATGATGATAATAATAACAAATTCAATCATAAACATTTCATATCTCTTGTAGTGATATTGAGATATTCACAGGCCATAGCTAACCTTTCTTTCTAGCTAGCACTGTCCAGATTAGTGTATACTTGTGGCTCAATGTGGGATCATCATTACAGGATACTGTAAAAGTGGAAATTTTCGCGGTGTTCAAATTTTCGCGCATTTCGCGCAACCAGAAACTAGCGCGAAAATAAAAGCACACGAATATTTTTGCTTGCCATATGTGCCTGTGCGTGATGTCTTGATTCCGCGGAATTAAAAACACGCGAAACTCTTCCGATCCGGCCAAGCGCGAAAAATTAGTCACGCGAAAATATCCACTTTTACAGTAATTGTTTTGCATGAAAGTCATACATTACAAAAAAAGAAGTATCAATACTAGCACAAGAGTGAGTTTATTTTAAAAAAAGTAATGAAAATCAGCAAATCCCTTTCTCTTTTATTCCATTTCCTTTTTTCTTTACACCTGCAGTCGTTCACTCAGTTTTCTGCCAATTATATCAATGTACAATGGTTACTTACGCCAGCCAACAGCTAAACACTTGAATATCACGTTTAACCAAACCAAGCTATGAACCTAATGTTGATAAGAATACAATTTATGCCTCTGTCTTGGCTATGCCATTACTTTTTACAAGTTTTTATTGATGTGAGTACCAAGTTGTAAAAAATGGATCCTGGCACTCACATGAGATTACTTTCCGAAAGAGGAATCTCAGTCAGTTGAGAGAGGAAGGTCCCTCCGCCAAGCTCCCAGATGTGACAAACATCCTTTACCTGGTGTAGCAAGACAGCATCAAGGAACAAAACATAGTATGAGAAACTGACCAGAGTAAAAGAAAATCAGTGTTCTGGTAACTGCTGCACTGGAGTATTTTGCCTACGATGCTTGGCATCTTCTGTGTCACCTTCATCACGCACGGAATGAGGCAAATCTCTTACACTTTACAAATTTCATCTAGCAAATAATTCGTCATACAAATTTGTTCCGAATTATGCAAGATGATGTACATTTTGTCAAGTACAAACAACTAATGCATAATGAAAACCCCCACATCAAAAGGGGCGGATCCAGGAATTCTGTAAAAGGGGGGTGGGGGGGTGGCACCTTAACAAAATTAAAGGGGGGCACATGCACCCCCCTCCATTTTTTCTTTTTATTTCTTTTGTTTTAACAAGAAATAAAGGGAGGAGGTACACCCGGTGTGCCCCCGCCTGGATCCGCCACTGATCAATATCAATGTTTTAAAACAAGCATCACAACAGCATTCTATACTGCCTTAATATTGTACTGGACTATTTGCTCTGCATTTTTCCCTACATGTGGCTATAGTCATACTCCAACCTTGTATCAAGCTCGACATAGTCTGGTGAGTGTGATTTCAGTTATCCCACAAACAGATATGAGAACAGATGAACATCCCTTTAATGGTTAGTCGGCGTACTAGTATGATAGATGATGGATGGACAAATAAATAATAGAAAACAAACCAAGAAAAATATGTCTCTGCAATATCCACACTGAAGAGGCACAAACTCATGATATGTTTAAGACAAAACCCTTGACTTGCTACAGATCGTACTTACCAAATCCTCTTCGTTCAATGATAAATCTATAGATGAAGAGTTTGTTTGCAAAAACCAATAAGTCTATTTTTGAAGATTTTGAAGTACGGTCTCTGTCATAAAGTACAAAATAATACCTTTTAAATGATATATTGGTCTTTACATATAAAGGTACATTTTTGAAGTTATAGTCAAAAGAAGCAAAAATTTTCTTATTATTCTCTTTATTTTTCTTGACCTTTAATCGCAAATATCTCCATTTGGCAAATATGGACTTATCGGTTTTTGCGAACAAACTCTTCATATGCTGTTAGCTGTACAAGTAAAATTAATAGCTTTGGTGGAAAGAAATGAGAGCACAGAAGACATGCATGGACACAAAGCAATTTCATGCAGTGTTATATCATGCAATGGCAACTATTCTAGTTATGTAAACAAATATGACTTTCATACATATCTTATTTACATGAAATGTCTCAATGAAATATTCTACTATATTTTCAATTCCCATAAAAAGCATATTAACAAAAGAAACAAATCATTCATACATTCTAGGAAAATATTGTCTCTTTACTAATAATGTTCACCTATTCATTCCATGGTCATTTTTCTTTTTTGATTTTTAGAAGAAGTTTTATTAACACTACTGTCAATTTTCACATAGTATTCTTTTACACTAGTCAGCAATGTTTGCAGTCTTTTAGGATCCTTCAAAAAGAAAGGGGGAGGCTTGGCTGAAAGTTGTCTTCTAATCAATAGGAGTCACTGCTTGATTCAGCATAAGAGTTGACTATACATGCCAACAAAATGTGTCCTGCACTGCCAAGACTGCTGAATGTTTTTCGCCTATGAACTGCAGATCTGAACAAGAGAGTCAGCAACATAGTGCCTGCAAATATGACTGAAATTATAAAAAGAGTGCAAAGAGTCAAAATAACAGGAATAAAATTCAAATAGATATGAAAGCTTTAATTACATCATCCAGGGATATCCCAGATATTGCTTTATTGTTATTTTTTATAATGCGCTGAAAATCAAGCATATTTATGAAAAAATGAAAAGACAAAGTGTAGAGTCACTTTTGTACATGCATGATGCCTACAGAAAACATGCATTGCTACCATACAAGTAAAGATTTGGGAATCATTCACTCCTAAGCATGCAAAATCCACAGTGAACCAATTCATGAATTTGATGTAAAGCGGCAAGCACTACAGCACACTCGGCATGCAAAAACAAAAATGTAATCAATTTTGTTACCGCATTATATTGTAATGACTTCCATGGGTTGATAAGGGGGTAAGCCAAGCACAGTCAATGCATAATAGGAACAACAGTAAAAATGGGTGACAATCAAATGAAAAAATGTGGTTAGTATTTCAAAGGGATCAAACATTTTAAATGCTTGAAACTTAAAACAGTGCATAAGCAAAGGAGTTGAGCTATCTTCTTTACATCACATTTTATTCATTATTCATCTACTGACAAAGGCAATGGATTTATTACCAGTCAAAACTAGCATCACATTGCATGATGATGAACTAGGGGACATACACATCCAATTAAATGATGGCTGATGAAGCAAGCTGATGAAAACAAGCAGCTTGAATAGAAACTACATAGCACATACACTTTAACATATTTACTAATATATATATATATATATATATATATATATATATATATGTGTGTGTGTGTGTGTGTGTGTGTGTATATATAAACATATAGATATATAAACATATCACTTCCTAATGTTCATCTTACAGTCAACAAAGCATAACCAGATATTGATGACTGTATTGCCTTGGTATGGGCTTTTAAAAGGTTCATGCAAAATCAATATATAAATATCAATGATAGGATAGGCAGTTAAAAAAAAGGGGGAAAAATCAAAACACAGGAGGATGCATTGCTTTGTAAAATTTTGTGCAAATCTGTGCAAAGCATTTTTTTTCTTCTTTTTTTTTTTGTGAGAGCAAATACATTGAATCACTTCATATTGAAATTATAAACCTGAATTGATAGGTACTTGATTCTATGTTCTTGCCACAAAACATGCCAATAAACAGTGCATTATAAAAGTTTTGTTAATAAAACTTTGATAGTATAGTACGGTTGTCAAGTGTTCATTGTGTCTGAAGTAGAAAGGAAACTCGATGAGAGGCTGGATTGGTGAGTGCAAGTCGGATAATTTGAATGCTAACATGTGCCTAGGATGGTGAAAAAAACAAAAAACAAACAAGAGGAAATACAGACAAATAAGCTAGTACCATTTGGTGTCCACGAGCCCTGCGACCAAATGTATACTCCAATGCAATGGTGGGCTTTGGCGTTTCATCCTTCTCCAGGAAGCGCAATATGATTGACGTCTTTCCCTTCAGGGCAAAGGTCATATGAGAGACAGACAGACAGAGACAGAGGATATTGGCAACGTTTACAGAGTATACTAGTACTCTAGCATCTGTTATCTAAGAGTTGTCATACCTTTAGTGCAAAAAGAGATATTTGATTTGATTCGATTTAGCTATTTTCTGTATTGCATTGCTTTATATCATTAATTGCTTATACACAGTATTATCAATCATCACAATAGCACAACCTATTTAACCCAGCATACCTTTCTGCCTCCTAGAAAAGTCACTGTCAGGAATCTGATTTGTATAGCTACTTACAGTATATTGCAGAACTACAATTCAGACTTTATTACACAGTATGACCAGTAAAGGTGTGATGGCACAAATGATACCGTGGCATTTTTTGATACACTTGTTGATCCGAAGTGGTTACAGTAAGAGATGTCATCATGCACACTTATTCATGCAGTATAACTAGATTTATTTATCCCAAATACTTACAATCTTACAACATAAAGAAAAGGATATCTCAACTTTTATCTTGTGCTTTGACAAAATTGTAAACATAACTTGAGCAAATCAGACAAGATCAATTAGTATTGTGCTAGAAGGTCTGAGTGAACAACCTGATAACAATGTCATTATTAGGTGATCCGAGTATCCTCTCGGATCACCTTCTGTATCTGTACGGATTCTTTCTTCTTCTTCTTCTTTCTTTATTTCTCCCCAAAAGTTGTGCAGAGGTTAGCTCAGAAAGTGCTATGCCTGTTAAGTTTAAACTTATACCATGTATGTATCGTGTCCCAAAGACGGCAATCGAACTAAAATCAAAGTGATCAGTCGACCTTGACGTCACTATGACGTCATTATATGAAAACACATTCTCAATCATATCTCATTAATGGAATGAAGTTTTTCAATGAAATTTACGTCACATATATTTCAAGTTATGCGCATTCTACTCATATTCTCAAAATTCACATTTTCTCTTGATACGTGCGCGTACGCGCGCGTTGAAATATTTGTATGCTCAAATCGAGCTCAAAATTTTTTTGCACACGTTTCAGACCATCTGGAGCATTTTTTGAAAAATTGAAAAAATCGGACGGACGCGTACGCGCGCGCGCATATACGCACGCACAGCTCATGTGCAATTGAAATTTCCAGTTTTTTCACTTTGATCGGATGTCTGAAATGTTAAGGAATATTTATACCAAGTTTCAAATCAATGCGACTCAATATGACGTCATACGGGCCCGTCAAAGTTGAAATTCTGCGCGCGCGTCAATGGCGATATACAGTGCAACTTTGCCAAAAAAATGCTAATTTTAAATTCGATTTTACTCGTCAGGATGGACGGTGACCCCCCATTTTCTTTACATATTTTAAAACCTGATGAGTTGTACATGTCATTTCATGGGGTGGCAATGCTGACAAAATGATTAAAAGATAGCAAATTTCTTAATAAAGTAAAAAAAGTAAATTTTCAAAATGACGTCATCAAATTTCAAGTTTATTCGAGCGTATCTCACTAGTCCTTTGTCAATTTTCACCAAGATTTCAGTATGTTGTAGCTTATTTAATGTTCTTTCAAACATAAAATAACAAAACTTTGATTGGATAACGGTTTCACCTCGTAAAAATGGATTGAAAGTAACCTTGTCAAATTTGACCAGTTTACGTGTTATCTCTATGGGAGTGCAGTTTTTCTGGAAATGAAAATTGACATGAATATCTTTATCGAGCACTAGCTCACTTACCCTTCGGTAAATTTCTCCCAGATTTTGATATGTTGTAGCTGAGACTTTACGCTACCGTAAGTGTGCCCTTCGTTTTTTCATACGATGTCGGGATCACGTCAAAAATTTTGGTTGAAATTCAGGCTTATCTTCGATGTATTGAGATAGTTCTTTCTTTCTGCAACTTTCTTTGCAATAACTCAAGGAAAACACGCCCTATCACTTTTATATTTCGCACATGTTTAGTTCATGTCACGTACATTATTTCATAAAATAACAACTACTTGATCGGACACCATCTTGGGTATGTAAATTAGGGTCAAAGGTCATAAGTGTTTCATCCTGTATCTTAGTGAATACATGTCCTATCTTTCCCATATTTTGCAAACGCAAAGACCATGTTACAAGGATCATTTCACAAAATAACCACTTTTTACTCAGATGCCATCTTGTCTGTGCAAATTGAGGTCAAAGGTCATATGTACTTCTTTTTGTATCTTCGTTATGACGTGTTATCTCTATGGGAGGGAATTTTTTTTAATGTGAAAATTGACATGATTGTCTTTATCGAGCACTAGCTCACTTACCCTTCGGTGAATTTCTCCCAGATTTTAATATGTTGTAGCTGAGACTTTGCGCTATCGTTAAATTTGATTTTGTTGTTTCATACGATGTCGGGATCATGATAAAAAACTTGGTTGAAATTAAAGCTTATCTTCTATGTATTGAGATATTTCTTTCTTTCTGCAACTTTCTTTACAATAACTCAAGAAAAACACGCCCTATCACCCCCATATTCTGCACATGTTTAGTTCATGTCACGTACATTATTTCATAAAATAACAACTACTTGATCGAACAACATCTTGGGTATGTAAATTAGGGTCAAAGGTCATAAATGTTTTATCTTGTATCTTGGCGAATACCTGTCCTATCTTTCCCATATTTTGCACACGTATAGACGATGTCGCAAGAATCGTTTCACAAGATTACCACTTTTTCCTCAGATGCCATCTTGGGAGTGTAAAGGTGGGTCAAAGGTCATATGTATTTGTTGTTGTATCTTCGTTATCTAATGTATACGGAATTTGGTACCAAAGATGGCAGATATGACTCCCTTTTCTAAACGAGAATTCAAACATCTCACGGCCAACGTTTTTAACAACAGACGAAACCTGTATGGTCATGCCTATTGCGATCAGGACTCGAATCATTGATGAAAAAAAAAATCGGATCACCTTAATTTGTCAGTAATGACAAATTACAATCTCTAGTTGTGTGATTTCTGGTTTTCCACTTACTGCATTTTTGCTCCCAATGAACAGTATGTGATTCTCTGCACCTTTTCCATCAGTGCCTGGAAGAAATGAAGATGATTTGTTGCATATAAAAAACAAATACTACAGGCAGTGAGAAAGGAAATTGGAGACCAGTTGTTATTCTTTACAAGTCAAATCTCTTTGACTTTAAATTTTATCGAAATGATATGCACTGATATTTACAGGCTCACCAAAACCATGCACTTCTTGTACCATGCATTTTCTGTACCAAAAGTCAAACACTCAGAGGGTGATCATGAATTTTTTCTGTTGTAGGTCCAAAACTTTGGAACAATCCCCCCCCCCCCTTCCCAATATTCTGCCAAATTTTCGCAAGACAAATTAAGTCAAAACTTAAAACATACTATATTCAACCTGTAATTACTTAAGTGCCTTACTTGTATTTCTAATTTCTGCTTGATACCTCCTCCATTCCAGTGCATCATGTCATATTGCGTAGATGACTGTTTGTATCAAAGTGCCATGACCGTCTACAGGCGGACCAGTGCACTATAAAAGCAGCTACACGTACCACTAGTACCATCCTTATAATTGCAAAATACAATTGTTGCTGCTTAACTTACCAACAGTGGTGATGTTTTGTTGTTATATAATCCACTTACAGTATTGACAAGATATGAAAAACTAAAGACACAGTACACATCATTATATCATAATTTTTGTAAACTTGCATATTCAAACTCTTCAAGCACTATAATCACACTTTACAAATTGAATGTATTGGTCGGGATCCACTTCCCCTTTCTCAAAAACATAAAATGCAGAGCTACCACTCTAAATGGGTGGTATATACTGGTACAGGCCTTCTGGAAAAGGAAAGCGATACTATTAAAGACAAGGTGGAATACTTGCTTGTGCTTTACTTAATGTACTTTTAAGGTAGCAAAAGCAACAGTGCCTGCCTTTCAGCGTAGTTTTTTTCTGCATCATCAAACACATGAACACTTTGACCTACCTTGCTCCTTTGCTTCAGTGGCATTCTTTTCTGCTTCTATAATGGCAAAGTCCCATATTGTCTTTTCGCTTCTGTGATAAGAAAGAACGAAAAAAGAATTATATTGCTTACTCATGTATCTTACTTGTACATCAACCACAATTCAACATTTTTTTGACAGGCTTCCTTATGTCCCTCCCCCACTTATTTTGCCATACCACCCTATGCTGACCTACACTTGCTTGTTAGCTTATGCATGGATGAACGCTGTCCCCACCAATAGCAAAATGTGTGTGCACCCACTCATCCATCAGTAAGCCATGAAGGGTAGGGTAGTTAACTCTTTATGTGCCACGTTCGCACCTCCAACTCAGTCGACGGCGTGCCAACTTCGCATATTCTGCTCAAAAGCACAAAGCCGCCCAAACGGACCAATAAATCGCCAAATGCCACAGTACTATGAAAGCGTTTCTCGTGATTCCATTCCTGCCACAGGTATAAGCTTGATTTTATGTGGTGATTGGCTATCAAGTGATGTTCCCTACTGGATTTGCGAGTAAATTCTAAGTTTCTGACACTGTTTTGCGTGCAAAAGTAATGCCTCTACAATAATATGGCTATATTCTGGTCATTTGAAAGAAAAACGATCGTAGATTTATCATACAATTTACATCAAAGCAAAGTTTGGCATTTTCTCGACAACTTTGCTCTTTACATTTCCAGGGTAACAAAAATCTACTTTAACTTAAAGAGATTTGAAAAGCGGATTGTTTCTCCAAAGCATGGCAATACATTGGTGTCTCAGAATAATGTGGCACACAGGGGGTTTACACCATGGCACATAAAGAGTTTTAAGAGTGGTAGGGCCTGTGGCAAAATAAGTGGGGGGGGGGGGGGGGGACATAAGGATGTCTTTCCACATGCAACTTGTGTGTATATGTTTTCTATATAGATATATTTTTCTTCATACTATTACCAATCAACTCATGCAAACGCGATTGTTTGTGCAATGTTTTTGTCGGTTTATATGATCTTTTTTTTTAATATATACTTTGTATGCCAGTGGAGGGCAAATTCTGTATTCATTTCAAGAGACAATAGATCTAGTACCAGTAGTACCTAGTATCCTTGTATCCTACAATGTTTTTTCTACTTTTTAAAGTTTGTTCCTATAATATGTGATTACAAAAGTCTAAAGAATATACTGTAAAGTGTGATTTATAATCACGTTTTCTTGTATCTTGTAACTTAGCAAACACTTTTTAAATGCACAATTCAAAAAACATGGAAGACAAAAAAGGACAAACATAACCCTAAGCAGCAATTTTCATGCCCATATTTATATTCTCAATAAACCGCACAGCACAGAAAACATTAAAGTTTGTTAGTCACTGCATCCAGATGATGGAGTAGTAGAGGGGCAATTCAAATAAGTTCTGTATAACTTAAATGCCCACAACCAGGTGTGTTACCGCGGGTATAATGTTAAGAATCATGGACATCAAATGTATCAAAAGTTTCAAATCATAGGATATAGTGTCTAGTCTCTCCACTTGTACTCATATCGCGGTGGGGCCTAACATTTGTATTTAATGATTTTGCCCATTTTCGTGCAATCTTTAATTAAATTTAACAAAAAATAATATTGTTTTATTGCAATGCCACATGCCAATCAACTACAAATTGCATCTTCCAAATCAAATGGTGCCAATCTAAATCACTGGCATATCAAAACAATGCCATAAAAAGGCATAGGCCTAGTAATGAACATCTGTATTTAATGCATGGCATTTATAATATATTGTGGCTACCATGCCTTTATATCTTCAATCTTCTACTACATGCAGCAGACATTCGTGCACTCTCTTATTTACTAGTCTTTCACTAGCACTCAATTCAACGGTTCGGGAGCTGCGTGATCGACCGTACGCTTAGCGTAGGTTTTTGTTCTCGTCGATTCCACTGCACTGGATCTAACGTTAGGCCCTAGCTCCAGCTCAGATCTTCACCTCAGTCGTGTCTTGCAACCCCAACCCGAGTCACGTCACAGAAATACCATTAATTGCTACAATAGCAAATTAACTTTGCTATTTGATCATACATGAACAAACAATTAACACGAATTTACCCTTTAGGCATGGCTTCTTTCTCTTCTTTTGGCACAGGTCAACAGAACACAACCAGGTTTCTATTAAGAATTCAGATTTGTTGACGGTCGTCAAGAAAAATGTATTGTTGAATATATGCGAGTTATTTTCATTGATGCAGCAGAGTCTTGCCATACAAAGTTAGTGATCTGTAAAGTCTTGGCAAGTTCTTTTTTCTAGATTTGTAAATATGACCATAGTTTCAGGTACAAAAATATTTTAATCCAAAAATATAAAATAAAATACTTTAAATATAAAAATTTACTTCTAAAGGCTTAAAAAATCACTATTAATTAGAAAATCAGATTCAATTTGGCAATTATTGAAACATACACTTCGTTACTAGTTTACAATTTTTGCAACCGAGCAGAAGTACATTCCTCGAGGGATCATCGTTCGTGGGATTGCGCCCACAAACAGAAAAATTTTGGTTTTTGCTCTTGATTACAAGTATGTATTGTCACGTTGTCAGTTTGGTGTGAAAACGCTTTATGATTAGCTTATTTTGATACGCTTCTAAATCTCGTATCTATGTTAGAGACGGAGATGACGGGCATCATCATCAAAATGTAATTTAGTCCCAGTCGTTGAATTTTGTGTATATGTTTACGTTTGTTACAGTAGGCCTACCGGTATGTATGGTTGGACCTACTTTACTACTCATCGACCGCCTAATGTTTATTTGCTTGATAAGAATATTTAACACTGAAATTCACGTAAAAAAACTTGAGTTACGTGATTGCGAAAATCCAGCACTATCAAATGCCGTTGTTCCCTTTTCGATTCGAAGTTTCAGTGCAAAAATATCGCTGTCGAACTTGCGTGGCCTCGTTTCAGCTCCCCGCGGTAACGCTCCTTATCATTCATGCTTATTGAGATCGACCGCTGTTTTTGCATTGACAATGGTCAATGCACGAAAACCGAGTTGTATTGAACACCGTGTTGTACGAAGCTTTTTAGAAACTTCCATAGACATTACATTTCGATTCGGTGAAAATATTCATTCGAAATTTTGTCCTTGATTAAAACCATTAATGAACAGTGAATTTTCGCGTTTTCCCACACCATCCTCATCAACAGTCAAAGCCAATCCATTTTTATGTGCTTTGCGCGCAGTGAAGTGCGTACTAACTGTTAAGCGTTCTGTGCGCCAAATATTACGCGGTCGGTTTAAAAAAGGGTGGTCGATATGTAGTAGGGCTACCATAAGTACGCTTGGAATAATTTTGTTGCATTACCAGCGTCCAGCGTGCAGTCCACTGCAGCAGCAGTGGGCTCAAGCCACAGCATGACAGCATTTTCGACTCGGCAAACAGATGCTTTTTAAACTGGCAAACCTGAGCTTACTTGTGGTCAGTTATGGAACACGGTGGATTCTCTTCAACAATAAGGACTGTGGCATAATATAGTTTTAGTTGGACCTACTACTCATCGACCACTTTTGGATTAAAATTTACTGATTAATAAATTTACCTTTCACCTTTGATTAAATACCTTGTCCTAATAGTGCCTATATCTTAGAAAATATACTTGACTCGTACCGTACGCGTGGAATTCTCGGCGATAAACGCAAGTTTGCGTTCACTGGCGCAAGCTAGTCAGTTTATATAATCTACCACCCATTTTCCCATTTTTGAAAAGCACGTAAATCGAGTGAATGGGCAAATACGTGTTAGCAATATTAAATTACACAGTGGTGGATCCAGAGGGGGCACACCAGGCGCGCCCCCCCCCCCTTTATTTGTTTAAACAAAAGAAACAAAAAGAAAAAATGAGATGAAACCCAGAAGTAGCATCAGAAATATTGTTTGCCCCCCCCCCCCCCCCCCTTTTTACGGAATTCCTGGATCCGCCCCTGATTATGTGTATAACTAATGAGGATTTTTTTTTTTTCAATCCTTTTTTCCTCCTGTTTCCTCAAGTTATTTTTTACCTGTATCCCCCTAATTTCTCTTGATTTGTATTCATGTTTGAATGTTCCAGCATATTGCGCCCCATCCCACGCATACTTTTGATTTTATACGCGAGGAAGCCATTGCGCCAGGGTGGTCGATCTGAAAATAGGTGGTCGATGAGTGCCACTACCAGGTAGTAGACTTACGGTACTATACTCGGCTCAGGCATGTACCTTCACTTGTGCTTTAGTAGGGTATACTATTGAATGCATCCCTGACTGAGTGAGCTCACTGTGCTGTGTGCTTTTAAATTTGAATGTCTAGATGATCTTCTCTATCAGGCAAAGATATGTAAAATGTACATGAGGTTGTGTCATAACAAATTTAAAAAAAAAAACCAAGATTTTCATCATCCTTCCAAGTGCTCGTTCACTGATATACATGTACAATGTATGTATGTACAAACAAGCTGACAAATAGACAAAATGACGTAAAATTAATGAGTAACTTAGACACCTACTTCTAGTCTACAAAGTTGTAATTGATTCAACAGATGCAAAAATACCTATAGAATATAAATCTAATCAGTCAGAAAATGCCCCAAACCAAAATTGACCCTCTAAAGCCAAGTCATGTCATGCAGGATGTTTATTGTTAAAATGTGAAACCAGCTATACCTGTACAAGCTACTTGTGTCTCTCATGTTCGAATATGAAGTGCCATTTGAACTGTCACAAGGATAAAGTGTTTCAGTTTGCTATAATGAAGTAGAGCAAGGTAGTGTGCCAGTGAAATCAGTGTACATGTATTCAGGTTCAAGTGAAACATTCGTGTACATGTATTCTTGTTGACAGGATCCAGAACTTGTTATCACAACAATGCCACAACCCCAGTCTCAGCAGCCTCAGGGCTCGAGAAGAGTTCTGCCTCCCATCTCCCCCAGCCCAGATGCTCACCAACAGTTCTTGCGAGAGCTGGAGGAACAGATTGAAGTGGAGATAGCCAGAGTAGAGTGTTCAGAAGAAGGACCTGACCCCCACAGATATGCGATCTATAAGGGGGCATTTGATCAGGTTCGACTTCTCTTTATCCCATAGCCACATATCAGCAGTTTTAATTTTGTTTCACTTTTTTTTCCTAAGGAAATCCTTTATTTTACAGCAATTGAGCACAATATTTTCAGGCTGCCTACACTTATTCAGTATGAATTGCTTTCTTTCAACTTGTTAAAATAGAAGAGTATTATTATTATTATTATTATTATTATTATTATTATTATTATTATTATTATCATTATTATTATTATTATTATTATCATTATTATTATTATTATTATTATTATTTGTATTTGTATTTGTATTGTGCATAAAATGCTATGCAGGTACCTACATTTTTCTCTAAAGTTTGAAATGCATTCATTTTTGAATGAAATTTAAAATATAAACAGTGTCATAGACAGCCTGCACATATTAATCATATAACCTGGATTCATTATATAAATTCAACTTACAAGTCTAACTTATTTCTCAGGTAAAATACCTCATGATAGCAACTACGTAAATGACAAGACAAGTGTACGTAAATACAATGTGTGAGTGTCTGTGTTTTCACTTTCATCATCCTCACAGATCATGGATAATGTGAGTGCATATAAACCTATCTTGAGTGCCATTAAAGCCGAGTATGAAGAGTGCATTGACACGATCGAAAGGGGTCAGGAGGAGGCGTTCTATCTGGCTGGAAAGGTCAAAGCCCTGGCATCTGAGCAGACAACCCTCAGCCTCTATCAGAAGAGGGCAGATGAACTGGAGCAAAAGTGAGTTGAAATCATTTGCCATTGTCATTACTGAGTCATCTATCACATATACATGTCATCTACAGATGTACTGTGATTGAAATTTAGAAGGTTGTAGAAGCTTTAAAGTTCATGTGTCCCTTTTGCAACTCTGAAAATAAGAATCCTTTCATAGGCTTGTATATTGTAGAGGTAGGTAATTCTGATCTTTCCTCAGAATGATAAAACTGAAAACTGGAGGGAGGGGGAAGCATTTCTGTAGATTTCCATATTATGAATTTAATATTAATTGAATTTATTCGGACCCAGAAATCCAACTTTTTTTCTCTGTACAAAAGGGGAGCGTATTCTGGAGTGACATGGGGTTAGTGGGTTACGTTTTCGTTTCTTTATTGAAAACCCTAAGGTTTCATACAACGACGTTGGGTGACGTTACTCTTCAACCTTACAAAATTTTGTGACATTTGTAAAAAGGATATGACCTGTAAATCTTTCATGCGTTGAAAAAAAAAAAAAATAATGGCTTGATGATATTATGAGTAGTACTTATGGCAGAGTCTCCATGCTACCTTAACCCATTGAGGAAGGGCTAATTCTGCTATAACACGCATTTCCCTTTAGGCACCTTCCCCCAGTATACGCGGGACTTGTCCTTAATGAATTAATGATCATTTGGTGGCATTTACACTTGAGTGTATCTACAAAATCGACATAAATGCAATGAGAGAGCTTAGTCTATGTGGACCCCAAAGTCATAGTGTTTACTGCAGACACTTTTCATGATTATTTTGGACATCATTCATGTTTGTGGGACTGAATGAAAGCCTACAATGTTAACAGTAAGTTCTCACATGTCTCATATTGGGTATCCTACAGCAACCTGTTAATGTACAATGTAATATCATTGTTCTGATACTCATAAAGTTTTGTTGTTGTTTTTTAGCTCACCTGAGCCGAAGGCTCAAGTGAGCTATTGCGATCGCTCTTCGTCCTTTGTGCATCCTCCGTCGTCCGTCGTGCGTAAACTTTTACATGTTCATCTTCTTCTTGAGAACCCCTTGACCGATTTTCACCAAACTTGGCAGGTCGCATCCCTAGGGGGATAGGATCTCAATTTGTTCAAGTGGGCACCATACCCCACCTGGGCGGCCCCCAGAGGGGCCCAAACCCCCCAAAATTAAGGAATCTTAAAAAAATCTTCTTCTCTAGAACCAGAAGTGATAGAGCTAAGTTAATACTATGAATTAGTACATTTCAATGATGACTGTAGTTTCAAGTTTGTTCATGGCGGAATAAGGGGTGCCCCCCTTGGGACCCAGGGGAGGGGTCCTATTGGGGCCCAAATTGTACATTTTCATCTTTTTCTTGAAAATGCCTTTATGAATTTTCACCAAAGTTGGCAGGTAGCATCCCTAGAGGGAAAGAATCTCATTCCCATCAAATGGGCACCATGCCCCACCTGGGGGGCCCTAGGGGTCCCTCCCCCCCCCCCCCCCCCTGTAAGGAATCTTTACAGATTTTCTCTAGAACCAGAAGTGATTGAGCTAAGTTAATACAATGAGTCAGTATATTGATGACTGTTGTTTCAAGTTTGTTCATGGGAGAATCAGGGGTGCCCTCCCCCACCCCCCGTTGGGACCCAAGGAAGCGGCATGGGATTGGGGGGGGGGGGGGGGTCCAAATGTGGGCCTAAATTTTCATCTTCTTGCTGAAAACAACACAATGGATTTTCACCAAACTTTTCAAGTAGCATTCTCATAGGGATAAGATCTCAAAGTGTTTGAATGGGCACCATGGTTTCCTTGGGGGCCCCAGGGGGTCCAAACCTCCTAAATCAATGAATATTCAATAATATTTTTCTCTAGTTCTAATCAAAAGTGATAGGACTTTAAGTCTTTTTTCCCAAGCTGCATAATCCAACATTCTATAAAGTACAGTGTACTTGGCAGGTATTTTTTGCCAGTGTGATGGAATATGTAAGTGGACACCATGCCCCTATTCTCAAAGCTACCTCCACCATAAGTTTCCAATGTTCTCAGGTAAGAGTCTGCAAGAATGCATGGAAGGTGAACTTGCGATATCAGGTGAGCGTGTGACCCCCGGGTCTCTTGTTGTTATCCATTGTAGCTCAATTGGTAACATGTATACATGACAATGATGTTTTTTTTTTGTTATTGTTGTTTTTTGCTCTAATCTCTGTAGCACTTTATTGAAATGTGACAAAACTGCACCATTGCTGATTCTTTCATGCTTTTCAGACTTATTGTTATACGGGCAGACAATGAGAGGTACAAGGCTGAACTAAAGAAGATTGCCGAAATATACCACAAAAGAGATGAGGTGAAAAGGAAGGCGGAAGAGAAAATAGAGCAGCAGAAGAAAAAGTTGCCAACATTGCCGGACCAGATGCTGAAAGGTATATGAATAGGAAAGCAAAATAGAGTCTCATTGGCACGTATACCTGTATAATTGTGTTTGATTTGAAATCCAGTCAAATCAGATGTATACAATCATATACCTTTAGCAGAAGCAAAGGCGTTTATATACAAGCACGTGAAAACATATCTAGGCAAGTATGAGAACAGGGCTTGGTCACATTTTGTTTATGTGACACGGCAAATACTGTTGTATAAATACCCTGTAGACTTTGGTATAAATACCCTGAAAACTTTGTTGGCCATTCATGATGGTGCATGGTATGAACAATGAAAGAAAGAGTAAGTTTATATAGCAAAAACTGATCACGAAGTGCAGCCATAAAGCTGACCAAATCATTACATTCATTATTGTATTTGAAATACCTTGTAATTATCCAAGAGAAATGTTTCCCATTGCATTTTGGCATTGTCAAAATCGACTTCGAAAGTTTATAATATAATGCTCATTCCCCTTTTAAGGTCTGGATCTAGAAGAGTGCACCGATGTGGACAGGCTGGATCGAGAATTCAACAGACTTACCACAGTTTTGCGGGACCTCCGGCTGAGCAAGGATCGGGATTACTCCACCAAGGAGAGGAAGAATGAACTGAAGACCCAGCTGGAGAATAAGACTAAAGCCAGAGACAATGTCCAAGAAAAGAACCAACAACTCAAAGAAAGGTAGGCATAAAAAGATGATGTACAGACACACAGACACACCCACATACACACACACACACACACACACACACACACTCTTTATAGCAACTGCTTTTGAATTTCAGCTAGTGATTTGACTACAGTGACCTTTCTTTTGATTTTTTTGCCCCCCCCCCCAGAAAAAAAAAATCAAAGCTTGAAACAAAATATATTTTGCTACTTTTTTGTGTGTGTGCATGAATATGTGTTGAAATTCAAATACAGAAACATTCATGTAAAGGTTTTTATGATATTCCCTTCAAACTATAACTGAAATGATACTCAAACTTTCTACTTATTCAAAATTGTGTCCTGAACTCAGAGAAATAAACATCCTTGAGCTCAATCCACATGCTTTTGTATCCAGGTACTAGTAATTCAAGAGATATGCAGCCATTTTCCCATTTTTGATGGGGTCCTTGTATCCCAGATTCCCAGCAGTAACCATGCATGTCTTGTAAATTGAATGTAATATGGTACAAATTACCAGTTGGTGAAGTATTACCATCAATCATAGGCAGGACCCAGTTTGCTTGAAGTTAATTATCCACTTCCATTCATGCTGTTATTCATATTTACAACAGGTATTATAAACTATAGTTTTTCTGTGATTAAAACACCAATTGATTAAGAGTGATTCAATACCTACTTGATAGGCAGATATTGTATAGGTATGACATATACTTTGCGAGTCTAACTTTTAACGAATTAGGACTTCCTGACAATTTTGCTAGTGGTTAAATTCGCAATTGTTGAGGACTGTACTAAATGGAGAAATGTATGCGTGCACATCACATTCATGTTTTCGGAACAGTGTTAATATTTTCGCATGTTTTTAGATTTGCGAATAGCGCCCAACTAGTGAAATTCACAAAGATAATATCCTCGAGAAATATTAGCAGTATATACAGTTATCTGGCACTTGCTCAAAATTAGTATAACAATAGGTTTGCTCTGTGCCAAATAATAATCCCGTTCACTGAAATGATGTGAAATTTCCTTTATTAGCAACCTCTGTCAGCTGATTTGTTAGTCAACCAGCCTCTCTGTAAGAGGCTTCCAGATAGAAGTTGATCACCTACGTGTACCTGCAGTCATCCTAAGGATCGAGTTTTGCCTGTTCTGAGCCGTCTTCACCCTCTTGAAGGACAATGTATCATAATTCATTTCCCACACCCTGTAGTCCAAAGTTTCTCAAATCCATGGCAACTTTTCTGTACATATGTCACATTACACTTCACTGTCACACATGCCTATAATTATGGCCTGCTTTGATCATTGTGACCATTTCAATTGCATTATGAACAAAGATAATGTTGTATCTTTGCCAGAACTTAAAAGTTGATAATGGTGTTGGTGTTAATGCTGGAGTGTAATCTGGAAGTAATGGTGTTTGTGTTATATTTTTCTCTGAGCAAGTAAGTCCATTCACTTTTTTCCTTCTCCCTGCTTAATCCCTGCTCTATTGTAGGCACATAGAAAAGAGAGTTACCTGGTACTTTCACACACAACCTGTTTTTGTTATGTTTGTTCTTTTATGGTCACGATGCACCCAATTGGGGGTTATAATCCCACTGGCGGTCTGCAGCCTCTTTAGAATTCACTGAGGCACGTCAGTAGTTGTACAACCCAAGAGGGAGCTCCTCTGGTAGATTTTATTGATCTTGTAATCAGAGGCATTGTTCACTTTATGGTGCACCATGAAAAAGGGCTTCAATCCTTTCAATGACTTGATCCCAAGTTTTTCCCCTTAGTGAGGGAATACCAGTAGCAAACCCTGAACTGCATTGCATGCAGAATGGCACAGCATGTGTATGTGTCTTAGCATCAGTTTAGTGATCCTTTTACATAACAGAATCATCGGTTGTGAAAGTGAGTAAAGTTTGCATTGTCGTCATCGTGCATATATCTATTATTGCCCCAATATTGTTTTTAATATTGTGCCATATACTGTTTTGTATCTATTTTCTTTGCTTAACATGTTGAGGACGGGCTGATTTTGCTACAACAGGCATTTCCCATAGACACTTGCCAGAGTATACTCAGGACTCGTCCTCAACAGGTTAAGAGCGAACATCAGCTATTGTAAGATTCTGGCGTGTGGTTCTATTTGCCTGGGTTTCCACATCTTGTCTGTTTGTAAAACATAGCTAAAACGACAAGAAGTGATTTTAGACCTGCGTGTTTCTTTGTATTTACCTATAATATCTCAAATATTCTAGTAGCAATTGTGCTTAATGAAATATTTTAAATATGCTGTTGTCTCTTTATAGTTTTTATGAGTGCAGTGCAGATTTTTGCTATTGTTTTTCATGCACTGCATTACAGATCCACTAAATTAGCACTGTCATAAGAGTGAGTGAAAAACCAGGCATGGACATTTTTGCATCATAATACATGGTATGAGAGCAAATTCAGTGTTAGACATCACAGAATATAAAATGGGCTGACAATTCTGAAATTTCCTCTTATCTCTGCACGTACCCTGTCATTCTGATACAAAAATGTTTTTTTATTACTGGTCATCCTTTCTCTTTTGCACTCTTAAAGCAGAATTTAGCACTTGTCTATTTCTGAATGACTGTAAGTCAGAGCATTTTGTTTAATTTCTTGCTGTACTGCAGGTGTCTGAAAGTGAGAATAGCCCTTGATGCACTGACAGCGTACTACAAGGAGAAGCAGTTTCTGCTTGGGCCAGCTGAGGCAGTTTCCATGGCCCTGGCTCGTTCAGGATCCATGATGAGTGTTAGGAGTAAGTTTGTTCATTAAAACGAAAAGGAATTGGTTAGCTTGTTATTTTTTTAATTATTATTATTATCTTTTTTTTTTGTGGTTGTTTGTACGACATGCCAGTCAGTATAACACCTGTTGAAATGGTAAAGAAATTAATCTGCAAATGTAATATGCTTGTGGTAGGGGGAAGTTTCCCTTTTTGAAGTCACCCATATTAGGGTATCACATGTTCACATGAACAACTGAGCAGAATGATTGCAGAGAGAGTGCTTGTATACATTAAATATAATATATTCAATGTATACAAAATTCCCTAATCTTTCTGCTTTAATTTGATATATAACACATCTTATGAAAATAATCGGCTGCGGAGATATCGATGTTTAAAAGAGAGCATGTCGAGACGTGTGGGAAATCACTGTTTCGAGAAAAGCGCCCTAAAAGTTTTCCTTGCGACGCAATCGCGATCAAGGGACACGCAAGTCAGTTTTCACCTCCGGACAATAGAAGGTAAACCCTAGCAACCCCCGAAATGCTCATTCAAGCACAGCGTCGGCGGTCTCCTCACCGACCAATCAGTGACCAGGATGCCAGGAGAAGCGGCTGGGCATAGCGCACCCCGCCCGCACGCACCAGTCGACTTGGCAGTGTGCGAGCTTCACGCTTCGGTTAGCGGCAAGCAGCAAACTGACCAATGAGATCACTCCGGTCGTTGTTGGGGGCGGAGCCTATCTGTGGCGCTCAATCCAAATTTTCGAACCGGTTTCTGCTTGGTTGAAACGCCAAAAATATGGCCCAGAAAAACGCTATTTTTTGGTCTTTCCTTTCATCATTTTGCTTCAAAATTTCGACAGATGATAGAAGACATGTCAGACTCCAATAATTCGCAAAATCAGAAAATCATCAGTTTTGACTAATTATGATGCTCTGACTTCAAACTCGATTTTCACGGCTTCGACCGTGCGCGACTTTAGGACCTTTTTGTTGTAGCGGGTCACATATATAGTTTGTGTATATCATATTAGTATCACCTTGTTGTGTGCCTGTTTTATTCCCATCTGTTGCAAATTGATGTCTCTGTCTCTCTCTACAGGTCAGGAAACGGCCTCCACTTTTGAGGATGACGATCCCACCAAGGAACGGGAGGCAGAGCTCCTCCTGGAGTACATCGAGCACTTCAATGAGATGTTTGAGGACTCTCGTTACCTGGAGGCTGCAATGCATGCTGCCAACAGTCCAAAGGGCATCCTCCGTAACCCCGAGACACTCCAGAGATTCAAAGGTAGGAGGCTTTTTTTACCTTCGCCAAGGGAGGAGGTTATGTTTTCTTCGGCATTTGTTTGTTTGTTTTTTTCTTTCTTTCTTTGTCTGTTTGCAAAATAACTCAAAAAGTTGTGAACGGATTTGGATGAAACTTACAGGAAAAATTGAAAACGACACAAATAACAGATTATTACATTTTGGTAGTGATCTTGCAATTTTTATTTTTTTTTTATTTTATGAAGGATTTTCGATATTTAGGGTCAATGAACTTGGGAGTTCACAGCTGTGCATTTTTGAGGTTTTCATGTGCACACTTAAGTGCATGCTCTATTTTCTGCTAAGGCGAGGCATGCCGCGCAGCTGAAACTTGATGACGTGACAAAAGGCTTCTATATTGGGAAATCGGGCAATTTTCAACATCCCTGCAATTGTACGTGTGGTGGAAATCACTGATCTCTATGGAAGAACAAGATACAGTGGTGGAAATGAGCTGCTTGGCGGAGGTCTGCGCTCTTAGAGTGCTTCTCTAGTTTTTTTAAGTGTTCTTCTTTTTATAGAGAGTGACCATTCAAATCTGTGGATCAGTTACAATGCTTCTCCAAGAAAGCCAATAGTGAATGTACGAGTGTTCTGCAGTATGAAAGCCATCTATGTCAAGTTTGAATTATATAATGTTTTACAAGATTCATACAAGTGGTCTCTTCAGCAGTGGGTTGAACGTGTTGAGTTCGTAGATCTAAATCAATCACTACTATTACATTTGTAAACTGATACCATAGGGGTTAGAGATATCTAGCCAAGCATTGCACTACAGTCATTAATTATGCTCTCTTTTTTTTTTCAGAACTTGAAAGATTTTTGTCATGTCCTGTCAACCAACAAGGTAAACATTCTTGTGCATATTAGCCTGATGCAAACATTGTGTAAAAAGCTCTGCACTGTTTTTTTTCCTTCTCCTTTATCCTCCAGCTGTGAGGGTCAAACGAGGACAGAAGTCCCCCCTCCTTATGTATGCTGAGGCTCTCATGTCGTCCGTGCCTGCCATTGGTGTTCCTCCCAATGCAGACACCACACTGGAGTGTGTGAAGAGCGCCCTCAGCGAGGATCGCGTGGATGTTGTCACACATTGGGTCGCAAATGACTGGTAAGATGTAGTGGACTAATAATGCATTGACTTTGTGTTAACGCACACTCAGGAACAGAGTTGATAATATTTGAGAGAATGTATAGTGATGTATGGTCTTAGTATTCTTTCTTGGATACGAGTGTGGTCCTTCAAAGAAACCTACTCGATCTCGACATTCTGGAAAACATGCTGTATTACTGAAACATCGAGATTGAATAGATCCTTTTCAGGACTACACTCACATTCAAGAAAGAAAATGTAATGTACCATGAAAAAAAAGAATGATCCTTTTCTTTCATAGCACCCAGTATTTACAACAAACTCCCAACCCATATTCCAATGGTAACAACACACATCTCTTTTACGACCCAAATACAATCAATTAACTTCTCAGTGCAGATTTAACGCAAATTCTGTTGTTGTTTTTTTTTTATAGTTTTGCGCACCAACTGAAGCCGCAACTGTTATATGGCATGTTGGTTACCCTGTCTTTTTATGTGGTATCTTGTTCTGTTATGAACTTAATTTAATTGTTTCTGTTTGCTTGTTTGTTTTTCCTGCTTAATTGTTATTGTGTTTGACTTAGTATATTTTGGTTTTGTCGTAATAACTTATTTTACACTGTGCAAATATAAGTTCCGATATGTAATTATATCTTCATGTTAACAGGGCTCTTTTTAAAAGCAGGCCTTTTGGCTCTGAAAAGATTACCCTGTTTTTAAAGAAGACTGAATGACTAAATAATAAATAAATGAATAAACCATTCTAGACGTGTTACCAAGGAGAGAATGCATTTGAAGACTCTGATTTCAGGCATATATCAGATAGTGATTGACATCTTTTAGATCTCATCATTGTGCAGCCATTGGAAATATCCAGCAAGCTGTATCAATACCAATAGAGGTACAGAGTAATGTTTCAAGAATTGTCATTCATCAAAATAATGTTAAAGTTGGTAATTTGCTTTCATGTATCGATGTGATCTGCCCATACTGGATAATGGAATATGGCAGTGCAGTTACTGCAGTTACAGACTCTTACTCTGGTGGCATTCTCTTGTTTTTGTTTCAATGTAAATTAACTGACATAACTCATAAATGTTGATTGACTGGGAATGTATGCACATTAGCAGTATTCATTTTTATGATTGTTGTGTGTGTCCTGTAAATTAATTTTAAAAATTCTGATTTTAGAAACTCTATCCTGCAAACAGTACTTTCGAGTTTTACGTGAGAAAATTCAAATACAGCTTATTTAAAATGTTCAATACCTTTACGTACCACTTGATACAGCGAACATAATGGTACAGCCATCTATTCTTTAATGATAATCCGTTGAATTCCAGGTTGACCTATTCAGAGCCATTGGGCCACCTCCTCTACAACTATGCCCATGGCCGAGGTCAACAGGTCAGAGGTCAAGACATCATGGGTCAGTGTCTTCCCCTGGCACAGGCTGTTTACACCAAGGTCGGTGCCCACATACAGGCCGCCGTGTGCATGTGCAAACAGGGCCGAGTGCATGCCATGCTGGAATATGCTCAGTCTGTCAAATTCAGCAGAGGTAGGTCTCACGCTAGGATGGAACAGTTTGGTAATCCTTTGCAACGATACATTCGTGGTTCCATTCTTCTGTTGCATTTCATTTGTGACTGGCTTTCTGAAATCACCCAGAGTAGAAATAATGATACAATTGCCAGATGAAAGCAAAAAGCAATGAATAGTATGCATTAGATACTGATATTATCACTTCGCTTTATAGAGCCACTTTTTCTTTTCTCAATATGCATCATATACGGCAAACCTGCATCATGCTTGGTGTGATGTTGCTGCCCTTTATATTTTATCTCAAGAAGAAATAAATGCAAATTATTCAATTTCTGTAGCACCATCAGTGCAACAAATGCTGCATATACTTTCAATGTTCTATTGTCAGATGCCTACATTGGAGTGCTGGTGGCCTGCCCCTCCCTAGCTCTGGCAGAGGTCTTGGTCCAGTCCAGCGGTCACTCCACCAAACCAGTCTTATCGGTCGGGTCAGTGGTCAGTGCCCTTTTGAAGACAGACCATCACCAGGTTGGCATTGAGCTCATTGACAACATTCATCTCGACATCAAAAGAGGTGGGTGGCAATTCCTTCAGTGATTTTATTTGCAGCTGGCGATGCCACAATCACATACTGTAAAACGAGGAATTTTCGCGTACATTTTAATTTCGTGAATTTTGCGAGAGCCAAGATTCGCGAAATTAAAATGCACATGAAAGTTCTTGTCTACACTATACGCATTGAATGTTAGAGGCAACTCACAAAAATTTCATGCCTCAAAAGGCCGTTGGCTCCAATTCACAAAAATTTACATGTATCGTGTTTTACAATACACCTCTAAGCAGATTAATAGTTTGCTAAGTCTTTTTGCAGATTGGAGCGCTTCTATTTGTATGTTTGTGTGTCTGTATGTGCATAAGTGTCTATTTGCACATGCCTTCTAACCCAAACTACAGCACAGATACACACACACACACCTGCCAGGTAAAGACGCACATTTGGTTGGCTGCACAAATCCAGGAAGTTCTTGTCCTCTTTGCTGTACAACCAAAAAGGAGTGAAAATCCTGCATCATATTCGAGTAATTGCTTCATACATGTGAACATGATGAAACACGCTATGATTTCATGTCTTGGTCAATTTGCTTTTCTCTGACCAGATTATTCTCTTGAGATATGCATTCAAACCACCAAAGAAGAAGCAAATATTATGCTTTTACTTCATATCTTCCATACAATCCAGGTGCAAGCGATCTGCGTCTGAAGGATCTTGTCTTCGATGATCCGGACACCAAGATCGAGGTCTGGCACCAGATAATTAGAGCCTGCCAGGACAGCGGGTCCTACGACGTGGGACTGGAACTCTTGGCTGCCGTCACAGTTCTCTCTGCGATCAGGAGGGCGAGAGAGACAATCTAAACTTGAGGCAGTGCTACCTTGTGACTTTGCCTTTCAAACCGTCCTTAGCAGTGGTAGGGAGGTGGCCGGCTTTCACCTTCACACATACCACCAGGTATTCATGCTCATTGGAAATGATCCACCAATCCATCAGAAACTCCCTCCCAGCCCCGATACGGAAACAGTATTGAAACTTTTCATTTACTGTTTATTAGTCTCTTTCATCACAGAAGATGAGATTCTGGTGTCCGCATACATGTACCGCGCAACATCGGTAAACACAGATGTGCATTTTTGACCGACTTACATAATGCAGTGTATACTGATTAGTTACTGCAATGAATGCTGTTACAGTAATTATGCTAGTTCTCAGAATGTTGCGTTTTTTTCGCGACGATTTCAACTCGTAACATTTTGCAGAAATGAGACCAACTGTGGCTGATTATTCAGGGTTTTTTTTCAAAAATTATATATCTCTCTTTCAGACAGATGGATGATATGATACACTCTTATATGCACCTATTTCTGAGAATGCAGTAAGTGCCTCCCAACCACATCATGTGAGACTTGTCTTCCTATTTATAGCATGCAAATATTGCAAAGGTAATAAGACATGAAAAAAGTGAGTTTTGGTTTGGGAGACAGAGTGTAAAGCCCATCTAATTACTCCTACCCAATTATCTACATCTTTGAACCCGCATGTGATGTTTGGCTGCATTGTGGCAAATTTGTAATTTTTCACAATGCTAGCGCGATAAAAGTGTAAATTGAAGAAGGAAAGCGTACGATTCTGAGCAAAAACAAATTAAAAACATCTTGTACTGTCTTCATGCACATCGTGCAGTCGATGCTTGTTTGAATTCTACATTCCTTACTAAACAAGACAAAGTCTTCGTAGATTTAACAATCTTCTAGACAGATTCACCTGTCCTATAGGTTATAGCCTCTTGTACATTTAGCTTTGTTTTATGTGTATCGACAAAGCCGTCCAACAAAAGGTCCAAACTCTTATTGCCTTGGAGAAGATCACCCACCTTGACATTTCATTGCTGTGAGCACAATTGCCTTCATTTGTTATTTATTGTCATGCAACATATAATACTTTGTAAATAGTGTAAATAAAAATTTATGACAATCTGTGATTCTTGTTGTTGACTTTTGTAAATTTGTTTGCCGATAAACATGCAATTGTTACGTAAACATACATATACATACACACACACCCTCAACCACATATATACGTATCAAAGGTGAGAACATGCATACACACCAAGGACAGTAAATTAACATGTGAATTGCCATCTTCAATACCATATGTCAATTTATATAACACCTAGATAGATCCTTGTCATTTGATGTTTGTTTGCTATCGATCATTCGCCCCATTTTACTGTACGTCATCATTCATGCAATTGTGGCTTCATTTGCCGTACAATCTTGGATCCATAGATTTGCTCCATTGCACGTACGCCGAGAGCTCGGCACACTACGCATGTAAAACGCTTGCGTTTGCAGTGTGTATGTGACAGCACACTAGCGTCGAGCACTTGGGGAGGACTCTCCTGATCTCAGATGCTGCACATTCTCTCATGTTTCTAAATTCATAAAACATCAAATGACAAGGATCTATTTTAGATGTTATACAAAACAAATAATAGATGTTTTTCATTCGTGCAATGGACAGAATATTTCATTCAATGAAAGATGAAATTCTATTACATAACACTTCGTACAAGCTTTCAGAGGGTTAGCATATTCCTGCGTGCTTTGGCAGAGAGATCACACCAAGGAAATTCAAAGTCTTTTGTTATGATAATGAGTTTGGCACCCCAGTCCCTATAAATAGCAGGTATTCCCACTATTCAACATCTTTTCTTCGTGTGTTCGGCAGAGAGTTAGCTTGCACAGTGCAACTGTGCGTTATAAGCTTCGCTTACTGATCTTTTTCGACGTGTGACAAACCTGAGTGATACAGAAGACAACGGTTCACAGCCGCCGGTAACGGGGCTGTATATCAGGTAGAGCTGCGGTCTAATCTTTCGGCGCAGAAGAGTGAGATTCAACGTTTATCGGCCCAATTATCTCGCTTTATGGATGGACAGATGTCTGTCTCCAAAACCTCTGAGCCAGCCCGCCATGCGCTGCATGCGGGAGCACTTCAGACTGGCTCCTTCGCGGTGTGACCGCGAAGTTGATTTACTGAGCACTTTGTGGAGCCAATCAGCCAGAATTCTGCAACCACTCACCTGCTCAGCTCCGACCCGAAGGCGGAGTTCGAGAGCTTAGTGCAGGCAGCACAGCCCGTGGGAGGCAGTGCAAACGCCGCTTCGGCGACCAGCTCATAGAGCTGGAAGCAGACAATTTGTATGAAGGCCCTGAGGAATTCGGCCTCGCAGTTTCTGATGGATTGACCGCTCAGCTGACAAGGCGGTCACATTGCCCCCGTGAAAGGAGAGCGTGGAAAAAAGAATCCATACACTACAGTACATGACGCCCTCGACGCCCCCTTTCGGTGTGTGCACCGAGAGTCGAGGAGCAAATGTGCACCTCGATCCCCGGGAAAACCGTCCAGCTGACAGAAGTGCAAAAGACGGTTATTCAGTGAATGTTCCCTTGTAATAGTAAATGCTAAAATCACCCGGGAGCTGCAGACAGCAGCTAGGGAGCAACGGTCAGTCCATTCAGCCCCCGTTGCTTGACTGGCGGTCAACGGAGTTACTCTGTGCGGTAACATCCTCGTATGAGATGAACATGAGACCCGAGAGGAGCTCAAACTTGTTTTCAATCAGAAGTACAGGGGCATAATAATTTATGCAGTAGATCGATCTCCATAGGGAAAACGCTATTTGAGAAAGACTTGCAAACAACATGAAAAATGCTGGCGAGTCGCCCCTCGTGCGTGGGCCAAAAAGTCACCTTCTCCGACCGACCGCGTCGTCGGTCGTTCGGTAGCACGCGGATAGAACATACCGTCATATTTTCCAGCATCGCACCATCTAATGTAGAAAAACTAGTAAGTCCCCGTTTACATGCGGGACGACTCAGATTTTTCAAAGAGACGTGGTCTCTCATTATTTCTGATCCCTGGATTTCAGACACTATTTGTTGTTACAAGATCTTATTTGACGGTTATCCCAACAAAAATTATTCCTCCTCAATTACTACTGTCGGAGGAAGAAAATGCGGCAATTAATTTGGAATTTCTTTCGTTGTTAACCAGAAAGGGGCAACATCAGAAATTTCCCCAGGGGAAGTGTCATTTCTGTCCACTGTATTCACAATTCCAAAGAAAACCGAGGATCTCAGATCCTTCATTGATTTGACTGAACTCGTTCGTTCAGTATGAGCATTTCAAGATGGAAATTTTTCGAAATGTTAAAGAAATCCTAATCAATGCAATCCGACTACTTAACGCCACTGGATCTCAAGGATGCATATTTTTCCATTCCTATTCATGAAGATTATCAAAGTAATTGTTCTACGTGGAATGGTCGTTTTTATTGTCTTACTTGCTTACCCTCTGGGTTAAGCTCAGCGCCAAGGGTATTTACTAAAGGAATGAAACCCGTTATTGCTTCTCTTAAAAGCAGAGGCATGAGAATAATGATTTATTTGGACGATATTTTAATTGTTTGCCCGCTCTAAAGAGGAGAGTATTGCTAACACGAACTGTGTTTTGGATTTACTGGCATCATTGGGATTGTCATTAATTTTGGGAAGTCACAACATCTCCGACCTACTCAGGCTTTAATTTGGTGGCGAGCCATCTAGACAAAAAAAAAATGACAAGATAAGGAATCTTGGGCATCCCATTTTGTCGTCTCCCTCGACAAAAATTCGAGATTTAGCCAAGTTCATTGGTTTCTTTCTTCTCCATTTGACCCCGTACCGGCGGGTCGTTGGCATTATCGTGTTCTAGAGTCGTGCAGAACCAAAGCAGTGCAAGAATCAGGTGGTAATTTTGATGCATCTCTTTAATTCAATAAACAATAATGCCATTGAAGAAATTCGTTGGTGGCTTCCCTTGCCATGCAAGGAATTTGGGTCCTGCATCGACATTCCTGTCATCCATTGACAATATTCGTACAGATGCCAGCACCTCAAGATGGGGTACACTCTGTGTAAATGATAATTCCTTTGCTCAAGGTGTCTGGTCTCGAGAGGAAGCTAATCTGCATATCAATGCGCTAGAATTACTGGCTATTCATCGAGGCCTTGCCTCCCTGTGCGACACCTCCCATAAGCAACACATTCATATTAAGTCAGATAACAGTGCAGCTGTCAGTTACGTCAGGAAAATGAGTGGTAGTATTCCATTACTTAATAAGTTGTCATATGACATTTGGGCGTGGTCGCTGGGTCGCTACTCTTGGCTATCTGTTTCCCACTTGGCTGGTGTTGCTCATATAGAAGCAGATAATTAATCTATCTCGGAGAGATATGAAGAATTAAGTCTTCGTCCTGATATATATTTTCGTTGCTCTTATCTATACCTTCCTTCAGACCCGAAATTGATCTTTTCGCGTCCAATGCCAATAGGAAATTGGTTACGTACTTGTCTTGGGAACAAGACCTCTAAGGCTATCGATGCCTTTTCAATATCATGGGAATTTTTACATCCCTACTATGTTTTTCCTCCACTTTGTTTTTGCCTACTTTCCAGGGTCCTTCCCAAGTCCGCAGGGACAATATTAACTGCCAGAGAGCAGTCTCGATCACCTCCTTTGTGGAGGACACAATCGTGGCTCCCGCTCACCCGCGATCCTGGCAGCCCTACCCCTCCTACCAGGGGACTGCCTGGTTCCCCTTCCCATTCCAATGCCCGAGCTGAGGTTACTCGCCTGACCCAGGGAGAAATCTCTTCCCACCTCCCTGCCTGACCTATCTCAGCAAACGTTGGCGAGCATTAGGAATTTCAGAGCACACTTCCGAGCTCATCGCAAATTCATGGCACAACACCAAAAAACATTATAACTCAGCTTGAAAGCAGCGAATTAGTTGATGCCGCAAACAATCGCTTGAGCCATTTAGTTCATCTATCACCAATATCGTGATGTTTGTCTGACCAGCATGTGTTAGGGAAAAATACAGTAAGGTAGATTCGTATCGATCAGCCTTGTCATCTGTGTTGCCCTCTTCTGACGGGTTTTCCGTGGGAAAGCACCCGTTTGTAGTACCTGTGTTGAAAGGTAGAACTTCCCAAACCACGGTACAACACCACATTTCTTAAGTTTCTCAATTATGTTCATTAGGTAATGATGCAAGACTGTTACTTCTAAGCGAGAATTTGATTGCCCTGGCGACTCTTGTTTCAACACAGAGATTGCAGACTCTGAGTTTTTTGGACATTACATAATGTCAATTCCTAATGACAGTACAGTCTTTCAAGTAGTTGAGTTATTGAAAACAACTACAGAAGAAGGGTACTGCCAACCAATCTATTAAATTGTCTTCTTTCCTCACAAACGAGAAGTTGTGTGTTTTATCAGTGCTCATGGAGCACTTAAGTCGAAAAGAACCCTTGCGTCAGGTTCACGTTGTGACTTAACTTTTTATTTCTACTAGAAAACCTCACAAAGAAGTAATCACTTCTACCCTGTCTAGGTGCTAAAAGGGCACATTGAATAAGCAGGCATAGATACATCGGTTTTCTGCTCACATTTACCGCAGTGCCTCGAGTACTGCAGCTTTTAATCAAGGCGTTACCATGGAGGAGTGGCCAATGCCAAAACCTTTCGAGATTTTTATTCTAAGCCAGTTCAAGAAGCAAAATTCGCTTCAACCATTCTCAGCTCATCTTCACAAGTTATAAGGAAGATGGGGGACACGATACGTATGTAACTCAGTTACTATACTGTTACAAAACTATACTGTTCTTTCCTCCTTGTGATCATGTGTTCATACGGAACATACACCTTGTCATGGTACTACTCAGATTGCTCATGAATAAAATTTGACCTATCATGAACGCTCATGTGCAGCAGTTTTTTGTTTCATTTGCCTGAAACATATCTCAATTGACAGTTTCTGCGTATTACTTTGAAGATGCTAACCCTCTGAAAGCTTGTACGAAGTGTTATGTAATAGAATTCCTAAATTATGCGAATAATATTATGAAGTATAATTAGAATTCTATTAATAACAATGAAGTACAAGATGAAGAGGGTCCCACCCAACGCGTTGCGGGTTCATAACATATTGTTTGATAACCCTCCCTCTCTCTTCTCGTCACAGAAACTGTCAACTCATTTGCCATACTATATTATACTATACTTCCGTAACCAGGCTCATTACTGTACTGTCTGGCTTCATGCCTGTAAGATATATATGACTGAGCCGGATGAATGATTGTTGATACGTATTCTGTTAATTCAATGTTAGTGGAGACTGACGTTGAGTGATCGTGTGAATGTTTGGATACTGCCTCGTATACTTTAAAAAGATGTTGAATAGTGGGAATACCTGCTATTTATAGGGACTGGGGTGCCAAACTCATTATCATAACAAAAGACTTTGAATTTCCTTGGTGTGATCTCTCTGCCAAAGCACGCAGGAATATGCTAACCCTCTTCATCTTGTACTTCATTGTTATTAATAGAATTCTAATTATACTTCATAATATTATTCGCATAATTTAGGAATTATTGATCCATTCAACGAGGCATAGCCTCGTTGAATGGATCATTTTACCTTTCACCTCCTGAAATATTCTGTCCATTGGACTCATAAACATTCATTATTTGTACAACATTTGACATTTTTCTTCTATGGCAAAAAAAAACCCCACAAACTAATCAACTTTGGAATATCATGAATTTACTTATACATTTTTGTTTAGTGAAATACTTTCTTTGGCAAGGTCATTCCTTAAGACTCAATTTAACTGTCTAAACGAGTTACTCTTGAGTCCTCCTACGTGATTAATTACACCTATGACCGTGAATTGTGAATGATTTATGCGGGTATAGTGATTGTGATGGTAGTGGTGATCGACGATGGTTGTGGTAATGGTGGAAGTGATGACAGATGGTAACAAATGTTTTACTTGACAGGATTGGGCAAAATACAGCATGTACATGCTGTAAATGAAGAACAGGATAAGACAGTTTCATACAAAGCACAATAAAATTTGTAAGTTCATGTTCCTTTATTAGAACATTTCCCAATTTTTACAGGTGCACGTACACAGATCTTTTGACAATATGTACAAAACAAAATGCTTTAAAGTTTTCTTTGTTTTTATAAACAGATAACATTTTATACTGTATCTTTATACATGAAGTGAAAACCCGAAAGACGTTTATACAGACAGATAAATTACCGTAGAATACACTGCATTGGAATGCACAAGTACACAATCTCAAGTGGCTAAAACATTAGTTTTCATTGATAGATCTTTTGCAAGAAAGGCACTACCTTTTGAAGAACCAATGGAATGGTGCTAAATATACAAACAGACACATAAATGGTGAAAAAAAAGTTGGTGTCTATTTCCCCAAAGCAAGTGAACCTTTTAGTCACCCTGGGAAATAATGACTTTCTTTTGTACATTCACTTACTTGCAGATGATTCTAAACATACATGTATCATTAAGGAACGGAACACACCAAGTATACTGGCACAGTTGTACAGTACACCTGTCAACTTGTTCAACAAATTCTCTTATTTCCCCCTTTTACTTTTTCTTTAACAATAGAAATATGTGCCCATTATTTAGTAAAAAGGTATTTAATAATTTTGCTGTAGCATTTTGCTGACGAATTAAATGTTGTCTTTTTGTCTGTTTTTGAATGCTAGTGGCAAGATTCATTCCATCACATGTACAAGAGATGGACAGAATATTCTTCTTATCTTCTAATGCCTGCCACAAGTATCTTTGGTTAACTACACACTTTCTACTCCTCTTTGGTATAGCACATCCATTCTCTGGATAAGACCACTTCATCAAAACTGCTAGTCAAGGCACTGCTATCCACTTCACTATTCATGCTCTTAAACTGGTAACAACACATTGTTAAATGTTTGAGCACAAAGTGCAGTTTTGCCAAAAAACAGTATATATGCATAACTAGCAATCCTAATAGAGGGCTCAACACTAATTTCTTTCTCTGGTGGCCCATTTGGGCCACTGAAATCTATGAATTTGAAATTTCAGTGGCCCTAAAAAGAAATGTAATGGCCCGAAATAAAAGGGAATATAGCTATAAATATACATTTTGAATTTTAGCTGCCCAATTGGGCCATCAAAATATAGCCCTTTTGGAAATTTGATAGCCCGCCATCAGTTTTTAGTGGCCCTGGGCCACTGCTAGCGTCGAGCTGGTAGCCCTGTCTAATGGCATGATAAGCAATCAAGTGGGATTTTTGGTGGCACACAAAGCACAACGGAGACCAATTTGTTGCATCTTGGCAGGAGGGAAAAGTATTTTCAAGCAAAATATATAATAATCATATCTCTCCCTGGGAATGGAAATATGGGCAATGGCGGCATCTCGCATTCCCTCAGCTCAGCCATGTGGCTTTCTTACTTCCCTTTTATACAGAACCCTCTGAAGAAATTTGTGCGGATATGATTCTTGGATACAGAAAAAGTTTCTTACTTCTCTGTCCAAAGACACGTGTGAAACTATGAATGACTGTACCATGGGGATCCCTGTGCATACATTGTATATTAAAACGGAAATATACTGTCTCTCATATTTACAACGAAATTTTACATGCATTTAGAGTAAATGGCAGTACAGCACAGAAACTCATAAAGCAGCATATTGCAAATAATATAGGCAGTGTTATAAGAATGGCTGCTGTGTTGACATAAGAACAGATACAAAATGTTAGGACATTTCCTTTTACTTTCCTAGATACAGACTTTCCTGGACAAAAAAAGCAGGTTGACGAGCTTGCTTGTGTTTCAAACACCTTGTTTCTGTTTTCATGCTTACATTGCATTTGATTTCCTTTCTTCCTATGAACATACAACACAGAAATGCAGTATTTCAAATGCTAATTCTAACATAACACGTAGAGTATATTGCGTAGCTTGTTTTTACAGGGTGAGATAAATAACTTGTGCAGCATACATTGCTACAAGAATGAGATCTACAAATTGTGCAGCTTCCTAGATCATCCTTACAACACAAAGCCTAACTCACTCTATTTCTGCATTACAAATGGATTTGACAGACCCCCTCTATCCAGTGTAGCCTATTAGTAATATATGTATATAGGTCTTATAAGTACTACTTTACTTCAAGACACGGGACAGACTTACCGAGGAACATCCCACACAAACAGACACTCGTATCACAGATCTTACACGGATATTTTCTTAATTGGTTCGCATTCCTCTTGTCCATTTCCCTTTGAATAGTACTACTGTATAGTCACGTAGTGATGAAGACCTTTACAAACTCACGACAAGGGTTCAAGGTTTGAAGGCGTTAAACCTCTGCGACTCAAAGTCCGCTCTGTTTCTCTCAGTGACACAAAATTTACACACAACCCACATCATTTGCAGGGGCCAAGATACCGATACGAGCAAATTTCTCTCTGACAGCACTTTATTGTCAAAAGATTGGTATTTACTGTAATCACCTCAAATGAAGCTAATTCAACCATACGCATGACAACAGAACAGAAAATTTTGTATCCAATAAAAGAAAATGAAGTCTGTTTGAAAGCACTAGTGGTATATCTGTGTCATCAGCTGAGAAGCATGTTTTGGCCTCAGCTGACCTTTCAACAGCTTCAAACTTCCCTGTGGGAATCCAAATGATGACATGTTTAAAAGCCAGAGACTCTTTAGTCATTACCCACACGAGATGATGATGGCAACACATTCCCATATCTGCCTTATGTGAGATGGTACTACCTGGGCCTTCCATGCCGTACATTACTGCCAGTGTATCTGGTGGAAGAAACAAGGGTTAAAGAGAGATCAGCACAACAAACAAAAATTTGCCTCATTGCTGCAGTTAACATTATCTGTCACGTATGCCTTCAGGGGAGAAAAATCAAATTTCATAACAGGATGTATGACACATTAAACCTGTGTCCCAACACATGGATATATTGTTTAAGTACTAATGGTGTAGCATATAGAGAATCACCTGTATGTCATACTGATTAGAGAATGCTATACATGGATTAACCTGCTGAAGACTTCTCTACACCATTTGCAACCAGGCACATACAATGGCGTCATTAACTTCAAAAGCACTGCAAATAAGGCCCGGTCAGACATACTTCACTTCAAACGCAGCTGTATTAGTCAAGCGTGTGAAAGTGGCATGTTAACAGAGAATTACATTCCTAAAACTTGGGCGCAGAGACCGACCTCTCTGCTGGACGTGGCAAATGCAGTAACAGATATCAACTCACCCTTCATATCCCTGGGTCCTGCTGCTGTGGTGGGGGACATAGGGCACTTGGTAGTGGGGCTGGTATTGACCCCCTGACCTGCCAGACGTGCTACTGGAGTAGTTCATCCGGGTGGCTGTGTTGCTAGGGGAGGACTGGGAGTCTGCTTTGCCATAGCTGCGCTGCCTTCGATTTGGGGCTGAAGAGAGATTTTTTAATGGAGATAAGACATGGTGAATACTTCTGCACTCTGTTTGGCATGACACCCACAGGTTTTTTGTTGTATCAAATGTGTTATAAAACAAATATTGACCATCCAAAATATTAGAGAGGGGTAAGACATATCTAAATACACTAATTCATAGATTTACCATGTTTTTAATAGGATAGAATTAAATGGTACAGCCCAAATATGGTTTGGAGGAATGAGAGAACAAATCAGTTTCCTTATTTACAAAATGACTGCACAGAAGTGCGTATCAATGAACACATGAGAAGTCTGCACTTAAAATACTGTTGGGCAAACTACAAAGAGAAGAAGCAAAACTGATTTCTGGCAAGATAATCTTCATAGACAAGAATAATAAAAATCCCCTAGTTCTGATTCTGTGCAGGTTGTAATTTTTTACCTCACAAGGTGATAGGCATATTATTCAAATTTCTCAAGAATATACAACATAGACACGACTTATCATCAAGATCAAACTTTGACTGGTTTCTCTCAGAAAAATATCACTAGCAAGACAACCCGATCACCCCAGGCTTGCATAGCAAAAGTAGCAACTCATGCATACACACTCGATTCTGTGTATTGATATGTACACAGTAGTAAAAGTATATTGTATAGCTCTTTCCTAGAGATGATTGGAGAAAAAAGATAAAGATATCTATCAATTTGATTACATTTATCTGTAAACATGCCCACTGGCAGGACATGTACACAATGTCAACTTTGACCCCTAAACATACCCCTGTGAGCATCTTGTATTGAGTTCTCATCGGCCAGTCCATACTGGACTTGGGTGCTCCAGCCATGACTGGCAGTTGACCCTCCCTGGAGCTGGACATTGGTGATCTTGACTGGTGCAGGATGACCCTTGTAAGAGGAAATGCCCGGTAATGTAGTCTCCGTGGTGATAGTAGTGGTTGGCTGCAAAAAATAAGAGCATGTTTTCTCAAAAGGTGGTTTAAAATCTGGCACACAGCTTGTGCATCCATGGTTCTCATCATACTTGATATTTTACACTTTTGTATAATTCACTTATTTGGTTGAATAATTTACACAATTCCACTTGTCAAGTACCGTCCATTCTTGGAGGAGACTAAGATGCTGTAAATTTGAATAGTTTCAATGCTCATTTAGGCCTAAAGTCAGACCAGGTTCATGATACAAGCTAATGGGTTTGAAAATGCAATAAGAGTATGAGCAGCTAAATTTTTCACACCCAACAAAACAAATACAAAACAGAGACTCTTATAGTGTACCAGTGAAACTTCAAAGCTTTTGGTATGTATGTCTGACCCTGAAATGTACACAAATCATGTATTTACGCTTAAGTGTCATTGTTGTTCCTGATGTGGATACACAGTTATTAGGATCTGATTTCTTCAGAAGAGTGACCCTGCAGGTCAATTACCACCTTTAAATCAGTACTCCAAACAGAATTTATCCTTGAATAAGGTATGTGGTGACATGTGAAGTTTTAAAATCAAGACTAAACTAAATTCAACTAAACTGAACTAAACGAAAGGAAACAGATCAAAATCAAGAAGTCAAATCGCCTGCCCTGATACAGTAAAACCAGAAATTTTTGCAGGTATTTTAATTCCACAATTTTTGCAAGAGCAAAGATTTGTGAAATTAAAATGAACATGAAAGTTCTTGTTTACACTATATGAACTGGATGCCAGTGACAATTTTCAAAAATTTTCATGCTGTGAAAAAGGCCATCAGCTCAAATTTGCGAAAATTTTCATGCTGCGAATATTTCTGGTTTTACAGTATACAGTGTACAGTGCAGACAGAGGAAGTGGTGGGTAACTTCAGCTCACCTGCTGCTCCATGAAATAGAGCTCTGCCTTGGTTCTCTCCTCCTGAGTGACAGGGATGCCATCTATGCAGAGCAGGTTGGGCTGGCGGTACACCAGCATCGGTCGGTGCATCAGCCGACGGGACACCTGGCAGAGCAGCAAACAACCAGATATATTTGAATTAAAGAAATATTCCACCCTGATATCAAGCTGCTTTGTATGAAAACAAAAAAAATCAGAGAAGTAGATCACTATTTTTTTTTTTTTTTTTTTTTTTTTTTTTTGGGGGGGGGGGGGGGATTAAAGACACATAAAAAAAAGTAATGAACTGCAAGCATTACGGGATTAAGACATAATTGGCAACTCTGAGCATTGTAGGTGTTGAGCAACTCTCCATTTGGTTTGTACACCAAAAGTTCACAAAGTTTTATTTTTCTCCAGAGAAAAAAAAATCTTTAGACCAGTTCTTGGTAAATAACAAGAGTTATACATTTTTATGTGACCTCCTCAGCAAATAAGTTCTGTTGGGGCCCAAATATTTGTGGAAAAGGGTTATACAAACTTTTCATACCTTTATTTTGTGTCCACCCCCCCTCCTACCCCCCCCCCCCCAAAAAAAAAAATGTCTGATTCATTTTTCTGTTTTCACATAAAGCAACTAATATCAGGATGTCATCTTCCTTTATGATTTCCAGAGCAATCTCAATGTCAAACAAAATACTTGTGGAAAGTGATATCCATGGTCATACACGTGTCAAAAACAAATTGTCTATAAGTAGTATGAATCAGAGCAGAAGGGGGCTAGGCATGATTTCATGGGATAATCTTAGGTCAAAATATCTCACCGGGTTGCTGATGACAGACAGTTCTATCAGGTTTGGCAGACGATCCAGCTTCTCCAATTCTGACATGTCCTGTAAATAGAGCGAAGTATATGAAGAATTTACTGACACAGGCAAGAAAATGATACACTAGGAAACCATAGTCATGCTGTATGAAAATTTGCACTAAGAGTTTTTATATTTTCATAGCAACTCCACAACAATGAGAGAGCAGTGGCATATTTCTCTACAAATTCAGAATGAAAATAAACTACACATTTTTGTCCCCCACAAATACACATGCAATGTGTAGCAAAAGCAATCTCAATTCCAAAAAGTCAGTAGGAACTGTTGTTTATACATCATATTGTAAGAAGAGTTTTCATGAGTTGAGAATCAGATAGATACCTAGACGATGGATTTTCCCATCAACTCTTCCTGTCATGTTTTGGAAATGAGTCTGACTAACAGCAAAACATGCTATGACAGTACATCAACCTGTTTAGCAGCATTGGTTTATGATGGAAAAAGCTCAGTGTAATTTGGAATTAGTGAATGTATCTACCACATGTGATTTTTGCAGGTGAGGGGGGAGGGGGGGGGGGGGCTGGGTGAAGGAGAGAAGATACATCTACAGGGTATCTCAACAGAAATTGACCATTAAGAAAATGAGATGAGAAATGAGCCCTAACCTGGATCCTGTTGCTGCCCACATAGAGCCGCTGGAGGTTCTCCAGGTAGTGGAGGTTGGCCAGGTCCCGCAGCCGGTTCTCCTCCATGTGCAGCTCCACCAGGTTCCACTGGTTGATGAGGGAGGTGTCCCCCAGGCTCTTGATCTTGTTCCGGTCCAGCACCAGCTCCCGGAGGTCCTGGAGTCCCTCCATGCCCTCCACCTTGCTGATCTCGTTGCCCTGGAGGAAGAGGGCCTTGAGGGACGGCAGCCGGGACATCTCCAGCTTGTTCAGGTCGCTGATGCCGTTGTACCTGCAAGAGTGGGAAGGCAGAAGGATTACATCGCGTGTAAATTGCTCAGGTCACTGAGGCCATGTTGCCTGCTTATGGCATGATCGCCTAATGGCACTCTCCGTATTGTTAAGTGAAGAAGACTGTACGTGAGATGTGATAAGAATTGAAGTGAATAGTACAGTAAACATACAACAAATACAATTATTCAAAAGTGATGTTAATATGCAACAATAACTTACATTTAATTTGTTTGTATGTGATAGGAAAATCAAATTCCACAATACAATATCAACATTATAATGACGTAAAAATACTCTGATGACAAAAAAAAAGTCTGTTTCCGTGGACCCAATGGTTGGAGTATTCCTGCTCTTTTAGTACTTTCTGTCAATCTCGGCTCTCTACAAGGTTTCTCCTGTACTTCTTTTTAGACTGACTGGATTTGAATTTCCACTCATGCCAATGCAGTAGAGGAGAGTGCTGATTTCGTGACTCACCCCAGGTGCAGGACCTCCAGGTTGTCCAAGATTGGAGCGAGACTGCCCGGCATGTAGGGGTCAATGTGGTCATCCTTGTCCGTCTTTCCGCCCTTGGATGCCTTGGGCCTCTGCAGAATACTCTCAACGTGGTTGTGGTTCAGACAGAGCACCTGGGATGACATCAATGAGATTCAAATGAGATACATGTATTATAACTGAAGACAATTTTTAACTAGAAATATCACTGAAGGTGATTAATACCCCCGCCCCGTGACGACAGTCTTACCCAAGGAATGATCTTTCCTTGATCTTCTGCCATTTAAATGCCGTTACCATGGCAACGCAGCTTCCGACACGTCCGAAAAATATGTCTTGCACATCTTCCCACCAATACTATTGTGTGTGCCACATTTCATAAGCTTTTGTCAAAAACTGAGGAAGTAGTTCAATCCACAAGATCTTTCCTTGATCTTCCGCCATTAATATGCCGTTACCATGGCAACGCAGCTTCCGACACGTCCAAAAAATATGTCTTGCACATCTTCCCACCAAGACCAATGTGTGTGCCACATTTCATGAGCTTCAGTTGAATACAGAGGAAGTAGTTCAATCCGCAAGATCTTTCCTTGATCTTCTGCCATTTATATGCCGTTACCATGGCAACGCAGCTTCCGACACGTCCGAAAAATATGTCTTCCACATCTTCCCACCAAGATCAAGGTGTGTGCCACATTTCATAAGCTTTGGTCAAAAAACTGAGGAAGTAGTTAAATCCGCAAGATCTTTCCTTGATCTTCTGCCATTAATATGCCGTTACCATGGCAACGTACTTTCGGGTACTGTCAAAAAATGCATCTTGCACATCTACAACCAAAGGCACACATCTGTACCAAGTTTCATGGAAATTGGGCAAAAACTGAGGAAGTAGTTTGCAACACAAAATTTTCCATCATTTTGGCTCATAATATGTGAGCTGTTACCATGGCAACATACTTTTTGTCACTGTCAAGAAATGTGTCATGCTGACCTATATCCTAAGACAAACATTCAATATGAATTCCATGAGAATTGGAAGAACACTGATGAAGCAGTTTTGCCATGAAGCATTTTGCTCTATATTTTACCAATAACATGCCGTTACCATGGCAACGCACTTTTTGCCACTGCGGAAATATGTGTCTTGCACATTAACATATTCAGATGAACATCTGTACCTAATTTCATAAAAATTGATCAAAAACTGTGGGAGGAGTTCGCGACGCAAGATTTGTACCCATTTTTGCCCATAATATGCCGTTACCATGGCAACGTACTTTTGGGTACTGTCAAAAAATACGTCTTGCACATCTACAACCCAAGGCACACATCTGTGCCAAGTTTTATGGGAATCGGTTGAAAACTGAGGAAGTAGTTCGCGACGCAAGATTTGCAACGGACCGACCGCCCGACAGCCCGACCGCCCGACCGTCCGCTGATTCCTATATACCCCCTTCAAACTTCGTTTGGCGGGGGTATAACAATAGAGTTTTCTCTGTATGGCATTGCTATACAATTACATCAGTTTTCAGCAATTTCATTAAAATTGGGTGTGCAAATATGGCATCACACAGTATGGTTATTTTGCAAAATTTCAACAATTTCCATTTCATGTATATATCTGTAAAATATAATCACATGTGTTACATCATAATTCTCATAGAGAATGATTGCCAAGAGTAAGCACAAAGCTTGACTTTTTGTCAACCAATAATACATAATACAATAAAACAAGGGTGCCCAACATTAAAAACTGAATGTCATTACAGTCAAGGAAATTATGTTGTCAAATGAAAATAATGAAGAGTGGTAAATCCATAGATTTTTAATCATCTTTTTCCTCAGCTGCAAATGCAATGTTGCATCTTATCATGAAATATCCCTTTTCCATCTTTTCCAATTCCCCCACTTCATTGTTTTGTCCTTTTTTTTCATGTCAAAATCATATCTGATTTTTTTTTAATAGATAAGATATTATAATTCCATATCTGGTATACAGAGTTCTACCATGAAATAACTAAACAAAAAAGTGCCTTACAACGCTCCATGCAAGAAATTCATGAAACAGAGAAAGTGACGTAAACGGCAAGCCTTCTACAGTGAATTCATTCATCAGAATTGATAACTGTCATTGTTCTCACCCTGAGATTGACCAAGTAGATCAGACCACTGAATGACGTCAGGTTGTTGTGCTCCAAGTTAACACTGAAATAGGAACATACCAGGTACATTATGTATTCTGAATACATGCATACACTTTCCCATTAATATATTCTTTCAGCTTTTAGGTCAAATCACAGCAGTCATTATCAACTTTATCTCATTCTTTTTTTTTCCAGTTTCAGTTTCAGGTTGTTTTATTTCTCCACTTATGGTCTTGTACAAATGAAATCATAATGACAAATCAACAACAATATTCATAAAAATATAGATAACAGAACTCAAAGAATTATTTAGATGAAATAGATAGGATTACGAGTACACATGGACATACATTAGATTGTACCATAAGATACAGACGGATGAGACCGTTGTCGAGAAGCAGCTAGCTTGACTGGGATAACAACCTCTGGGCAGTATGATATCTTGTAATTATCTACTTTTTTAACTGAATGAACAAAACACACACACACCGAAAAATAAAATATACAACTAGAACCTTGAGTACATTCAATAAAATAATCCTATTCATCTGTAAATAGACCATCTCTGAAGAATATCTATTTCAAGCTGGCAATAATTCTTTTCTTGGAGTTACATAATTTGGAAAATCATTTGCATTTACATGGTGCAGTATGAATCCATTTTATGCAGTGTATGTATACCCTGCAAATGCATTGTATGCATGTGACACAGACAAAATCTGCAACATAAAATCTCTACCTGCGAAGGTTGATGAAGTGTTCCCCCGAACCCAGATCCACCTGCCGGATTCCGCTGTGCGGGAAGTCCAGCTCTCTGATTTCGTGGAAGTTGGAGTGACCGAGCTTCTCCGCCACAAAGTCCTGGTTCAGCCGGCCTCCAAAGGTGTCTCTGGCTGTACCGCCCTCTGTGGATTCCTAGCATCCAGATTGAGACAAAGATGTGATGTTTGAAAAAATATAACAGAAATGGCTCTGAAGAACTTCTCTTGGAAATTTACCTCTTAGGACATCAAACTTGCAGACCTCCTCCCAACAAAAATTATTCCTGGAAATTCTCACAGAACAATTACAGAGAAAGACATTTTTGATTGGATAGAAATGAAATCAATAATGATGCTAGATTTCTCATTTCCACATTTTTACTCTTTCCACTATAACAGCACATTTGAACTTTCTAGAGAAAAAAAGCACAACGTGATGACCAATTTATATGTAATGGTTATCCATTACTTTACAACACCCAAGCTGGTAGGTAATAAGATTGTAAATTCAGGGTCTATACAGATATGGGGAGGTCACTAATTCCATGTATCATCTTGTCAATGAGAGCTCCATACAAGGGCAATTCTCTTACCACTGCTGATCCATCCAGGGCCTTGAGTGACTTGAGGTGATAGACCACAAACAGTCTGTAGTTGTCGGATTCCTTAGCCACTGGATTCCCACACATGTCCAGGATCACAAAGTTTGGCAAAGGCTGTAAAAAGGGGAAAAACAAAGAAATAAAAGAATACGCAGTAGCAAATCCTGACAGGCATAGTCAATCTGCCTGTCATAAGTATTTGCCTTTCTCTGCACAGCTTCCCTTTTATGGAATTAAAATAATGAAATTACATGAAAGGATGGCATATTGATGTATCACCTATACAAGAAGCATGTACTCGATTTATCACTTTCCTCAGCTGGCAATTATTTGTGTTCATTATCGAAAAATAGCACACATTTCCACAACAAATGTCGGTACAAAAATTCAACATGCAACTTCAAGCACATCCCTTGGTGAATAAACAGCCTACAAGCATTTTCATTAGCTATGTACAGTCACTTGGACCATGGCTTCAAGTCCCATGAAAATAAACAGGAGGCAAAGGAAAAAATCACCTTCCAAACATCATCTACATCAATAAGTGCAGGCTTGCTCATTCTCTGACTGATGCAATCGATATGTCTGTTTGCTGTCTATTTGGATAAAAATATTTGTAAGTATTTTAAGGAGGAATAAAAATATGAGGAGCCCTCTCTCACCTTGAGGTGGAACACCTCTCGGATGTTGCGGATGTTGTTGTTGCCTACATACAGCTCCAGCAGAGATGTGACCTTGTCTAGGCCTGCTAGGGTGGAGATGCGATTGTCTTCCACTGACAGGCACTGCAGACTGACCAACTTGTCCAAGCCAGCATTTTCCAAGGTGCTCAGATTGTTCATACCCAGGTTCAGTGTGTGTAGCTTACTCAGATGAGATATACCTGGCAGGAGAACAAAGGGTGGGTATTCATATGAAGTTGTTGTTGTTTTTGTTTTAATTCTATAAAAGGGCTATAAGCTTTTGAAACTTCTTAATAAAAATGGATATATGCAGTAAATATTGGTTACCATTTTCCAGCTGGCACATTTTTTAGATCGTACATCTCATTAGGAAGTCAGAAATTAGAATGTTCTCAAGTCTCTTACAGATTTACGGAGGATTTTGATATCAATTTTAAGGAAACCACCCACTGTCCATGCTTATTACTCAGCCAAATACAATAAGCCATCATGGCATTGTTGTGCTATGTTGTGCTATGTTCCTAAGAGGGTTCCAAGGCATTAAGCTGCATGTACTTTAGACACCTACGATGCTTTGAAAAATATGTGCAGTAGCAGTACTATACTAAAGGACACATCATTTGCAAGAATAAGCTGTACTATACTAAAGGACACATCATTTGCAAGAATAAGCTTTATGATCTCCTTTCATGATTTAATTTTTCAGTCTGAGAGACATGCAATTAGCTTACTTATGACTTTACTTATGATTTTGCAATACAAGATTTGGCAGTTCGTTTGGGATTTCAATACCAACAGTCTTAATGGGTCTCAAAGACTTTGAGATTGGGAACTTAGAATATGAACAGCCGAGGTCTCACCTTCGATTCTGTAGATGCAGTTGTCCTCCAGTGAGAGTTCTTCAATCTGGGAGCAGTTCTCCAGCCCCTCAATCTTGGTCAGGTCGTTGTCGTTAAAGGAGGCCCATCGGAGGTTGACGAGGCGCTCCAGATTGGATAGCTTGCTGATGTGTTGGCTGTCTAGATTTAACGTCGTCACCTAGAAAAGGATGTAGAAATATGCACAACTGTTTACTGTGCAGAGAAATTTTGTGGTTTGCACATGTACTGAAGATTGGGTGAAAGGTGGTGGGTGGTAAAGACAGCACAATTGAGTGAAATAGGCATTCATTACCAGTGCTTCCCTGAAGCATCTTGCCACTACACCATCCACTAACATAGACAAACCACAAAAAGAGAAACAAACACAACGTTCAGCATAGACGGCTGACATATCTTTCCTATTCAACAAGGATTTTCAGCAAAAATTACTAACAACTAGATACAAGGTGCATCAAATTTTAGTTTCATGTAACAGCGATATTGAGTTCTACATCTCATGCATGAACTCCACCATTTCTTACCCCCTTCACCTCATGTGAACTTGTGAGAACAGAGGCTGTCATTTAGAGATTTAATCGCTTTTATTTCTTGCAGGTGTCCCCTCATTCCCAAGCAAGTCGCCACAAATGAGGGCAACAAGCAAAGGGGGAAGTAAAGCGCTCTTAAAGCATCACCCACAATAGCACTAACCTTACTGTACCACTCGCTGTCATTCTCGCTCTGTCTGTCCGGCTTGTTCCGGCTGACCGTAGTCAGCAGCTGGGCGCAGGATGCCAGGCTGAGGCTCCTGGGCCGGCTCTGGTCAGTTCGGGTGTGGGCCAGCAGTGACACCTGGGATATTCGTGACCCTGCCGCCATGCGTAGGGCTGCTGTGGCTTCAGTCTCAGTGACCGGCTGACCATTCAGAATGGTCAGGGACTTCAGTCTGCCGATGGTCCTTAGTCTCAGCCCCTCTGGCTGTGGAGGGGAAAGAAGCCAAAATAGTGTATTGTACCCTAATATTTTCCTTAAGCAAGATAGATAAAAGATTAGAAAAGATAAATTGTCATTGATGTACATGGACTCTGCAGTTGTGATGCACAAATTTAACATAGGATTTTACATCATGGACAGTAAGTTAAAAAGGAGAGAAGATGCACGGATTAGGAGTACTAAGAGTAATTCACTTTTTACGAAATATCAATATGTAGAAATAAACAATCATCCAAAGTTTATAAGTCCTCGTAAGTCATTTCCTCACTGCATGTGCAAATATCCACCACATATTAGTTGATCAATTGATTCATAAGCTTCCAGTACGACACAGAGAAAACTATAGCTGGACAGCACGGACCACAAATCATAATATCCTGGTCTAATGAAAGGCTTTGATTTCTGCTTTTGTTTCTTTTCTTTTTTTCCCACTCAAGCAATAGTATCCAGACAAGAGTCTCTGACCTTTTGCCAGCTGTTGTGCCTGAGGTCAAGACATGAGAGGTTCGGCGAGTGCTTGCGTAGGATGGACAGGTCATCACGAGTGTTGGTCAGCTCATTCCAGCTCAAGTCCAGTGTCTTCAGCTTAGACAGAGCCTGCAAGCAAGATTGCATTTTATGGATTGAGTTATACATACATAAGACATACAATGCTAATTTAGTGAATATATGGAAAAAAATTGGTTTATTGGACCTTCTGCTGAAATATCTATGATAATGTATACATATTATATCATAAACCTTAAATGTAATTTAAATATTGTAGAATAATGATATTATGTTCTACAATATAAACATTATTATAATTGTATTTACATAGGTCACTGAATAGTAGCAATGATCAACATCAAGGACAAGATAATTACAAGTGGATTCCTACACCACAACTAGAATGCTTATCTATTACAAGTGGCCCCAGTACCATGCTGTGTTAAGTTCTTGAGGTCTAACAGAGCACTGCCTTACCTTCATTCCATCAAGGGTGTAGATCTTGTTGAAACTGGCATCCAGGTATTCCAAGTTTGGCTGTGGATAGAAGTATGACCAACACACTACAGGTAAATAGGGAAATACAGAGCACATAAATAGATTACTGTAAAAATTGATATTTTCGTGTGACAAATTTTTCTGCACTCAGCCGCGTTAGAAGAGTTTCATGTGGTTTTAATCCCGCGGAATCAAGACAACTACTGAAACATATGGCAAGCAAAAATATTTGTGTGCTTTTATTTTCGCGCTAGTTTCTAATTGCACGAAATATGTGAAAATTTCAGCATCGCAAAAATGTCCACTTTTACAGTATTTTAAATAATTTTGTAAATAACAGACCATCACCATGACACCTCCCCATGACACATAATAGTTCATCTCAGTATAGCCTCTTGGAGCTGCAGGAGAGATTACCTTATCAAGCATCACGTATCACATATTTGAAGAACTTACATGAGACAAATCATTTTTAGGTGAAGGGGCAGTAATTTAATATATTTAGTAGACAACTGAAACTGGAGATGATAAAATGACAAGAAATACCATGTGTGCTACGTCCTCCAGTCTGCTGAGCTCATTGAAGCTGATGGTAAGGCGCAGCAGGGCGGGCAGCGAGTTGAGATGCTTGAGTTTGGTCAGGCCGTTGCCATGGAGATTGAGTATGGTGATAGAGGAGAGAGTTGATGCCTTGGCCGCTTTCAGGAGGAGTTCTTCTGTGAGCATTGACAATCTGCACAAGGTACATGATGGGACAGGCATCAGTAAATACAGGTCTTACCATAAAATTATATGCATAACAATGACACTAACAATAACCAGACAAGGGAAAGGTTTTTGAAAATCATTAGAAAAAAAAAAATGCATTACACCTTTTTCTTTAGTGATCACACAGAAGAAGACATCATTACATCCCATTCTCACAAAGTGTTAATATTATAACAAGAAAGATACTTGTACAGCAAATATTTCAAAATACTCTCTTCTGACAAATCATTTTTCCAGAAACTGAAATAAGAAACAATTCCTAATAAATAGATACCTTTTCATAAACTTTTATGGCATGCATGTCATACCGCTCAATGGGACATGTTTTCAATGGGACTTCGTACTCCACATAGGTAGCAACATTAGGGATACAGAGTGATGATTTATTTACAGAAAGATTTAGCCAGTTTATGACACAATAAATGCTTCCTGATTTGTTTATGCTCATCATTTGAAAAACTTTTCTGAATTAATGAATACAGTATCTCTAGACATCTGAAATCAAAGGAAACAATTCCTATGTAAAGCACAAGGCAGAATGTTTCAATATCATATGACTTTGGAGACAGGGTGAATCAAACATGCATACTTTAATCTGCACATCATCCCATTTCACAGGAAGTTTCTAACCTGTTCTCCGTACTTATGTACTAATGTAATAATAACTTATGTAATAATAATGATTTGATATAATTCACTCTCACTGACTACTATTGATATAACTAAGCAGGAAACCATCAAAATTACAGGTATCTCAATGAAACGTCATGGGTTTGGCCATGCATGCCAATCCATCTCCAGTTGCATGTACCATAACACAAACTACTATCACACCTCATCTGAGCATAAGGCAGACAGGGTTTTAAACTATCTGCCTCATGCCACGATTTAAAAAAAAAAAACAAAAAACTGAGAGCATCCTCCCTCTCAAAATGATTTTACCTCGGTCTGGGCTGGGAGACAGGTTCCATCAGCAGCACATCATCGTCTGCATGGGGGTCTGAATTAGGCACTGTGGGCCTCTTTCCCTTCTCACCCTGCTTCAGATCCATGACATTCATAAAAGGACTTGGGGCAGGAACCTAGTAAGGCAAAATATCATCAAGATTGAGTGTTAATCCATACTTTTGTAGACTGAAAGGCCAGGTATGTGTACAAACTAAAAGAAAACATCTAGTCTGAAATATGAAAAGACAGACAACAAAAACACATGATATCTAATGTGTGCTTATGAAAGAGCATACTTAATGGCATCTAAAATAGATGGATGGAACATTGGGGAAAAAGATAACGACCATCACCAAACTCTAGCACTCATGTTATACAGCCATACAGCCAACATCATCTTTGCAATGACCCATGAGTTGCACGGGTACAAGGACAGTCAATACATGTTAGTTGCACAGGATAAATATGATATTGATTACCTGAGCAATTCCACCCTGTTACAGAATCTATTTCTTTACTCACTGTTGTGACATAAAACCAATTCATCAACAACCCATCCCGCTGAAGCACTAAAAAATGTTTGTAAGTTTACCCAGCAGATGTTATCAAAACGAAGATATATCTGGCAAAAAAAAAAGGTTTACTCAAAGAGCAACTACTCACTCTGCTGATGGCAACAAAAAATCAACTCAGCAAACAACTCACCCTCGTCACATACTCAAAGTCGATGACGTACTCCGGCAGCACCAGCTCGTGGTTGAAAACAAACCACTCACACTGGCGGGAGGAGCACTCACACACGGGCTCTTTCTCACCTCCCGTTCCTGTCCCCGAGAAGCACTTTGGGCGGAACACGGAGTCGCAGTTTGAATAATACTTTTGGTGAATGCTGCATGAAAAAGAGCATGATAGAAAGTGATTATTACATATTATGCACGCTACCTATTAAAAATCGTGAGTGGGTTCAAAATTTGTATGCTTAAAGCCATGTGTTGCAATATCACTATGTTATGACGAGGTGTAAGTACTTATATCAACAAATTATTTCACCTGTTATACAATAGCATTATTCTATGATGATTTATTAAGACCCAATGTATTAGTTTGATGCTTCATTCATTTGTTGTACAATTCAGAAGGACCTAGTTTATCCTTTTTAATCTTTATCCCATTATATTCTAACATATCAAAAGTTATTGGAAAAATGAGCAAAGAAAATGGGATTCCATCGGGATTTGAACCCGAGACCTCCGGATGCTAGCCCGGTGCTCTACTGACTGAGCTATAGAAAGCCCTAGTTCAATGTTCATCCCAGAAACCCTAAATTCTCAATGCTTGGATGGTCAGAAGCTATAGCAGTGCGCTTTGTGTGTGACACACACGCACGCACTTAAACCTGGCATAAACCCGAAGGATAATACAACTTGGGGATAAATGTGAGGGATCACCGAAGTGATGCAGCTTTTTGAATATGTAACAAACGTTAACAGAGGAAAACTGACCAGAAATGAATATAATTTATTACTGGAAAAATGAGCAAAGAATGATACAAATCGATTTCTGGGTTTTTTTTTTTTTTTTTTTGGTATACTGCTGAAAATTACAGATTAATATATTCATGCTCTGGCTAGCAATCTATTACGAAGGAAATATGAAAGACAAACCTGCTGCTTTCATAACTCACCCTGTGTTGACATCAAGAGCTGGCAGGCTCTTGCCCAGGTAAACCTTGCAGACCACAAGCTGACCATGCCTGAAAGGGCAAGGGTCAAGGGCCGCTGAATCAGACCTGGCCTTGTTCATCAGGTACTGGACACGAGGCTGCTCACACACGCTCAGGCTATTAGACAGGGGAACAGCGCCATCACGCCCCAGTTGCTGCAGTTAAGAGGGAGCGCATATTATTAGAGAAAATGATACTTTGGGTTTTTGTTGTTTTTTTTCTGTATGTGGTTGCTGAGGAAGGCAAAGCAACCATAGGACTGACAGCTTTAACCCATATCAGCAAGTCACAGGATATTCTGTAGTTGTGACAAACCCTCGAAGAAGCCACATATGGGATATCTCATTGTTAAAAAAGTAACAATGCAGCCATTTGTTAGAACTTTGACTGCTACTGCTACTGCATGAATTGAATGCCAGTGATTTGTATGTGAAATAGAGAAAATCTTCTTCTCTTTAAAATGATTAAATAACTTTACCATTCTTTACTTTTTTCGCCAAAAGTAGTTATTTTGAGAACTGTCAGTCTGCATGTGCTCATGTGGAAAAGTGGTGGGCCTCTTTAGGTGTTAGTGTGCATGCCTGCAATAGCCTGACTTCGGATAAGTCCCCTACAAAGGCTGAGGATAAAGTGCTATGTCTAGAATAATATTCGACAAAACACTTCATGAATTGCCCCTATGACTTGACCAACATTGCAGTGGAATAGCCCTGTCAGAGCATGTGGCATGGCCTATCATTATCACAACAGAGACAGTCATTTCTGACATAAAATTGTACACATCCAATCTTCTACGTTGTATTTCTGACTCAAATCTAAATCCTCAAAAAACTAGAAATGTCGCTATGGCGACTGGTATGCCTCCGCCATAATGCATGATTCTCCTAATAGGTCTAGATAGCACATGTGGACAATGTGTGATTACATTTTCACAAAACTGGCAAAATATTGAAATGACAAGTTTGTCACAAATGTGTTGAATGTTCACCTTCCTTGACCTTGGTCTAATTGGATGAATAGGAGAGCATGTATTTGGGGATTTAAGGACTTTAACTTGACTTTGACCCATTCATACATTTAATGCATTGAGTAATTTTTATGGTACCGGTATGGAGAAAAAGTGCAATTTCTGTACTGAATAGTAAATTGTTACCATGTTCATCTGGCCTTTGACCCTAAAATTCATAAGATAATCACTTTCAGGTAGAACATGCATAGATATGCAGTAAGTTTCACGATAAATTGAGCCACTACCGAGATATGGAGGAAAAAGTTAGTTCAGCACTTTCACTTGATCTTTGACCTTTTGACCTTTGAGGCAATAAAAAAGAAAAAGAAAAAAAAAAAACTCTCCAGAGAATTTCTATTAGGTTACACATGCATACACCAAGTGTAAAAAAAAAACTAATCCTGCTGGCATTGCATGAACATGAGGGAAATAGTAAAATTTTGAAGTGTTGCACTTGACCTTTGACCCCTGACCTTTGACCCCATGAACCCTACATTCTCTAGATAATCACTGCCAGTCAGTACATGTATACACTATGTTCCATGAAGATACCTTGAACAATTTTCCAATTTACAGAGAAAAAAAAGAAGTTTTAATACTTTTACTCGACCTTTTGACCTTTGACCTTTGACCTCATGACCCAAACTTTCACCAGAGAATCTAAATTGGGTAATACATGTATACACTAAGTTTCAAGAAAATATCTTCAGGCATTGCATAGATATGGTGGAAATAGTGAAATTTTATGTATTTGACCTTGACCTTTTGACCTTTGACCTTGAGCACGTGCACCCAAAAGTTGATAGGCACAACTTCACCCCCTAATACACATACATGCCAAGTTTCATTAGGATACCTCAACAGCTTTTGATAGTTACCTTGTCCACAAAATTCATTACGGACGGACGGAAAGACGGACGGACGGACGGACGGAAGGACAGACGGACGGACGGACGGACGGAAGGACGGACGGACGGACAACCCGAAAACATAATGCCTCCGGCACCACTTCGTGGCGGAGGCATAAAAAAACTAGAAATGTCGCTATGGCGACTGATGCCTCCGCCATAATGCATGATTCTCCCGATAGGCGTATAGTATAATGTCTTCACAATGTGTGATCCATGACAGTTTCACATAACTGGCAAAATACTGAAATGACAGGTTTGTCAGAAATGTCTTGAACTGGGTTTGCTATAATTTTCTAAGAGTGCAGGTACACATATTTGGGGAATTGAGAATTTTTACGTGAATTCTGACAGACCTTTTTATAAGTTTATGCATTGATTAATTTCCAAGGTATGAAGAAAGAGTGTAATGACGGTACAAAATAGATTTTTTATTTTTATTTTTTAATTTTTTTAATTTTTAATTTTTAATTTATTTATTTACTTCTTTTAGTTTTTTTTTTTTTTTTGGGGGGGGGGGGGGGCATTGAAACCTGGCCTTTGACCCTTAACCTTTGACCTTTGACTTTCTGGCCGGAAATTTCCCAGAGAATCTCCATTAGGTAATGCACGTATAAAGTTTTGAAACTAGTAATGCAAGCATTGCATATACTAGTATATGAAGGAAATAGTAAAATTTTGAGAGTTGACCTTGACCTTTGACCCCTGACTATTGACTCATGACCCCTAAATTCCCTAGATAATCCCTGCCAGTCAGTACATGCGTGTGTACCAAGTTCCACGAAGATACATTGAACCATTTGCGAGAAAAGTGATATTGCAACATTTTCACCTAACCTTTGACCTTATGACATGAAACTCTCTCTGGAGAATCTTTACGTAGTAGTACATGTTCACACCAAGTTTCAAGAAAATACCTTCGGGCATTGCATAGATATGGCGGAAATTGCAACATTTGTAGCATTTGACCATGACCTTTTGACCTTTGACCTCTTGCCAATGTCACTAAAATCTACTCAACTAATTGTCCCCTCATACATCATCCTTGGACCAAGTTTGGTGAAAGCTGCTTCATCCAGTTTTGAGTTATCACGTAAACAGATAAATTTTAGGATTTGACCTTGATCTTTGACCTTTGACCTCAGTCCGATTTCACTGAAAAACTAATCAAGTAATTGTCCCATCATACATCATCCTCCTACAAGGTTTGGTGAAATTTGCTCCATCCAGTCTTGAGTTATCGCGTAAACGGATACAATTTCATGATTTGACCTTGACCTTTGACCTTCAGCCGATTTCACCCAAAATCTAATCAAATAATTGCCCCATCATACTTCATACTTGGATCAAGTTTGGTAAAATTCCAATAAATATTACTCAAGTTATCGCGTAAACGAAAGCGGACGGACGTACGGACGGACGGACAACCCGAAAACATAATGCCTCCGGCACCACTTCGTGGCGGAGGCATAAAAAACATTCCATGCTTTGAATTAATATGAACTGGATACACAGACTGCTGTAAAAGTGGAAATTTTCACATAAGTAAGTTTTTGCACTCGGCCAGGTAAAATCAAATTTATGTGCTTTTAATTCCACGGAATAAAAACATCAAATGATATCAAACATAGCAAGCAATAAAAAATGCATGTTTCTATTTTTGTGCTAGTTTCATGACACGTGATAACTTCCACACGGCAAAAATGTCCATTTTTACAGTACGAGTTTTCTCTCCTGTCTGAGGGTGACAATCCAATATGGTCAATACAAAATATTGATAACTGCTGTCATTGAGAGAGAAAATCACTAACCCTGTAGGTGTCTTGGTCCATGGGACCTTCCTCTAGGACCTTCATGGGTTGATTCTCTCCACCAGGAAGTTCTGGGTCCCAGACAAAGAATAAGTACTCCTGCAGCTTCTTCATTGTCTGAGGTCTGATTATTGTTGCAAAGAACAGTGAAAGAAAAAAGTGGAAGAGTATGTAAGAGTTGTGTAAACCATCTGTAACCCTTCATGAATTTGTCAATTCCATACATATTTAAGGGAGCAGAGAAATGAAATGCAGAGGAATGAATTATACCTGACATACTTCTGACGTCTTAGGTCTGTTTGAAAGACTTTGAAAGATATTGTCGATCAATCAAAAAAAAAAAGTTACTAACATTTTCATTCTCAATACGGCTCTCCCAATATCAGCAACTGGAGAAACAATATTACACTGTATGATATCAATCTCAGCCTCTGTGCCATTTTAATACAAAAAGAAAGAACATACTCCCCCCCCCCCCAAAAAAAAAAAAGAGGAAAAAAAAACCCTGCATGCACTATTCTCAAATGTCAAAGGAAGGAAGGAAGAGTTTCCACTAATGTTGAAACAGAAATGAGCTTAGTGTATGCAGCTATTTCATTTGCGCTGTGAACTAGTGTGTTTAGTGTTTGTTTGTTTTTGTTGTTGTTGTTGTTTTTTTGATAAACCTTGAGAAAAGGTGGAAATTACCATGAGATTATACAGGTCAGCTGATATGCACAAGTACAAAGGCACTCTTCCAGTGGATAGCAAATAAGAAATATTTTCACTATATTTGCCTACAATGCATCACATCACTATCTCAGAACACCAAACTCACTTGGCCATGGCTGGGGAGTCATCATCGTCCGAGTAGGTGGCCAGGCAAGTCTCAAATCGGTACCTCAGCATTCGATTGTGAACCCTGGTGATCCGGTGGATCTTGAGACCGGTGATGCTGTAGGCCTGGTAGTCAGAGGCGCAGAATCGCGACAGGATCAGATCGTGGCAGGATGTGAACCTGGAGTATAAACAGTCACAAACCTTGTTGAACTGCATCTTAATACAGTACAATAACATGTCTGTTTCTGGCTCTTTGTATTCATTCATGCGCAGTATTGTTTGACGTGGCCAGTGAGCACACAATATTGTGACGCATCACACTTCGTCTTTGTTTTTTAGAAGATACTGTGGTGGGTAACTTGATGATCAAGTCTTTAAAAGCCACAAAGAACTGCAAACATGCATATCTCTTTGAGTTGTGTTTCATGCATAGATGTACAAAAACGCTTTCAGACTATATTAAAGGAAATTCCAGTGATCATCCACCACTTCTTTCTACAGGTTTAATGCATATCATTATCATGTAGACAGTTACGAAGGAATTGATAGAACTTTTTTTGTTGTATAATTCAATTTTAACTGTTATCACGCATCTTCAACACCAGAGTTGTGTTTTTCTATGCCTTTGGACACCAATCTTAGGTGAAAAGGCTACCTTCTTCAAATATACACATAAGAAATACAAATCAATCAATATAATTATTATGTGTACATATGTACAGATGCACACATGGAATGAACATACAGATATATAGACACACAGACAGAAAGACAGAGACACAGCCAGCTACACTGATATTCAGACAGAAAGACAAGACAGAGGTAGGTGTGGATAGCAGGCATTTGACTGTATACAATGATAGAGAGATGTCTTTCTCACCAGATGTCTGAGGCAGAGCCATCCTCAAACCTAACGTTGCCCCCTGTCTCCAGCTCAGTGATAAGCCTCTGGGAGGCCATGGCAGTTGCGTGCTTCACTTTGCTGATGGCCTCCGCATGATACTTCTCCACTCTGAGGGTTGAGACATTTAATACAGCAAAGCTGCTATCAAGCAAATTTTCAAACCATTGCTCGCATCCACAATCCGAAGAAATACGTGACAAGTTTAACAAGCGATCATCAGTGATTTGTCTTCAATTAAAATACCCAATACATCTGTTCTCTTGAGAATGGGAAAGTGTTGTAGTCATACTTGAGATTTCATCTCAGGTATCACCAGTCTGAGGAAATGGACTATGTGTCTTTCTAACATTATACATATACCGGTATACATTGTCTGCATTGGCAATACATCTCTAAAATTCCACCATCACTGGGGCAAAATCACTCATGCCTCAAGAGTACTTGTACGTGACTGGTAAAGCTCAGCTACCTGCAAACAGTGACAGCATTAAGCATTTGAATGAAAGACCCTTTTCTGAGCTAGTCAGTGGGATGTATATTGTCCCTGGGGTAATAACACCTCGAATCTCAATTGGCATATATCAAAAGCCTCCTAACTCAATTTTGAATATATAAAATACTGATTTGAGTTTGAAAACATTACAATTATTAATGTAGTCAAAGTAATGTTACTTCATAATTTCACATTGACAATAACACTATTATGCAAAAAAGTTGTGAAAATGAATTTTTTTCTCTCCTCTGAAAATTCATGATTTTTGATATACAGGGTCCTGTTACCCCAATTGTTACCCCAATATGTACAAAGAGGGTGAAAACACAGCAGTATACAAGAAGTAAATGGCTACTCCTCCCCTCCCCCACCCCCACCCCAACATCCCCCCCCCCTCAAGGACACTCACTGTTCAAACAGTCCACAGCAGGTGTCATATCTCTTCTGGAGCAGGGCCAGCTTGGCTCTCCTGTCAGCTTCCACAGTGGTGTGGTCCTCCTCTTGCACATCGCTCTCTGTCCCGCTGCCATGCTGTTCATCCTCATCGTCCCCAAGGTGGCTACTCCTCCTCAGGGGTGCCCTGGTCTCTATCTCTCTCTCCAGCTGAAAAGGGAATTTTATTGCTATTCTGTTAAACATACATGATGAACATAAATTATAAACTCTGCATAAATGTCCCGAGACTCACTCTAAACAAATAGGGATAAAGGCGCCGGCACACCGAATGCTGCCCAGGCCCTAATCTGTTACACCTATGCACAAACATGGTGGAAGAAAAAAACAATTGACGTGTATCATTTTAACACGACTGCTCACACCAAACAAGCAATTAAAGTGCCCTCATGGTAACTAGAAAGGTAATTGTAATTATTGTTTTGCATATGCTCTGGGAATGATTTGATACGGTCTGGTGTGACAGGGCCTTAATGGTATACTCTTACAGATGAAGTTATACCAAACACGAATATGGATTACGGGAATGTAGACAGAATAGTGAAACGCTCAGTGAAAAGTTGAAGAACATCATATGATATATCTAAGGATTATCCATTACTAAAGTTGTAATTAATTTATGTGCCCCCCCCCCTCCAGATTGAAAATTAACATTTTGAGATGTCACAATTAAAGAAGGATATGAAGAATATAAAGATAAAAGAACACTTGACCCAGTTCCTGTAGAAGTCATGGACAGCTTATTTCATTACAAAGTGAGTACCTATAATTCCACGTTGCAAAGTACATGTAGCAGCATATGGAAAACAATGGTCACAGAATTTTGGAGCTAAGAAATGTAGATGACTTCAAGGACACGTCACTGTGCAGCACACGCTCTCTGGAGCAGACACACAAATAATTGGTACCAATACAGACCTCTTTCACAGCAAAGCTGAGGGCTTTAAGCCTGTCTTTGGTGCCCCTTGTTAACAGCCGCTTCTCCTTGTGAAGTTGGCGCAAGATGTCCGACATGTTCCTTTTCATAGTCTTGACCCGCATGTTATAGTACATCTTCTTCTTCATCACTGTAGCCTGATTGGCAAATGAAAACAGGAAAACCATAAGAGAAATAATTGATCACCAGTTACTACAAATTCCTCATTCACATTGTATTGTCCTTAGGATTTCAGACATATAACTGATGTTGACGTAATATAGTGTATACTTCACTGCATTTCCTCAGAGGCGGCTCAATCTTTTCTGCATGACTACTTTAGCATTAAAAAAAAAAAAGACTATTATCTACAGCTATGATGCAACATACCACAAAATTAAGTGGCAACTCTAGAAGTCATGAAAGTGCTCTAATTTTTCAAGATAGCATCGTCAATAACAGGCTGCCATAATCACAAAGAAAACAAGTTAAACAATTTGAAAAATTAACATAATTGTTCTATCATTCAATCTTTCTTGACTAACTAGCACTGTCCTCAATGCTTCAACAAAGTCTTCTAGAAAAATAAAACTATCATTGCAAATAAAGCAATACCCATCTAAACATATCCTAAATTTACAAGATGTGGTCTGCATTCAGACTGTTACCAAATATGCTAAGATGAGAAAAAAAAATATCCCACTAAACGTCCTGTGATCAACATACATATATATATATATATATATATATATATATATATATATATATATATATATATATATATATATATATATATATATATATCAAATAACAAGGATCTCTTCAGGCGTTAAATAAATATATGTAATATATATATATATATATTACATATATTCATTTAACGCCTGAAGAGATCCTTGTTATTTGATTTGTTGTTTGACATTCATCATTCAGCCCATTTCACTATGACGTCATTATCCGTGCAATTGTGGCTCCATTTACCGTGCAATTTTGGATCCATACGATTTGCTCCATTGCACGCTTGCTGAGAGCCCAGCACACTACGCGTGTTAAGCGCGCTTGCGTTTGCAGTGTGTATATACGACAGCGCGCCCATAGTGTAAAGCGCACAGTGAGCACTCTCACGATCTCAGATTCTCTCTTGTTTTTTAAATTAATAAAACATCAAATGACAAGGATATATTTTAGGCCTTATATAAAACAAATAATAAATGTTTTTCATTCGTACAATGGACAGAATATTTCATTCAGTGAAAGATGAAATGTTTGATACATTGAACTCAGCTGCGTCTCATTGAATGGATCATTTCATCTTTCACCTCACGAAATATTCTGTCCATTGCACTCATAAACATTCATTATTTGTATAATATATATATATATATATATATATATATATATATATATATATATATATATATATATACGCTTCAATTATTTGGTGTTCTGAGTAATAGTCATGGGCATATGAAATCAGGAGGGATGTAAGTAGATACATCTGCCCATGATTTCTATCATGGCTATTAACCCAAACTATGAATAATCAGTGTGTATTTACGTTATTGAAGGGCAATTAGTCAATCAGTCGCAATAAAAACAACTCAATGCACAAATTCATTGATCTGAATCAATGTCCTGTAAACTTGGCTCTACCTCCGCCATTTCTCGCAGGCTCTTGTTGGAGACATCGTAGGCATCCAGCCTCTCCAGCCACGGCAGGTGGTATAGAACATGGGTGGAGTAGTTGCACAGGTAGCAGACGGGGTTGGGTGCGTAGAGGGGGTCCTTCAGACCCAGGCTTTTGAGCCGCGGCAGTCTCACCAGGTGAGTTATGTCCTGTGATGTTGTGAGAGCGCAAGCAAGGACATGTTTTATTTACACAATGCATCATGTACCAAGCATAGTTCTCAAAGTCATCCTATGTAGGTCATAATATTTGCACAGCACAATAACTCCCAAGATATAAACTCAAATCTCTGCATAAATGAAACTCAAACGTCACAAATACTCTTTGTAATTTCTTACCTTAAATGAGCAGATGTTGTTCCCAGAGAGATTGAGGTTTTCAAGCTGAGAATGGCTATCCAGTGCATGCCCTGTAAGAGCAATTGTGTTTATATCTTCTGAATCATGATGTACTTCTAGCATTACACATTGACAGAAAAATCAGATTTGAATCTACTAAAAGCAAAAAGAACCAAAAAAAAAAAAGAAAAAGAAAAAGAAAGACTACATTCACCAGTCTTGTGAATGCAGACTTTGCCATCTTCTTCTACATGATGTAGGGTCCACTCACTTAAATGCAAGGCACAAGCTGAAATACACAATTATCGCTTACATATAAATCTTTGGGGGGTTTCAACTGGTATTGGAAGTGCATTGTAAATGAATATGGGAGTAGTTAATTGTACATTATATTTGACAAAATAACTGCTTACTATAGCCATAGTCAGGTAAAAGCTACAAATCGTACACCTACAAGATAGAATTACAGAAGTCACACCTTCAGACATTTAATACTGCACACCTCTTGGTGATCTTTAACTATCTTGATCAACACCACTGTAAGACATATGCATCAACTGTGCTTTGAGCATTTCTTACCAATTTTTTCAATCTTGTTAGAAGCCAGGTTCAGCTCGAGGAGAGAAGACAACCCTGTCAGACCCTTTAAAAGGAACAGTTATGACATGCAATGACAGCAATTCTTTACCATTCTTGTCACTCTATGTCAGTAACAATTGGCCGTGTTCAAGGTGTTCCTATGACACAATTGCTTGCTTTAACTCATAAAGTGATACTCACGATGATAGACTTCAAGACTGTACTTTCAACATACACATCAAATGAAAACATCTCCAAAAATAGGAATAAAAAATACTACAATATTCAAGAAAAAAGAAAAGAAATCATATAGGACAGTACATATAAACTCTTTGGAAGTAGATTAGGAAGTAGTACGAAAGTGATACTACTACTACTACTGATAATGATAATGATGATGATGATGATGATGATGATGATGATGATGATGATACTAATAATAATAATAATAATAGAAGTAATGATCATAATTATAATAAAAATAATAATGATAATAATAATTCTATGATAATAATAATGAAAATCATAATCAAGAAACAAATATTATGTGCAAGAGAATAAAAAGAGGAAGAAAAAGGTAAAGCCAAAAATCTTCAGACAACACTTTTCATGAACGTGGAAATATTGATGAGTCTCACAGACAAAATGCAAACAAAATTATAAAGTAGATTTTGCACTTACAAAATTATACAGCATTCATAAATAGATATTAGTCTCCTGAACATTTCATCAGGAATGAAAATGATTGAAAACAAGACAGTTCATGCCAAAACTAAAAAAACTAGAAATGTCGCTATGGCGACTGGTATGCCTCCGCCATAATGCATGATTCTCCTAATAGGTCTAGATAGTACATGTGGACAATGTGTGATTACATTTTCACAAAATTGGCAAAATAATAAAATGACAACGGACGGACGGACGGACGGAAAGACGGACGGACGGACGGACAACCCGAAAACATAATGCCTCCGGCACCACTTCGTGGCGGAGGAATAAAAAAAGAGAACAAAAATACTGGAAAAGAATTCTGGGAAGCTTTGTGACTAGTCTACACTATCTGGGGAGTGTTGTTAATCCTACTGCCCTGTCAAGCAAGCTTGTGGAAGAAATGCTAAGGATTCAATCAACTTTCCTTCTGCAAGGACTTAAGAAGACTACATACATCGTACAGCTCTTAGTTACAAAAGGACTTACTTCAATATTGGTGATGACATTGTGTGAAAGCCAGAGAACCTCTAGCTGCTGCAGATGGGATAAATTCTCTATTCTCTCAATCTGGTTGGAGTACAGATAGAGCTTTTTCAGTTTCTTGCATGCGCTCAGATCTCCAATGTGCTGTAAAGCAAAACAAAAGAACACCATGGAATTCAGGGGCATTGTCCACTGTCTATGATACATACCTGCATGTTTTCACAACCATTTTGTGCCTCAATATGTGTTTAAATAATTTAAGGTATTCATCAAATGTAAAGACAACATATAAGATGATACAATCCCATTCATCTCTCTCTTTAAGAAAGGCACGACACATCTTTTTTATGCTGAATACCAGTTCACCAGATACGTCAAGTATTGCACAAATCAGAGGCGAGTACAATGGCTTACTCGAGCATTAAGCCCCCGTAAATATGATTACTACTGTTCGCCTGCTAAATTATGAAATGTGTTTGAATTTACTATGGATACTTTGACACTCAAATGCCTGATAACATCAGTGCAATTTTTGTTTTGTTTTTTGTTCTTTCTTTTTTTATATCACATGACATATAGGTCTAAATGACAGAAATAACTTACAGCAAGCTTGCTCTCAGAGATCCACAGCTCAGTGAGCTTGGAGCAGTGGTGCAAATATTCCATCTCTGTAATGTCCTGGCCCATGATCACTAGTGTGGTGATGTTGGGGAAGAATTGGAGACCCACCATGCGGGGGTAACCAGAGAAAAACATCTCCAGAATGTCCAGGTGAGCTCCTCCACCATTTGACAGGCGGCTGTACTTCACGCCATTCACGATGCACTGCACGTTTGTTTGATTGAGAGACAGACAGAGAAAAATCAAAACATCACTAATATTCAGATGCACAATAGATCAGTCACTGCAAAAGAGCCTCCTTACCTGCCTACCATTAATCTATAGCTTTATCATGGTAAATCTGTGCTTATTCTGATCAAATACTCAGATGTCTCTCATCATATCAAGATAAAATCATGTCTCTTGAAGTAATAAAAACAAATGTAATTGCCTCACCACTTTGCAATCAGAAGTCAACATTTGACTGACAAACGTTTTTGGTAAAGATCAGTTACAGCCAAGCACCCTTACCTACCAAAAAATTTAAATCAATATTGCAATAACTTGCTGACATACAGTATGCATGTACAAAACATATACAGTGTACCACCTTGCCACTTTGGATGATCAGAGTTGGACATCAATACTGATACAATAAAAAGCACTAATCACTTTGTAGATGGGTACTTTTAGTATGTACAGCAACTGTATGAGGGTTGCTCTACTGAAAAAGTATAACCTTTATTCCCTGAAGCTAAAAGTCTGAATATGCCTTGATTTCCTCACAGATCAAGCAATCTATGGCTACTCATTGCCATACATTTGCAAAGCAATGTACTTCAACATATATATATATATTTTTAAATGCATCTTCTTGCTTTGTTTTAATTCTGGCTCTTCTTATTCAATCATCATAATCTTAGTCAAGTCCTTACCACTTCTTTCAGAATGTCATCATCCCTCTTGTTAGGGAGCAGTTGCTCCGCTGTAGACGTAGCCACTGGATGGTGGCTTTTCTCCTCAGAATCTGACATACTTGCTTCTTGTTCACCCTCACCTATGTTGCTGGCACATGTTTTCTGTCCGCTAATGGTTGAAACTAGTCCATCCGATCTCTGATATACAATGTACAACATGATATCACATGTGAAAATTCTCCATCCCAGTAAAAGAAAATTTATGTCGAAGAAAAATAAATGAGTTGTTATTTGTTGTTGCTGTTGTGAAAAATTATTAGTATACATTATCTAGAATTTTACATTATGTCTGATACAACTATATTCCAATTAACAATGAGTAGACAGGATAGTGTTGACAAGTCCCCTGTTTGATCTGCTAAACAATATCTATAGAGGAAATGTTGCTATTGTTAAACTAATACTGCAGTTGATTGGACAACAAGTTTTACATACTGTAGCATCAGACTATTAACATTTGTACCAATAGGCAACCTGATTGATGTCTGCTACAACTGCACTTGCACAATTATGCAGTGTATTATGAATGACATAGGCCTACCCCATAAAGTAGTTACTGTAAGCATACACTGTTACACCTTGATGTACACCAAACTGTCACTTATTACCTACGCCAAGGGAGGAGGCTATGTTTTCATTACCGTTTGTTTGTTTGTCGACACATGTGCAAAATAACTAAAAAAATAGTGAACAGATTTGCATGAAACTTGCAGGAAATGTTGAGAATGACACAAGCCACTGGGAACAAACATTTAAATTTTGGTAGTGATCCAGGAATTTTTATGGATTTTTATGAAGGATTTTGATATTTTAGCAGGTAGGGTCAACGAACTTGGGAGTTCAAGCTGGGCATTTTTGAGGTTTTCATACACACACCAAAGTGCGTGCTCTAGTTTCTGCTAGGGCGAGGCGCGCCGCGCAGCTGAGGGTTGAGGACGTAACAAAGGCTTAATATTGGGAAAGTGGGTTATTTTCAGCAAGCATGTATGAGTGGAAATCACTGATCTCTATGGAAGGACAAGATCAGTGGTTAATAAAGCCTGTTTGGCGGAGGTCTGCACTCTCAGCTCAGAGTGCTAATTTTCTAGTGTTGTTACTAATGTTAGATTATCATTTGGAATCTGGGGTTGGTATTCATAAACCATTTTCACCTTCAGTATGTTTCAGCTACAAGTGAATATCTTCCAGGTTTGCTAGACATGGTGGACGATGTTGTGGTTTAAAAACAAACAAACAAATAGACTCTCACTATCATGACTACAACTGTATGGTTCTAACCATTAGAATATATTCATTTTCTTTTTCCCAAAAAGAGGCCGGCAATTGTGCACTTTACGGCCCTATATTATCGGTACCTCATTCGCGGTATGCAAGGGTGATATTCCATGAACCACCACGCACTGAGCAGCTGGCAAGCTTCTCTTGCTGTATGGAACGCCGTTTGACAAGTGATAAGGTCACTAAAAGCCCGCCCCACTCACTGTGTTTCTGCTGCGGAGCTGATCACATCAAACTGTGCGATCGCGATTTCGCGTGCCTTTGCTCTCCGCGGCAGGATTATCGAGCTTTACATATACAATGTTTCATCGCAGAAAATTGCCATGATAGTCTGCGATACAATAGATTCCATTTTTGAACATCCTAGCTTACGTCAGCTCGCCACAAGTTATGTGAATAATATGCCTCCTTCATATCCATCCCGATCCGACCCCATCACGAATCGCGCAAACCAACCATGCGGGCAAGGTTTGTGTGTGTGTGTGTGTGTGTGTGTGTGTGTGTGTCCATGTAGTGGCTGCCCGTAAAACGATAGCTATACACACTTCGCACGGCGTCTGGTCGGGCTCGTTAAAAAAAGGTAAAGTGTAGACGAAATAAACACTAACAGACTGACGAATTGGGATAAGATTTTGGGTTTTTTTATCATTAACAGAATGATTTCGCCAATGCCACAAGTGGACATATTTCCTGTGCAATAGGTTAATTAGTGATCCCCTGCTTAATAAGATATAGTTATCTAAAGCATCAAAGTTTACCACTCGTTGCGTTCCATTGTGTGCCAATGCACAGCACCCTGTTTGTCGTAGGTAGGGTCTGCTCGCGCTCGATCACGTCAAGCCGAGCAGGGAAGGGCGTTAAAGCAACCATGTGGGGTCCGTAAGTGCTTTCCTCACGCACACACATGTTGACACATTCATACACACTGCATCCCAACGCGAAATCTCACACACATGCACACAGTAGACACGGAAGACACGCTGTCACACCCGCGGTGCCTGATAGGTACTCGAATTCGCACGCACTGCTCAATTAGGGTGAAATCTCGCATCGATAATTATAGGGCTGTAAAGTGTACAATTGCCAAAAGAGGGAGGGGGAGCATTCTTGCCCCTTGATCGAAGCAAAGGCACTAGCTCTAGTTCTACAACTCTACAAGTAATTTACCTTGTAGTATTCACAGTAGTCCCCATGTTGTGGGGAAAGTCTCATGCCAGGATCTGACACTAGTTGACAGACACAAAAAAGTGGCAATCCTGGGTTTTATTTAGGGGGCCGGAGGCTAATTAACGTTAGGCTTCTAACTTCACTGTGGTCTTAATATCAGCACAGCCATTAATTATAATAATAATAATAATTGCATTTATATGGCGCTTCATACTGACGTTTCTAAGCGCACTTTGCTACTCATACAAATAGACTAGAAAACACAATAACATTAACAAAATTAACGTTAACAGTAACAAAAGAAGAAGAAAGAAAAGAAAAGAAAAGAAAAGAAAAATAGGTCTACATGTGATACAATGGTACAATAATTGATAACTGTGTGCGCCTCCAGAAAAAAAAAAAAAAATTACAGCTGATTAAACAGGTGAGTTTTAAGAAGAATTTTAAATGATTCGACAGATGAGGCATTCTGAATATAAAGAGGGAGTTTATTCCAAAGAGTGGGAGCAATGGAAGAGAAGGCTCGGTCACCATAACGGGTTTTTGTACGTGGGCCATGAAGTAATTGGAGAGAGGAAGATGAACGGAGGGGTCTGGCAGAAGAGGAGGAGCGGAGAGAGACTAGGTTTTGAAGATATATGGGTGCAAGATTACGTGTGATTTTGTACGTCAGAAGTAGGATCTTGAAAGTAATACGGGAATGGACTGGAAGCCATGCAATGGAGTGAGCGGAGAACAGGAGATATATGGTCATGTCTCCTACTAAACAGTGCCGAGGTCTACACTTATTTTTTACTTAACCTATAATTTACTTTACGATTAATTTCACAGTAGGCCTAGGTCTAGCAGAAGGGTCGTCTAGACAAATTAGGTACACATGTTGATGTAAACCCTATTCCATTAATTTTAGATCTCTTCACATGTTACAGTAGTGTACACAGCTGGAAATAGGAAAGAACGCGAACGGTTTGGTTGATTGCTCGCTCCTCGATCAACTCATTGCTTATTTTGGCTCGGCCGGCGGCCTTGTTTTATGTAGGGTAAATGCTCCTTTCTATGCAGTTTTACTCTCATACCTTTCAAAGTCAAGGTCCGATTTGTGCAGCTGTCGGATGTCCGGTAGTCTCGACTTATAAAAACAAGTATTATCAGATTATGATGATAATCAATCGCAAAAAAGCGATCCGTCTCGACGACATAGCTAGACGTAGACCGAGCCGAGTACGTGTGTGTGTACCACCGCACACTACACACACGTTAGTACACATCAACCCTTTACCCATGGAGTTCGCCATTACTGCAAATGACAGTTTTTGATTGGTTCATTGCAGTCACGTGTGATCCAGTAACCTAGCAGAGTGAAGCTTGCCTCCTCCGTTGTTGTTATTGTTGGTGGTTGTGGTTCTCGGCCAAGTACAGCTTTACTAGTAGTAAATGGCGTTGTCGCTTGATTGTTACAAATAAGATTTAAAAAAAAAATGAAAATAGAAAACCTTACAAAGTGGGAAAAAATGCTACTTTTCTTTTTTCTTTGGAAGATTCTCTCAATCAAATGACTTGATACAGAGCAAGTTACGACACACGATCTGGATAGCTAATACACTGAAGTTGATCTCTTTTGTGGAAATGTTAGGCCTATTTGGTATTTACCAGTATAACGTCAGTTCTTCCATAATCCACTATGAATGTTCATAAATTTTGTTCTTGAATGTATAATTCAAAACAAATGCATATTTTTAAAACCGAAGTTGTTCCTGACACCCAGGAAGCTTTACGAGATAACAGGGAAAAAAACAAATATGAATCGATGAATATGCATAAACACACACTGTAAGTCACAAGATAAGTAGATAACATAGCAAGCAGGGAAAAATATGGAATAGAGTACAACAAAATCAAAGAAACAGACACGGACCAGCACATAAGACAAACAGGGCTGGCGGAGCATTTTCAAAAGTGGTGGGGGGGGGGCACTTCTGGGTTTCATGAGCAAGAAAAAAACAAAAAAAAAGGTCCTCAGCTCATCTCTTCCCTTCAACTTCCGGGTTTCTTCAGCTGACAAGCAAAAAAAAAAAAAAAAAAAAAAAAAAAAAAGGGTCTTCAGCGGAAAAACATAACCGCTTGCTTTTGGCGTAAATTTTAATGAGCGCTATATTGACACACGCGCGCGAGGTATCGTTTTATTCATTAACCCGTGGTTTATTGATCTGCAAGAGTTTTAAAATTTACGGGAATTATACAAAGTTATTTACCAGTGGCAGATCGGGGGGGGGGGGGCGTGCGCCCCTCTTTATTTTTGGTTTGAAAAAAAGAAATAAAACGGGAAAAAATTGGGAGGGGCACGTGCGCCCCCCCCCCCCTTTAATAACATTTTGTAATGGTGCCTCCCCTTTAATCCGCCCGTTTTTGCCTTGTGTTATATACGGCTCATCATTAAACTTAGTTTGTGGGGAAATATCAACAGCTGATGTAAACAACAGCAACGACAATAACAACAACGAAGGAATTGCAATCCGAAAGTTTATGAGGATTACAATAGGCCAAGGGAAACATTTAGAATGGGGATATAGGCCTAATTGAGTTTTATGGAAGACAATCATGTTTGGGATCGGGTTTTAAATCAAACAGCTTGACCCTCCAATTTAATTCATTACAGATTTTGAGCGCATTTCAGCCAGCGCTGTCAGCAAACAAATTTGTTTTGCATTATCTATACTGTCAGTTTTGGCGGAAAGACAAAAAACGGAGGATTTTTGCAAACCACATATAATTAGAACAGGGCTGCCTTTAAGCTTTAACGTGAAATTTACGCGTAAAAGAGTACGGACTACTAAAGTATTATCTGTCGTCCAGGAACAAGTTAACAGGATGTCTATGGAGAACAGTGCTATCTTTTCTTCATTAATGCGAGAGTAAAAATTTCAGTTATAATCATAGGCCCTATATGGGGTGGTATCAAATCTTGCAAACAAGATCAATAAAAGACAAAATGTCATAATTGACTCATTAATGACTGTATCCATGTTCCTGACCACTCTTCTTGTTTCACTGGATTGCTATGGGAAAGTGTTTAAAAGAATAAGAAGGAGAATTGTATAAAGATAACTCATTTATTGACACCAAATATCTTTTTGCCCCAAAAGAGAAGCCTATCATATAGGGCCTACAACGTGAAAATAAAAAGCGTATGGATAAACAGAATATCTATTTCATTTCAATTTTTTCGTCCTTAATTGTCTCTAATAGGGCAAAGATGTATATGGAGCACAGTTGTATCTTTTGTATGTGAGTGAAAATGTTAATTCTTAATAGATTATTATGTCGAGACTTGAAACACAAATAAATACACTATATCAAACACACACACACACACACGCACACACACATACACACACACACACACACACACACACACACACACACACACACACACACAACTTTGCCACGAAAGCCCAATACTCGATCGCTCATACTTCCCCCTTCCCAATGCTTGTTGCATTAAAAAAAAAAAATGGGTTGAGCACTTCCACGTTTATTTATACGGAATGATCATTGTTTTCCTTTGTCACATGTGCATGACGAAAGCAAAATGATGCCGATTATTGATAATATAAAGGCATTTTATTAGATCAACAGAATTTCTGATGGAACCTTTTTCCATATTTCAAAACTAGGCCCTACGTTCAACAAACTTGTTTTTATGTATAGGTTCTATCATATTTCTTTAGCATTCATTCTCAGATTGCAACTTTCGCAGATTGACAACTGTATGTTCTGACAATAATTATTCAATTATGTTTCCTATAGCTGGATATCGTGACTTGTATCATTTTATGTTGTTATTATATATTTGATGTATTTCAACCTAGAATTATGAGAATAAATGGAAATTGAAATTTGAAAACATTTTAACAATAAAGTAGTTCAATAAAACGGCTAAAAACATGACAATCATACTCGCAGGCTATACATTCATCGCCTTCAAATGGAACATATACCAAACAATAAAAAAGTACCAAACTTTATTGTGCCTTTTTGGTGACAAAGTCATGCACGAGCGTGCAAATGTTGTGAGTACATAGGATTGATGCGAGATGTGACGGGTTCAACAGAGTACGCAAATGAAGGTAGCAGCTAATTATAGACTAGAACAGCATAATATAAGGTAATGAACACATAATGGATGGGCGTGGTCTTGAATAATTGCGGAGGCCAATTGATATTATAGTGCGTTACATAATTATGGGTCACATACCCGACGGAGAAGAGAAAGAAACAAAACAATTCGAGGAGGAGAAAAGGAGAGGAGAAGGAAATGACCTGGGTATGCTCATATTCCGCAAAAATGGTCTTTATCAACTCACCTCTTCGCATTTTTGTTCACTTGTAATGTTATGAAAAATCACTGTCCTTATTTTAAAAGATTATAACCCGGATGAGCCAATAAATATTTAGATTATTTTGTATTTTTTAGTACTTATTCAGTGGCACTTTGTGTCTTACTGTTTTCAGGGTACCATTATTGTTTTATGTTTTGGAATTGCATTTCATACATAGGCGAAGAGGAAAGAAGACTCTGAAACCATCAATGCATTCTGGAAAGAAAAATCGTGCATAATAGAAATTCACAATTGCCTTGAGTTTTGGACGGGAGAGAAGTCGAAACAGGAAGGAGGAAAACCGGAGAATGATATCAATAAAAAAATTGTTTCATTTCATTTCATTTATTAAGTTTCCACACAAATCATTCAGTGTTGGGTTTACAACATCCATCCATGACAATGTAAAGTAACGCATACATAAGTTATGAATGCAGTATGTACTTGTAAGAAGAACAAGAAGAGAAGCTGTAAATGAGAAGGTGAGAAAGAGAAGAAATAGAGAAGGGGAGGTGAAAGACAGGATGTTTGCAGTAAATGTATATTAAATTTTATGATATTTCATGCGCCGTTGTTTTACCTGGATCTTCATGATTATATCCCAAACAACGTTTATTCAAATATATTTTAGTATAAACATCGTTTGATTTACAGTCTTTGTTGGAAAGATATACACATTGATAGATCATGAGAGCAGCATGTTTGCGTGGATCTGTCGCATAAAACAAGTAATTTTCATGGTGTCATTTTTTATTATTATTATTCCTATCCACGACGCCAACAAATGTAAATGTGTACGTTTGTTTTGTTGTTGTTGTATTTTGATTGATGATAAGAAAAATAAAGAAGGGCCCGCATAGGTTTAAACACTACTATAAGTGCTACAACTATATACCATGCATATACTACTATTACTATACTATACTACTACTACTACTTCTACTATAGTACGACTAAACATGATGATAATAAAGATAAAATAATTATTTCTGAAATAATGTTAAGAAAAATGACAATATTTGATGTGCATCAGCTGAATAGACGACGTACACCGACTGGTAAGTGACTGGTCAGCTATCATAGAATCCGTTTTATGAGTGGTCCATTCTGACAGATTGTAAGTATTGACACATTCCTGTGGACGCGGGGCTTATACACCTGCTTCGTTTGTTTTATCTATCTCAATACAGTTGAAAAAAAAAACCACTATCAGCCTCACGGCTGTTTTTCAGTGAGTCCGTACACGAGTTTGCAGCATATTAAACAACATAACAAAAGATAACATTCACAACACAAGAAAGAACATATTGGCAACAACAACAACAACAAAAACAACAACAGACGGCTGTTTAAAGTAAACACAAAAGTCATATAGATAGAAAAAGGACATAATTACAGTGTATTTACAATATCATCTTTTTTGGTTTTCTTTCTCTGTCTGTGTGCTTGTGTGTTTTATGCATTGATCTGTTTGATGTATACGAGATAGCGCATTATACATCTGTTACTCCACGCCCCTCCCCCTTCCTCCTTCAGCCCCCCCCCCCCCCCCCCAACATACACACCAGCACATCTTGGGCTAGGTGTTCTCCCCATAATACGTTGTTCTGGATAGACTGAATGCGTTATGTAGGCCACGAACTCCTCCCCTCACCCTCCCCACCACCTCCCCCCCCCCCCTTTGGCTTTGGCAAAAAAAAAAAAAAAAGCAAGACACAGATTAATGAAGCAACAAAATAGCTTTCCGAAGGTTCCGCCCCGAGATTCATTTAGATACCCCCAAGAATCCTAGAGGCTCACAAATCCCTTATAAATGGGCCTGATGTATGGAATGCTCTCCATGCAATTTGCGTTCTTCTTAAGATCTTTCAACGGAAATTAAAGGAAATTTATAATAATCAAATTTATTGAAAATCACAGGGCCTATCGAAATACACGGTGTAGTGTTGACAACTATATACAACAGAAACGCATAGTTACGTCCATTCATGATCACTTAAGTTACCATATTGATAATTTTCTTTTCAAATGAAACCATCCTGCCTAATACCTGTTAGGCCAAATCGTGAATCCTCCTCCCAGCACTTACATCTGTTTCTCCTCTTCTTCTGTTAAATCGCAGAATACAGCTCGAGATAGCCTCGAGATAGATGGTAATATGATAACTTTTTTGGGGTCGTTTCGTCAGGAGGAATAATTGACTGTCATCTCATTAGTATCTTTCTGTATTTCGATGTCAAATGGAACATGTCATACACTCATAGGAGAGAAAAGCAACAACCCAGCAATATTCTGTGATATAAAGTATTATGTATCTGAAAATTTCCTGAATTCGTTGGTAAAAACTTGTTGTTTGTTTGTTTGTTTGCTTGCTTTAGAAAATGTAATATACCAAAATCTCACATACTCTAATACAAATGTATTTTCGTTTGTAAAATGTATCCTTGGAAGAAAATGTTGGAGAAATAAATTGCAATGTTGTGTTGTTTGAAGGTTTGCATGGTGAAGTAAATGAGGGAGAAAGATTTGCGGTGACACCATGTGTATGGATCGTTGTTTGGCAGAAGAGCCTAGAAAGAGGAGAAATGAAGAGGGAAGTGACATATGGGGGTTGTGAGGAGGGCAAAAAGTGAAGAGTGGGGGGGGGGGGCAGTAATGGGCTAGAAGTTGAAGTTGCACTAGTGGAGACGGTAGAGAAAGGGACACAGAGAGTGGCAAGGAAGAATAGTGTGAGAATCAAGTAAGATGTTCGGACATCGTTGGAAGGGGAAAGATGAAATAGAAGGGAAGAGGAAGAGGAAGGAGTTGAATGTTGAAGAATCATGGAGATAGGGGAGAGCAGTGAAGATTCATGAAACCAAGAGAAGAACGAAGTCGGCGAACAGTGTGGCTATGGAAAGCAGAATCAGTGGAGAAAGGACGAATAATCCTTCGAAGGAAGGGTAAGTACAGGAGGGATGAGAATATGTGGGAGAAGGGAGAGAGAGAGAGGGGGGGGGGGGACAAAGAAAAGAAGAAGAAAAGAACAAATTGAAATTCAAGACGTAAATTAGAGGGAGCTAGCTACTGTGAATCCTAGAAATAAATGCTGCGTAGGAGAAAAATGGAGAGGAAAATTGACGAAAGTTAAATCCTGAAAAGGTTCCTGTGGGAGAAATGCAAAAATGAGAAATTAAAATAAGGTTGAAGTGTAGACCTGAGGAGAGAAGACAAGAGAAATAACCTGTAAATAAATGTGTAAATCAATACTAGTGGTCCTGAAAAGGACCGTTGGGTTGTATGGAAGGAAGAAATAAAAAGCAAAAGAAGAAAGAAGAGAACAGAACAGAACAGAAAAGAAAAAAGATAAGTGACGTAGAAACAGACAAAAGTGTAAGAGAGGGACAGAGGAAAGAGAATGAAACACTGAGTAAAGGTGCTAGTGAAAGTAGAGCAAGATGTCTAGTTATAAGAATAACTAGGAAAACCGAGGAACTTGACGTTTCGGACAGGTTGACTGTCCTGTCCTTAAATTGCAATTGAAATTGAAAAATGACAAATAGACATTCTTCCCGTTGAAGCGGGAGAGGTAAATACATTGTACACGCTAATTTAATTGATAACTGACTGTCCCGAAAGCACAGACAACACGTAATTCGGATCGAAGAGTCTCGAAGCGTCTCAGGACGTCCAGCCTGCAGCTCCACTCGCTCCGACAGAGCCTTTAGCGCAGTGCAACTACGTATGGGCCTTATACCGTACCGTACACATGCAATCCGGCAACGACCGCACGCACAGCTTACAGGTAGGTACGTAGGACGGATTGCCGACGTTTATGAGAGGTGTGACTGATTCGTCTGGTTACACAGGCTACTGATGCTTTTGTCCTACTCTTTATTGCTCGTTTACTTGCTTTTTTGTGCCAAGTTTCTGTATCTGCTCAGTCTTAAGCTGTAAGTGTTCATTCGTGAACCTGAAAATTGTGAACTGTTTGAGTGTTTGTTGACGATTACACCCTTCTAATCTAAAGGTACGTTAATTTTACATATCGTAGTCCCATGTATTGTATCCGGTGTTTGTAAATTACTTTGATGGCGCATGACGGCAAGAGTAGTGGCTTGTCGTCCTTTTATTGAAGATGAGATGCTATTAGTTTATAGGAATGGGCCGTGGACGATTTCTTACCACAAATTAGGATTGTGGCTTGAGTGCTACTTCAATTCTTTTGGCCTTGTAATGCTTGCTCTAAATTTACTCCAGTCTAGTTCTTGCATTATCTGATTATGCGATGTACTGTGGACTCTCATTCTGCTGCCTGCCATGTCCCCATTTGATGGCCATACGTTCCTGTGGCTATAAACAGTTAGAAGTCTAGTCTAGATTTGAAGGCCAAATTTAAAACTAACAATGTTTTGACTATTTGTTTGCTAATCCTATTTACACAAGGCTTAAGTAAGTTCTGCGTGCATCACCATTACTCTCTTATCAAAAGAATAGTGCTTCTTCTAGTACCTTCTAGTTCTACTGAACCTGCTGTACAGTGTTTTTTTTTTCTCAATGACAATAAATACAATCATTTCTCAGTTTTGAAATTTAAGTGATTTTTTTTTTTTGTCGTTTTGTTGTTCTCATTCCTCAATTCACAGTAGTTTAATTTCCCACTGTGCCTTCCTTCCTTTGGGCTTGACCGAGGTTTGCTTTGCTGAAGTGAGTCCATCCCTGGCTGTATTACATGGTAAATTTCAGTGTTTTCTTGTATTTTATTATGATCAATACTGGTACTTTCATTGTTATATTTGTAACTCATTGACATACTGTAAGTACATTTTTTTTTAATTCTACATGTACAGTGTATCTGTAAGCATATCACTACCATCAGGAGCCCTTGCAGTGCAGAAGATTCTATGTACACATTAAACTTTATTGATTCACAATGTAGGTTCTATGCTTAGGAATTGATATTATTATTGTCAGTATTATGTCATCATCATTGTCAGCATCAGTGTCTACCAAGAAATGTCATTATCTTACGAAAATCTTTCTTTGCTACCAAGCCAAGTGATATTCATGTGCAGAGATGACACCTTGCAAGTGTTGTGCAAGATTTGCCATATTTCATTTACCATGGTTCTTATCTTGCTCTGTTAATTTTTGCATTTTGATTAGGTCACCAGCTGCCAAAGAATTGTTCTTCTTTCCGCATTGAAGTCTGCATGATGAAAGTGTGAGTATTTGAAACTGTAAGCTACCTACATGTTTTCAAGATGCGTATGCACACACAAACTGTAATAGCAGTGTATGCAGCTCTGCTGGAAATTTCAGCCTGCTTCGTGCACGGCATGGAGGATTATTTCTATCATCTGCAGACCTTTGAGGATGTCATTGGTGCAGGCAACTACACCTACTTCAAACTCACCCGCCCCGGAAATATCCGCATCTTTCTGCAGACATTGGAAGGAGATGCAGACATCTATGTTTCCGAGACGACGACGAAACCTACCTTTGAGGATTACGATTTGAAATCAGTGACGTGTGGGGAAGACATTGTGGACGTACCGGATTCCTTTTTGCGGCCGACTGCAATTGCCATATACGGGCATCCGTGCTGTGAGGAGAGCAGATTCAGTTGTTCGGTGTACCTGGATACGAGAGACCTGTCACAGGGCGACATTGGTCTTCCGCCACCTGGCTTTGAAGGTGACCTTGAGGAAGAACACCCAGGATGGTGGTTCCTCTTGAAGGTGTTGGAGTTTATCCTTGATGTGGCACTATGATAGTACCTCTCATTTAATGCCTGCTGCCTGTTTCTGCTAGCTCATCTTCTATTTAAAAAAAAATCATCAATCAATGATAGATCCACTGGAACAGAGGAATTTAATTGGATTCACATACAATGTATTTTTATGTGAGAGATGACTTTACCGTGACAAATGTCATTGCATTTTGAGAAAAAAAAATGACAAAAAGCCATTGTGAACTTGGGCATATCATCACTCTACTACTGACTATGAATTTATTTGGAAATACAAGATCAGGCATCACATCACTTCCTATTGTAACTGCCATGATATATGCTACCCTGCATCAAGCAGTCCTGATTTGTATGGGTTACTGAAGATGAGCAAGTTGTGTCGCTAAAAGTGGAAACAGTACGTAGATCAGGTTGATAGTATAATGGATTGTATTGTGAATCCATTCGACATGCTTACCAAACCAACAGCTACAGGTGCACTTCTAAGACTAGATCTTTATGAAGAAATATTTCATGCTCAAAATTGTGACCTTCATTTCTGTCATTCAGTCATGAGCCATGAATCAGGATCACATGAATTGTGGTAATGATATTTTCTGTTATAATACCTAAGCTAAATGTAAGTCAAGCCGCACCTGCTGACTGAACCCGAACTTTGTCTCGTGGAGCTTGTGGCTCTGCTGGATGGGAACTCAGAAGCAATCAAATCAAGCTTAGAGTCAGGATAAATTGTTACACATCAAATGTTTTTTCATGTCTTATACACAGCGCCAGCTTGGCTGATAATGCACAGAATTATACTAAAATATGTTGAGAGTATGCATGTATGATCACCACTTCAAATAATGGAGGAATCAGCATTTGTTCCAAGGTGTGCAGGTAATTCATTTAGTTTTGCACTTTTGAGATCTAAATACAGGCAGTAGTGATTGTGTTCAAGTTTGTTCTTATTAGTTATTGGTTATAATTTTTTCTGAGGTGTTGGTTTACATTAATCAATTTTCATCAGATTGGAAAGAGGGACAGTGGCAGACTGAGTTATCGCTGACTGTATTTGTTGTAGAGTATCCTGTACCGATATAATGCGTCAGTTTCTTGTAAACTGCAGGGAACTTTGTAGGATAGCATTCCCCACAAACACACACAAACATACATGTCATGCTTTGATTTCCTGAGCATAACGATTGTTTGACCCCAAAGTATGGTGTTTACCTGCAGAAGTGTGGTGAAAATGTGATACAATGGAAGAATGGGCAGATTTGCCTTTCTTTCTTGAAGCTTGTTTGATGTAGATGGTTTAATACTGAAGTGGTTTCATGTTTCCCGATCCTGAACAAGGGGAGAAGTTCATACTGTATGTGCCACATGTTCCTGATGAATACATGATTACCGGTATAATACTACCAGTTTGGGACTGGAACTGCATACATATTCAGGAATAGACTGAAACTACAACGTGATGAAGTTTGCAGAGTTGTTCCCACAAATTCATATCTGGCCATCCATGCTCATCATTATCCCTCTTCGCACCTCAGCATGTCACTGCCATTGATATTGCCTACAAACATGTTTGCTGGTATTACTGTTTACCATTGGGAGCAGTGATATAAAAAATGTTGGAGATATCACATTTGATGCATATATGTAGGTCAGTTGTATCGCAAAACATCCTACCCTATAAAAAAAAATTGCAATAAAGCCTAAAATATAAGGAGATACGTCACTATTTTTCTCAATAAACCACAACTGTAGGCAATTTAGTCCAGAAACGTTTTAATTACAACACATTTTGTATACTAATTCAAATTTTTACACTGGTTATTTCTATCCCCAACTCACATTTTAGAACTGTTTTGACGAACTAAAGCTAGGTTTTTGTTTCATCTGCAAATGGTAAATAATGCCTTTAATTTACTTGTCATGCTTAAATACATCCCACCTCTTAGAATTGTTAATGTTTGTTTTTATGCCTCCGCCACAAAGTGTTGCCGGAGGCATTGTTTGTTTTTGTTTTCTTTGTGTAGTTCTCTAAACTATCAGTTTCACTCGTTGTCTGTCACTTCTCTCTCAGTAGCTGTACAAAAGTCTTCCAGATTATGTAGTGTCACAAATCTGCACTGACTGCACAATACCACCAACTCACCCCGTGTACGTAATGATGACCTAATGAGTTTTTGTTTGATATCAAGAAAGAGACATGAATAGTACAGCTCGTTATGATGTCAGTGGTGGCCTGAGTAATTATTTCCATGTCTTTGCTTTTTAACTGTAGTTGCAGAAATGTAGTGGGAGATTACATCAGCAGTTTGATTTGATCCTAGACACTCAAAGACTGCCAAAATACTATTGACCTTTGATCCCTATCACATACTCTCCAGCATTGTCGGGTTCCACCATGCCCAAGGAGCAATGCTGGTAGAGTTATATTTTCTCAGATTTTAATCATATAGACACTAAGGAAAGAAGTCCGACAGTGTACTGTACACTTTATGACTCACCAGAGACCTTACCTTGTGAGACATGGAACATTGGGCTCACATGATTTTTACTTTTCAATTTTCCCAAAAATACAATATGAAATGCATTAGAAATTCAACTATGTATCTTAATTTGTTTTGATATCACTTTTCTTGTGAACCTGCTGCTGCATATTTATATAACATGACAACTTCTGTCTCATGAAACTCGAAAAGATGTAGTGTTGTTTGTTCTTTTGGTGGCAATTACCCTGCTCCCCCACCCCGTTAATGGTATTCATGCTATTTTAAGTGGTATTTTGCCTTATGACAACATACCTAAATTTGAAAGGGTCTCCTTTTGATTTGAACCCTTGAGCCTTGTCACATTTTTCATAACTTTATTCCAATATGTCAAGTGTATGTGGTCATGACGAAAGTAGTTGGATTACTATGGGTGAAAAGGTCAGAGCTTGGTGGAAAACAAATTCAAAATAGCCACTGACATTTTTAGAGAATGCATTGTTTCATCAAATATGATCTGGTAGTATTTACAGTCTTTCTGATTGACATTTTCAGTGACTTAAAAGTATTGTTATTCATTGCAACTACTGACAGGTGTTAAAAATGCAGTTCAATGTGTAGAATTCTGAGCAGATAAACATGAAAGACTGCCATAATTATGAAAAAAAAAACAAGACCAAAACAACAACAAAAAAGGAGTCCTGAAATTCTCAATATGCTCCAAAATGTTCCAATAAACAAAATACAATGAATTTCAACTTTCAGGTGTCATGTTCGCACTAAAAGCAAAAGTCATTGCTACAGTTTGTGTACAATACATTGTATGATGTTCTTGAAAAGTGCCTTAAATAGTCAATGTGTTGGTCCTGATTTGAGTACCAGGTAACATTTCACTTAGTTTAAGAAAAGTGAATGATTATATACAGCATTTACATGTCAACAAATGTTTTTGTATGATACATGTACATGTAGTAATTTGCATTGTGTTCAGTACAAAATGATTATTATCTATTCTTAGTGTCACTGACTTGCATGTAAAAGCTCAAATCTATGATTTTTTTTCTCACTTTAGCATTTGATATTTATTCAGACTTACATGTATTTGCTTACCTGATGTGAAAGATGTTCTGCTGTGTATAATCTTTCAAGCAAGTCATTACTGTACATGTATTATAAATGCTTGACTGCTGTTGTTTTCCGTATGTCATTTTTTAGCCTTAATCTTTTAAAGTCAATATCCTAAAAGTTGAACTTATTTAGACAGAAAAAAAACATCACTTACAGTACGTAGTAGTTTAAGCTCTACCTGGACACAGTTACACTAAATGTTGTGTTTCATCTTCATCATTCATTTTGATCATAAACTTTTTATGCCATAGTGACAACTTGGCAAATTTATTTTTTTCTTGTTCTCTTGGTCCAGAAAAAGCTGAAATGGTTAGGGGAATGTGGCATGTCCACTCAAAGAGCTTTCAAAGTTGCATACGGTTTAGTTATAAATGCAAGGGGGACTGTATTTCAACTCGTGCAAAGTGTACTTCATGTAAATTATTATTGAATCTTGTAGCTGCAAGAGGATTTTTGACACTTCCATTCCCTTTCCTGGTGTTATCTGTGGACATTTTTTACACAAAAGGAAAAGAAAAAGAGGGAGACCAAGAGAAATTCAAGATATTTCTACTACAATGTAGTAGTAGTAGTTGTGTTATGTATGTGTACTGTTGCTAGATGTGAGAATATGAGGATAGTGAATGCTATTAAAACACTATACATGCAGTTCCATCATACAGAGGAATATGGTGCAAGGTTTGGCAATACATTTCTAACAACAACAAAAAAATGACACGGATATAGTGTGGTACACTAGTTGATGCTGTCTCAAGTGTTGCCACAATGTTGATATGTATTTAATGTGTACCTTTCCCTTCCTGTGTTTTAGCTTTTACTTGGACCTAGGATGTGTTTACATCCCTCTGAATGCATGTAACATCCATTTGACAGTGTAAAAAAAACAGTGAAGGGTGTGTTACGAATAAGACTTGTCATTCAAAGTATATGAATAATCACTGTAAATAGCTACAGAATATTGAAAAATTCTTGGATAGCATGGAAATGATTGAAAGCTCATTTCTTCTTGTATTCTTTTCAAAATCAAAACAGATATTCTGGTCAAATGTTCTGTAACAAGACTGCAAGAATGATCATTTCATATTTTAGCAGAGCTTGACATTAGCGATGGGCCTCTAAAAATTGATGTCAGGCCACGAAATTTCCAAAAAGGTTACCTTTTGATGGCCTAATTGGGCAGCTTCAGTTCAAAATGAAATTGTACGTTTCCTTTTATTTCGGGCCATATTAAATTCAGAGATTTTATTTGCCCAAATGGACCACCAGGAAAATAAAAAAATAGTGTTTAGTCCTGAGTGGAGTATGGTGCTTAGGTGAAGGCACTCATTCCCTCCTTTTTATAGAGGAGGAGATTGAACAACAATGTGTTTAATATGCATTCTTTGTATCTAGACAAGACAGTATTTGCAGAAGCCACCAGCCTCCACAACATCTTAGCTAAATAGTTGAACTTCCTTGGTTTTTTTACGTGGTCTAGCCAGTTGTCTTGAGCAATCATGTAGCTAAGACATGTCACCTTTTGATACAGAATGTCATTGCCTATCATGCAGAGGATTGTTAAAGTGTATCCGTGATCTCAAGTCATGTCCACTTACCATGTATCAGGTCCCAATCTGCCCTGGTCGGAAAATAGAATAAATGGTAAACTGTACTGTACAGTTGGAAAAAATTGCATACATATGTTTGACTCTCCCATACGGCAAAGCTTACTCATGGGACAATGTGTAAACCTTACACAATGTTTGCCTTTCATAGACTTGCGGATCACAGGAATTGGTGATGACTTGCAGAAAATTGATTTTGTAATCACAGAAATGGGTGTAAAGTATATAGAGGTGACACAACTGGCTGATCATGAAGCCATGAAACATGCATAAATCCACAGATCCATGCATGATATTGTGTGTGTTCAAAAAGCATTATAGGTGGTGGCTTTGATAGCACGTCCAGGTATTACCGGGTACTTTCTTTTATTTGGGAATGCCGATGTGCGTGTACTCAGAATGGTGAAAACATCAGCATTACAATTTATGTATCTTCTCTTCTGGAATTATATGTTTGTTTAAATATTAATGTGTGTAGAGAAATATGTTCTTCAAAACTTGCAAAAGTAATATTTATGCAGTTTTGTCCTAACTAGCGTACTTTCTATTTTTGACATACATTATAAGATTATAAATGTCACAATAATCACCTAAAGTATTCAGGATGAGGAATATACTGTATGAATATCAGTCACATAATTTGTGTATTGTTATGAGCATACTTTACATAAGTGGTACAGAGTGGCAAGGGAATGATACTCTTTCTTTTCTTTCTTTCTTTCTTTCTTTCTTTCTTTCTTTCTTTTTTTTTGCTTAAATGCCTCATTATGAAATTCAGACTAAAATTAGGCATCAGGAAAGCTTTGAAGATAACATTCAGTTTTGGAAATGAAGGAGTGAATTATATTACATTGTAAGTTTCATGTACATGTTCATGTGCTGTGTATGACTTTCTAAAAAATAAAATGTTTAAGGAAGCAAGGAGATAATGCTTTTTCAGAATATTTCTGCCAGAGCTGTATTGACAAGAGAAATGAACAGAAGGCTGTTCATTATTTTTTCTTTTAACCAGTGCATTCGTGTCATTAGAAAGTGCTGTGGAGAAATTGTGAACTTGATCTTCATCACTCACAGCGAGCAGAAGTAAAAAGGAAGAGAATCCATTTTTCTTCTGACAGTACAGTCATACATCAGTTCATGCCATCATACAAGAAGTTGTGAATGGCTTCTTCATTGTTACCTTCATTATTCTGTTCGTTTGTGTATCCTGTTCATGCAATGTTGGTGTTCTGTACATCGACACAGCATACACATCATCCAATGTTTGTATGAGCATGATAATAGTCATTTTCATTGTACACCTTGCCAGATAATTTATTTTTCATTAAAAAACAACAACAACAAAAAGATTTCAAACTTATAATTGCCGAGCTCAATCCGTGCAATTTGTTCTGTGTTGTCAAACATGCAGCCCTGTGCACCATTTCAGTGTTCACTCGGCCACTTGGTGTACATTGTTGTCATGTGTCTGTGTGAAGCTTTTTATCCATTCCATTGATACCCCTCTTTAGCGCCTTTATATTGGAAGGTGCTGGGAAGGAGTGGGGCCATCAAAAGAATGTAGACTCCAACTCCAGGCATTTCTTAAAGCTCAATGGTATCATCGCTGAAAGGGTCATCCTCAAAACACAAGAAGTAGTCATCATACGTTGCATACAGTCAACCTTGCCCAAGTTGAATCTATTTGGGCTGAAGAAATAGCTTCAACTTGAAGAAAATTTGACATAATATATGATGGGTTAAATCAATAGAATATAAAGAGGAGAGGACTTAAAATGACCTTTGACTTTATAGGCAATTATTCAACTTTGCGAGGTCGACTTGAGCAAGGTTGACTGTAATGCTTTAGAGTCATCAGTCAAGCCCTGGATGTACCTTGTGTGGCAGCCACAGGGAATATTATGGCGTGACGATGATTTAACTGATTCTACAAAAGCATCATAGTTGCCAGGGGTAGCAGGAAGGTCTAGAAAAGCAGAGTCTAGGTATGATGATGATGATGATGATGATGATGATGATGATAATAACTGAATTGACAAATTGGCAATTTATTAGAAGAAACAAGATTACACTAAAATTTTCATAATTAGTTAAGTGCATTAGTACTTATCCTCTTCTGATAAACATATTGGTTTTAACAAATTATACACACCAACAACAAAAAAATGTAACTGCCCACATAAGAATTTTTTTTTGGAGAAATAATTCATGATTAACTTGGTCACACAGATTTATAGGCTCTCAACACTGGTTTATACTAATGTAAAGTCATAAATGTTTTAAAAGAATCAGTAAGGCAACTTCACAATATCAAAAAAAAAAACCAAACAAACAAACAAACAAACAAAAAGAAACACACACATGTGTTGCACAGCCATTTATTAATACCTCACAATACAAGTACATTTACACTTTGTATGTATTCACAAATACAAGAAAAAGGCCCCATCAACTTATATTGTCACTTTGGCAAGAAAGAAATACCACACAGTTCAAAAATAGAATACACAAAATTAGATGCTCCTCTCTATCTCCCTTCATTATTAATGCTTCTCCACACAAGATCCTCTGCCATTCTACCATGTGTGTCCATTTAATGATCACCACGTAAATATTACTGTTATCTGTAAAACAATAAGCTGAAGTGTACAGCTAAGTCAAAAAACAAATCTATAGACATCGTAGCATTTGCTGATCAGCACGTGTCCCAATCAAGTGTCCCATGTCCACAGCTTTCTGCTTTGATAAACACCATGACCGTATACATCTTTCTGCTGAACCCTTTCCTAGCCAGGGACTTTGGATAGTGCATTCAACACTGGGGATTTTCAGTGCCAATCAGCATTCGAAGCACACAAAGGGATAAAGGAACAGAGACAATGCAATGTGTAACAGCATTAAGAAAAAAAAATGCTGAACAGTCTAATTTGGGATGGGGGTGGGGAGGGGGGGGGTGGGGAGGAGTATCATATCTACAGGTGGAAACACAAGGTCCACCAATTTCTATCATAAACTAACATTTTTGTCTGCCTGGCTACACAATAAATATTTATCAGCATATGATGCATAGTCTGGAAAAGTCACTAACTTTATAACGTATATATATACATTATTTTTTTTTCATCAAACAAGCTTTAACTTATCGATTACACAGATGTTCTGTACAATCTTGATATCATTTTTTTTTTCAAAAAAAAATTAGAGTTACAAATACATTTACACAATATAGAATGAGCACTATTGACAATATTTTACAAGAACAAATAAATATGCTAAATCCATCTTGCTATAAATTAATACGTGAAAAACAAATAGTATCCTTAACACAGAGATGACAATTTGTGCAAATAAGTCATAGTAATACACTTAGTGTTAATTGCATGAACATTTTAACATGTTACACATGATGAAGAGCATAATGATAAAAGCACATTTCATTTAAATCAACACACTGGCATCATCTTAGAAAGTCTGAAGCTGCAAAACTTGATATGATTGGCAAAAATTGTATAGACACAGTAGTAAAGACTTACGTATGTATGTATTACCTAATTATCTGCAATGAGATACACAATGTTGCTCTAGGAAATATAACTTTATGTCCTTGAATTCAAGAGAGCAAATTCTATACATCCTTTTGTATTCAAAACTTGCTTTTGTGTGGTGTGGCATATGATTACATTGTGGTTTTCAAAAAGATGAACATCTCTTTTTTTTTTACCTCTACATGAGTGAAAAGCTGCTTAAATCATCTACAAAATTGTTGTAGTAATTGCAGAGGCAAGCAAAATATTCCATGTGGGCTTCACTCTGGGACAGGATTTCATTTACTTACCATTAGCTCTTTTCTCATTTCGTTCTTATGGCATACAAATTTTCTTTCATACATGCATATCCCTTTCGTGGTTTGGTTGCTGTTTCTTTTTTGTCAAACACGTGTTAAAGGGAAGGTCCTGTTTTGGTTGATGATGGCACGTCGGGATGAAATTTTTTGGCAAGATAATGAGAAACTACTTATGAAATATGAAAGAGCATTGAAATTTATGGGGAATTCAAAGTTTGTTTGACAAAAATTGGTCTAGAAATGGCTGAGAAATGCAAAAATACGTCGTCCGATAAAAGTGTGGGACCCACACTTTCCCCCGTGATACGACCTTACCTCCCTCTACCGTTTGAATTTGACTACATTGGGCTTGGGGCTTTTTCAACCGTTATCTTCCGCACACGCGAGCGATGTGTACCGCACGGCTTGGTCTGGGAGGTTGACCTTTTCACCTCCGTGAATTTGGGAGACAGACGGCGCGGCGAGGGAATATTGCGTAATCATGGGGGTTCATGGCACATTTGCAGACCTGTATGCACGTCGATCGTGTGTGCGTGGAGTTCTGTGATCGCACTGCGGTATCAGCCGTCGCGTCGTTCCGTTTGTTTACTTGAGGGCACATATAGTCTCTTTTCCTCGGTGTGATGCTGCGTATAGAGCTCTACGGATTCCGACTCGAGAGCAACTGAAACAGTTAGGTTTTGCAAGACGAGGTATACATACGTCTCCGACCCAGAAATCTCGCAAAAGAATATAGAATCTTTCGAAATGAGGCGTAGGGGACAACGAAGGGATCGCGATTATTGAAACTGGACAAGATGCCTTCATCCCGTAGAAATGAACCGACGCGACACCTGGATCTACCGACCCCAGCTCGCGATGTCCTGAGTGAAAAAGTGAGTATACAGGCATTTAGTGTAGAAGTTAGTCAGTCCGACCCATCTTTATCCGTAAGTGCATGATGTGAGAGCTTGAAGTTTATCTCGTGAAGAATATCCTGTGCCTGCTAGAAAAGATGTATGTAGGATGACCCACAAAAGACTTGATTACTTTATTTTTTTACCTTGATTTTCAAGGTTTTATGCGTGTAAAAAGTTCAGAAAAATAGATTTATGAGTAATGAAATTCGCAAGGGGTAATCGGCCAAACGAGAATGAAGTAGGGTCCCTTAGTGCAGAGTGTTCGTTGATCTGAAAATGAAATAAATTTCCTTATTCTGAAGCGTCCATAGTATTCTCAAGATTATGTGTATCGATCCGAAAACGAAATAAGGCTCGTTATTCCAAAAAGGAGATTCGTTAGTCAAAAATGAAGGAATATTCGTTATTAATTCTAAAAGTGAATAATATGTGCCCAAAGAGAATGGGGGAAGGGGTGATCATAATTTCTGTCGAGTATAGTTTACATGAGATTTGGAAGGGAATGATCTACACTGTATACTACTAGGTAGTATCAGAAACGGGAACACAATGGCGCGGCAGCATTACACCCTCGTCGTGTCCTTTTCTTTTCCCTACCTTTGAGTAGCCCCTATTTATAATAACCGTTTCTACATCATATTACATAGCTCATCCTTATAATGTAATTAATCTGTCATATCATAATCATAAAAAATGAAGTATACAATACCTGCAACATAACAACTAACGCTGGCCGTTTGGCGGAGGTTCAGTGGTCCGATCCATCATGATAATGTGCGTGTGTTTGCGTATCATTTTCATTCAATTTTCTCTGCGTAGTATCCTATATACTTTTTTATATGTATTATGATTTGTTTGCTTTTGTTTTCAAAGCTCTTCAATTACTGTTTGTTATTATTAAGTCGACTGAGACTCTACTTGTATATGCCGTAGAAGACTGTAGGTTGTTCATTCACTGTGTCAGTTTTGTCCATCTATGTAGATCGTACATATTGTACATAGATCCATCATGATGAATTGCTGTTTGCTTTGATGTGCCCTTTTCTTTGAAGTGCTGAATAATTATGAAAGTTATAATAAATGGAAATATGAAATAGATTTTGTAATTTGACAAGCTATACGATGATTTGCAGGTTGCATAATTCCATTTCCATTTCATAATTTGTTATCACAGTCGGTGTGAACAGCTTGATGTCAGGTTCTAAAACTTTTTAGGATGCTATGATTATGTTCCCCGGATGAATCCCTTCTTCATCCTGGGAACAATGCGTGTATACTTTTTCATAGATTGTCGGTTATGAATGCAACCAATGTCTTTTCCTTTTACACTTTCAGTAGGCTATGGATACTCTACATCTCAAATGGCACTTTAGTGGTTTCTCGGGACCTCTGAAAATGAAATCAGACCACCAAACTTCTAAACAGTTTATATTATGACGGTTCCATCGGAGAACTGTGTCGAAAAAAATGTTTCCTTTCATTGGTAGGCCACGATACATTTCTTTTTTCGGGTCATCAAAATTCGAATTGAACGTTTTTGTAAGCGATCCGAACAGGACACCAAAAATAAATGAATAAATAAAACTCAAGTTTGTCTCGGAATTAACTTGTGAAAACTCAATTGATTCCATTAACAGGGAACGCGGGATATTGCGATGAATCATAGTAGTCAATGAGATACGTTGTATGACCCGACGTTACTCTTTCAATATACGTTTACGCGTGAAAAAAGAATGAATCTCTAATTCCACTGTATCAATTTTTTTTATAGATCTCGGGAGCAAATCGAGAAAAGACAGGAATGCGCATTGGAAGCCAGTCAGCAAAGGTAATGTTATTCTAATAAATATATCAACAAACGTGACCTGTTCTTTTTCGCATTGTGTGTGTGTGTGTGCATGTGTATTTGTGTTTTTGTTTTATTTTGTTTTGTGTTTTTTTTTTTTTGTAGGATGTGAAAACACGTAAGGCCTATATCGGCCTATATGACGCTTATTTTTATTCCGCGAATTTCTTATTAGTCAGAATGGAAGGCATTGTGTGAATATCATTTTACTCTGGTACATAAACTACGGGATGTGCAATTGAATCGTATATTAGTTGAAGAAAATGTCTACTCATGGAACCATGGTAATGATAAAATTATATATGAAAATGTTTCTGTTTTGTTCTTTATTACACAGGCAGATGTGTTCAACAAAATAACAAAACCAAAACCAAAAGCACTAAAAAAATTGGAGAGGTTCGGACATGCCGATTTTCTATTCCCGGCCACGAAGTATCGCCAGAGACAAGTCGCTTTATCCATCTGTCTTTCTCCTGAAAAGTTTCTTCCTCCACCTCTCCGAAGTTCGGCTGAGCCCCTTCACAGCCTGAACGTTCCTGGCGAAAACCATGCCCAGCCCTCATTCCATCTGGCCCGCTGCTACCACTGCCCACCTGTCTAAAGAGTTGAACATTGGGGAACGACGTTGATGGCATCACAGCGAGTATCCACGGTGGTTGTTCAAACTGTGTGAACAGTTCCTTTGGTAATCTACTCTGCTGTGGAATCGGCAGTAGACTATATCATGGTGTACTATTAGGCCGTAATTTTTTTTAATACAGTGTACTGTACATTTTTTTTAATACAGTGTACTGTACATTGTTCTAAGTTTTGCACACAACTATATCCCCACAAACACAAGAGTCACTATTAGGGTTCGCGCGTATGCCAAAAAGCGGGATACAAATCTCGAGATTTACATGACCATCGTAATCTCGAGATTTTTGCAAATGTGCACACAAAATCCCACTAATTTTCGCGATCAGCATCGCGACGGTACCCCCAACAAATCTTGCACTTGATTTCTGAAATAGTGCGCTGATTTGCTCCCGGTGACCGCGTAAACGGCTGACCGAAAATACTTTACTCATCTCCAGATTTTATATTCCATCATTCAAACGAGCATCACAATAATGGGTAAATGACAACATCACACTACTGTGTGGCAGCTGCGTAAATATTGTCGGTACATGCAAACGCGTGAAGAGGGGGAAAAATCTCGAGATTTGGAGTTCAATCGTCATCCTGGGTCGTCATCCCGCTATGTTGTTATACGTGTGGATCCGGCTAATGGCGCGTAGATATTCTACATACTGGAAAGATAGTAAACACAATATCAAGACATGCATGATCATGAATGCGAACGATCCGGGTGAACAAGCGCATGTTGTATCATTGTACTGATAGGGTATTATGAAGGAAATTGTACGTATAAGGTCCACGAGTGTTACTTTAGTAGCCGCGTTTGTACGTACCATATAGCGGGTTACCAAGCTCCCCGAAACTCGAGTTTTTATTTTGTTTTGTTTTATGTTTTCTTTGTTTTTGTTGAAACCGTTAATCGACACTCTCCAAATTAATTGGTTAGTAGAGTATACTATGCGCTCGGAAACTAGAGTTTGTTGGGCTTTTTGTCTGTTTCTTTATTTGTCTGTTTTTATGTTTGCAGCCTTTCTCCCTTACAGAAAAACTAGTAACTCGCTAATTGCCTATCGATAAATCGATAAAACTACAAGCGTTGTTCTTGAACCTCACATACATTGTCGAGTGCACGCCGTTGTGGCGTGCGCTATGAATGATGGGATATGAAAGATTCGAGTTTTTGTGGTCGACCGTTCACACGTATCTGCGGGACAAAGATTAGCGCGCTAATGACAGCAAGATTTCTTGGGTTTAGCATTGCGCTGCTGACCGCGCTTTGTTGGGTTTTTGTCCACTCGTGCAAAGAACTCAGTTTACTAGCGGGTTACATTATTACAAATTTCTCGTTTTGTTACCCAGTAATTTTTCCCCCTATAGGCGTGTATAGATGGGTAATGAATGCCAGCGCGTTTTCACTTATTTTCATGTTTATTTAGGCTGTATGTTTGTTTATTATTGCCCTTGTCATATTCAACAAAACAACAAATTACGATACAAAATAATAATATTATACTCGGTATAAATTACGCAACAGTCACTCCAAAGATATTACCCTGAATGCCCATCCCCCGTCACATGGACGTAGGGCCTAATTTACACTGTACAGTGACGTTCAAACAGTAAAAACATTGACTCAACGATCAATCATTAGTTCACACATTGTATACACACATGTTTACATGTATGCTGGTTAATTTCTTTGGTAGTGCAATACGCTGTACAGGCCTGCTGGTAAATTCCCACAAGATGTTCGTAATCTGTCCTTTTTAGTACCTCGGATAAGCTTGATTTTCAGACATTTCCTTTTTTATGTCGAAGGTATATTTTCTCTCTTCCTTTTCTCATATTATCCCTGTGAATTATCCCTGGATGAATTTTCTTTGCAAATATGTGGCTCGACCGTAAGTTTCTTATAGATAATCCATTACATCGGTAAGTACACTGTATGTATATTTTGCTATTAACAAACAGGCAATGTTCGCACCTCTTTAAAATAATGGCAGAGAGAAGTTTAAATTTGCGCTTTCAAGCACAGCGATATGCTTGACGTGGAATTATTATAGGTGATATATTGAATACGACTGGGAAGAACACTGTCGAACCGAAGATAATGATAATTCACATTTACTGCTCAGTATTATCAGTGTAATTCATTTTTGTATAATATTCACATTATTAGTATTATGTCTCGCCATCGTTGTTGTTCCTGTTACAGGTCATTGGTCATTGGTGTTTTTTGTTTTTGTATGTGTGCTATATGCCTATATCTCGCGAATCGTGAAGAGGCTAATGGCTGGGAGCCAAATGATATCAGATAATTATTGTCGATAGCATTAGCACTAACTGGAACGAATTCCACGTACTCTGGCGTTATGAGCATCGTCAAAATAATCTTGACAAAACATATTTTCTCCTCAATCAAAACAGAGGTTCTCAGGAGGTTTGTAATGACAACTTATATAGAGAATGAAATTGTATGTGATGATGATAATAGTACAGTATTCATGATAATCATTACAATGGTATAAAAAAACGGTAACAACAAAGGCAACAATTTCAAGCGGCAATACCAATTCCAGGACTTAGCTGTTTTGTTTAGATATAACTTCGATTTTTTTTAATACCACGAACTGCGGTGTTTGTGATTGATGAAAAAAAAAAAGTTAAGTGCATTAATTACTTCACGCAACCACATTGGCCTCATTAGCTGTTATACGAGTTGATAAGAATAGTCACAGAAATATTCATTTTCAAAAGTGATTGACACTTCGTCTTGTAATTGTACTTACATTTCCCTTGAAATGTTGGTATGTACGGTCCGATATCACCATCTCCGGTTCTGTCCGAGGTCATAATGTGCAGTAATCGTGGATACTGGTTAGCTCGGTTAGCTTCAAGAGGGATAATTTTAAAGCGAGATGCCGATCCAGAGCACTTGCAAGATATACTTACTTTATACACTTACTTTATACACTGACGAGAAACTAACTGTAAACAATCGAGGGAACTTGATTAACCACAACTGAAATGCTCTTCCAGGGAATATAAAGCATATGAAAATATACAAGGGTTCACCTTCAAGATCAACTCTTCTTGTTTTGTTCTAATTTATTTATTTTGTAATTCAATTATTTTTTAGTGTCTTTTTATTGCACTTAATTGTACTTGAATGATGGTGAATAAAACTAGACTGAACTAAACTAGAACCGAGTTTGTAATCCTTGACAAGATCAACCTTGTTTCGTTATGTTCGTCAAGTTCACAGCTTTGTCGACCTCATGTTTCAGCAAGGAACTGTGAACGGAAAGATATCCCCTACCTCTCTCTCCCTCCCTCCCTCTCTCTCTCTCTCTCTCTCTCTCTCTCTTTCTGACCTTAGTTTCAGGCTTACCGTGTTGTTTTGTTTCAGTTTTTACATCAGAATTGTCGGAAAAGATTTGAATGTAATCCATGGTCGGGGAGGTGTGCTGCCGCACATTTTCAGCCCTCGTCTTACTGCATCCGATTGAAAAATTGCCTTTTATACATCGACGTTTATAAGCATTAGAAATCTGATCAGTGTTTTTGAAGTATCTTTGACAAAATAAATCATGGATGTACATAATCGAGAAGAATTCAAACCTACGACCTCCTGATCTCCGGATTTTCAGGAATATATTGACATCTTATTCCTACACAAAATTTTGGTACACTGTCTTTTACATCTATGTATCTGTGTATGCCCGAAATGAGTTGGATGTGATGTATACAATTTCTATAAAATGATACATGTATCTATAGTTCACACCAATGTCTCATCTGTATTATGGTTTGCGAATTGTCTCCATGTTGATACTTTATAGTTTTCCCCTCCAAAATAGCCCAAAAGAGTCTTGCTATTTAATTTAAAGAGAATTGCTGCAGTCTGTAGGCCTATCGTTATATTTTTATACTATGTGAAAATTATTTACCATAATACACGCATTTTTTTAAATATTACAATGTTATTGTATATAAAAGATCAACAGATTTATCATTATTTATTATAAGGCTTGTTTCTTATACTACTTACCTTTCCGCATCAAACAAGATACATTGTTTAGCACTGTCAGAATTGTGATTGAAAAAAAAAAATTATGTGGTGTGGTTTACGTAGGTACATGTATACAAGTATTTATTATATATACAGATATATATATATAAAGTAAAAGAATTAGTAGAAGAAAAACGCCGTAAAAAAAAATCATAGACCTTGAAGATCTTAAAAACGGAGCATAGCTCTCAAATACTGAAAGGCAAGGTCACACTCTTCATCAGTTCAAGAGTGTGACCTTGCCTTTCAGTATTTGAGAGCTATGCTCCGTTTTTAAGATCTTCAAGATCTATGATTTATTTTTTTTACGGCGTTCTTCTTCTACTAATTCTTTTACTTATTACATTTCTGTATATATATATATATATATATATTGGCCTCTTGTTATTACTATTTCTATTTCTGTTCAAATGCATGCAAATTGGTTGCTATTTTGCTTTTATGTTTATGTCTCATCAAGCCCTTGAAAAAGGCTGGTGAAACAGCCGAAAGCTTGGGGAATAAAGGCAAGACTGAACATCACTGCAACGTCTATACTGCAAGTTTTCCTTCCGTCACACTCACACACACACACACACACACACACACACACACACATATATATATATATATATATATATATACGTAAAACTGTCTCGAAATTACTCAAATTTCCAGTTCTATTCTGAAGAATGGGAAAAGACACGCGAATACAAGCGGTGTTCAAAATTTACAACAAATACACATGTAAACACATCTATGAACACTGAAACACTGTACAGTTTGTGATATGATGGTCACTGCATGTTATAGATTTTGCTTGTGGAGATAGATTGACAAGAGTTTTTGCTTGACGGCATCGTCTTCCATACGGTTACAGCTCGTAATTCCGAAGGTTCGTTATTCCGAAGGCTCGTTATTCCGAGGCTCTTCAGTCCGAAGTTTCATTATTCCGAAGGTTCGTTATTCCGAATTTCATTTTCGGATTAACAAAATCTTCGGAATAGCGAACCTTCTGAATAACGCTACAAAAATGTTCGGATTAACGAACCCTTTTTCATTTTCAGATTAACCAACCTCTAGGTATAGGGAATTTGTGTGTTTCGGATTAAGGAACCTTCGGAATAACGAACCTTCGGAATAAAGAACCTTCGGAATAACGAACAGCACCCTTCCATGTACAGCCAAGATTTCAACCTGCAGATGAGCCAAGACACCTTGTTTCATACGTGAGTATATAGGTATCATAAAAAGCTGTCATTGATTTGAAATTGTAACACGACATTTCCATTTAGAATAATGTAAACCTAAATATAGAATCAAATAAAATGTCTTTCAGGGTGCCTTACTAAAAATTGTTTGATTAAAACATTGCTGATTTCTCCGTACCCAAACTTTTATGGATCATCACATCGCCTCCAATGTATACGTTGTTTATAACAAACGCTCAGTAAGATTTGTGTAATATGAACCATGACTCTATTCTGTCAATATATTTCGAGTTTTGCAGTCGAATTTCACTGTGGGGTGTTTGAGAGATGTACATCATGATAACTGCTAGGGAGTTGAATGTTCCAGCATGATCCTGTCGAATTTACTTGTATTATAGGTATACATCGGAGCTCTATTGTAGCTCGATCCACTAAACATGGGCAAGTCAGTTTGTATGCTATGCACAGTGAAATCAGTGAAATTTCGGCCACTATAATTATACTGAACAAAACATACGATCCCATCGCTGACAAAAACCTGACAATTGATATTATATATAACATTCTATATCACTAGAAGTTTCCATGAAGTATAATACAACATAAATATGTAATCAAGTCACTGCCAGGGGGTCTTACCAAAAACAATTCTGAGTAAAATATTTTTGATTCAATGATTCATCACATCGCGTTCGGTACGTGTTTACTTATTTTGTTTACACGCGCTAAGCAGAATAAAGCAGAATGAACCATTTGTCAAGCAGGTAAGTCATATTATTCATGACGTGATTGACAATACAGACTTTGCCACAATAGTTCCGTAACGGTAAATTAACACAAAATCTATAATCATCGTTTGATGATAAGAAACCAAGTGTTGTCTTTATTATATTCCATGAATACTTCACGTATAAAACGTTGTGATACTACATACTTACGATACCTGCCCGTAAAAAAAAAATGGATCATTCACGTAAACAAATCCCCGCTCTTATTTTTTTTTCCGGCAGTTGTAACGGGGAAGTGACTGTATGTGTATCAGACACAGCTATTAAAAAAAAAGTGATTTCATTCATGCAAACGTGTATTATTACTATTTTGTCGCATGATTTCGGACATGAATTTCATGCAGTTCAGAAGCAGCAGTGAGATTGAAATATTAACATACCTATAGAGATGACCCTTGGTTGCTAAACATACCGATTTGGCAGTCCAAATCAAGGAACCAGCCCATAAATGGTATATATTTTCCTTCTCTAATTCAATTCAATGTATTAATTTCTTTATTTCCATCTTTGAAAAGACATGATTAAGAAAAAACTTTGAATTTCAGAAACTCAAGTCCTACAGGCCTACCGTTAATTGCAGTGTCGTTGATTTTCAATTGACAATTACAAATGCATGTCGCATAACTCACATTATTATCAAACATAACTCTCTAAAAAAAAGATCGAGTGAAAATATTCACTCTCGAAGGAGTGAATACAAAAAAAGAGTGAATTTGGAGTGAAATTGGAGTGAATTTCGAGTGAACATGTTCATTTTCACTCATTTTGGAGTGACCGCAGGGATCACTCGAAGATTTTGGACTTTGCCACAATAGTTCCGTAACAGTAAATTAACACAAAATCTATAATCATCGTTTGATGATAGGAAACCAAGTGTTGTCTTTATCATATTCTGTAAATACTTCACGTATACGTTGTGATACCAAGGAGGTACTACGTACGATACCTGCCAGTAATATGGGTCATTCACGTAAACAAAAATCTCGGCCTCGAATTATACGATTGGTAAACAAAAGCTATCATTGATTTGAAATTGTAACACGACATTTCCATAAAGAATAATTAATAAACCTAAATAAAATGTCTTTCAGGGGGTCTTACTAAAGATTATTTGATTAAAACATTGTTGATTCCTCCGTACCGAAACTTGTGTATGGTTCTATCACATCGCCTCCAACGTATACATTGTTTATAACAATTTATAACGCTCAGTAAGACTCAATAGGCGCTTTCACATCAGCCCGATGTTTCGAAATAGCGCGCTATTTTCTGACTTGGGAAATTAAAAAATATCTCGAGCTTGCATTTTTATCGGGCTGATGTGAAAACGCCTATTGTGAACCATAATAAGCATTATAACTCCATTCTGTCAATATCGCCGGTGGAGCTCTATTGTAGCTCGATCCATGGCATGGGCAAGTCAGTTTGTATGCTATGCACAGTGAAATCAGTGAAATCTCGACCACTATAATTATACTGAACAAAACATACGATCCCATCGGTGACAAAAACCCGACAATTGATAGTACAAGTATATATAGCATTCTAACTAGAAGTTTCCATGAAGTATATACAACATAAATATGTAATCAAGTCACTGCCAGGGGGTCTTACTTAAAATAATTCTGATTAAAATATTTTTGATTCAAATGATTCATCACATCGCGTTCGGTACGTGTTTACTTATTTTGTTTACACGCGCTAAGCAGAATAAAGCAGAATGAACCATTTGTCAAGCAGGTAAGTCATATTATTCATGACGCGATTGACAATACAGACTTTGCCACAATAGTTCCGTAACAGTAAATTAACACTAAATCTATAATCATCGTTTGATGATAAGAAACAAAGTATTGTCTCTATTATATTCTATAAATACTTCACGTACAAAACGTTGTGATACCAAGGAAGTACTCCGTGATACCTGCCCGTAATATGGGTCATTCACGTAAACAAATCTCTGCTCGTTAGCTTTTTTTCGGCAGTTGTAACGGGAAGTGACTGTATGCGGTAAATTTTGATTAAGAAATGATAATAAATGACCGGACGATAGATTGCCTGAATTTCACCCCAGCATTTTTTTTTTTTTTTGGGGGGGGGGGGGGGGGGGCTGTAACTTCACAATTAATTTCTATAAAAAATGTAGTGTCTATACTAATGTATTTTGGGTCATTTGGAGGTTGAAATCTTGATGCAAACTTCTTTTGTTTCATGTGTGTGAAGCTGCAGCCTGCAATAGGTGTAGCGTTTCAAATATTGGCGTCGTCTATCTGTTTGGATACTTTCTGAAATGTCTGTTGACACACACACACACACACAAAATCGGAAGTTACCGATCGAGTTTTTTTCCTACTTTTGGGAATTGTGAGGGTGGCTAGTCGCGATTATTCATAAGTGCCTCACATGCGCTGATCAAGCCTGTGTCAAGACAGTCACTAACATATCTCTGAGCTGGCGGTTTGAACATCAAAAATTCAATCGAAATCCATCTAGGATCTTTTTTCTGTTTGTGTGTAGTAGCTAGTACACGTGTGTCTAGTCTTCAAACTTTCATGTTCGAGATGATAAAATCGTTGATGCCGGTGGTTCTCAAATACAGACATACGTGAAATATCTACAGTCGGTGCCATAATCATTCAATTACAGTACTTTCTTCGGACTCACAAAGTTTAGTACCCAATGGCACAACCTTGGATACATAGTATTCAATGGATGGAGCTGTACATTACTAGACATTCGGATTATTTCCCTAACCAGGTAGGTAGGGATACTGGTATCGGCGACCCAACACGTTCAATGGGGTTACGATACCGGTGTGTGTTCCACCATGGAGGTAGATTTCTACCTCCATGGTTCCACCGTACACCAAATGAAGCAAGTGGCTGGGCATTGGGTATTGTGTGTGTTTCTCTGGTGTGTGTAGGCCTGTACGGCGAGAGTTGGGAGAAGGGGAGAAAGATTCTGCCGAGAGTCCTTGGGGAGCTCGCAGAGTGATAGGAAAGCCTAAAAATAGATGTGTTTCGGTCAAGGGGTCAGGAGGGCCTGTCGCTTGGTGGAATGGAAGGCGTGGAAGGTGGCTGGAGTTTGGCTCGCAAAACGCAGAGACAGTATCGTATTGCAATGGAAACGGCAGGTGGCGCTCTGTATGTAACGGTCATCCTGATAGATGTTGGAAAGATTTTGCCTTCTTGCAGCAAATTACTATGTACTAAATTCGTAATTTTCTCATCTATTTTACCCTGTAATGTGAAACGAACCATCGTGGATGTTGATACTATCCTTCCTCAACACAATTTCATCAAGTATTCTGCAAATACTAGCAAATAAAATTCTGATACGCCACATAAACAGGAACAGGACCATCCCTTTAACCACTAGTGACCATTATTCAGGGACTTTGCTGCCATATACCAAGTGTGTTGCCACGTCCAAACTTAAATACTGTCGCCACTGAAATGTATGTGAAGAAAACTCAACAAACCTACAAGTGCCGATAGAACCAAACATCAAACGGGAGATATAATTGCCAACAGTGGCAACCTCTCATAATCATGCCTTTTGTTTCGACTGAGATTGTCGTAATATGGGATGAAATAGGAAATTTTGTAATGTATTGAAATCACGAAAAGAAAAACATCTAATTTTTCATCTGGAATGGTAGGTTGTTGTGTACAGTTCATGGCAAAACTTTGGATTTTCAGAAATATTGTAATGTCTCATGATATGATCAAATGAATTCATTGAAATATAACACCCAATGAACTGGGAAAATCCTCTACTAAAAATGCATTATTTTGCTATACAGTGACAGACTGCTTGCTGTCATGCTTCTTTTTTCTATGTAGTTATATTCAGCCTTGATTTTTACTGGTCTGACCAGCTTTGGAACTCTTTAGGATACAGACCAGTGAGACTACATAACAAGGTATTGGCAATTGCTCCACATTCTCAGAAAGCCCAGTATTCCTTTCAATAATCACTCAGTCCACACCTTCAGAGCAGCTGCCCAACTTACAACCTGAAGAGACTGAGGAGTGTGGTTGTTCATGCACCCGATAAAAATTTTATTCCAGTAAAATTGTGACGATGCATATTTCATCAAACCATTTCATGTCACAGACAAGTTCATCTTCAGCGTATGCTTTTTATTGTCTTCAGCAATGCTACATGCCCCTCTCAGCTCCTTCAGAAAAAGTCATGGGAAATTTGGTTCATTTATTCTTGGCTCAGAATGGATGAATTTAGGGATTAATTCTAATATGAAGGACAGGACATTTTACTCATGAAAGACAAGTTCCCTAATAATTTCCTCAAATTTGTCATCAACATGGACAATTGCCACACTCAGTGCCACTTTTGTAAGAACAAGGGCTGAGCACAGGGTGTTTCTCCGACAAAAAGTGAAGATGTTCAACTATTAGTTTCAGCACATCAGTCAATATCATCTATAGTAGTTGTTCACATTTTGAAGCATAATTACTCATTAATTTCTGTCAAAGCATCAAGTTTGGTAGCTGTCATACTCACAGTGCAAGCTAGAAACAAGTCTTGGTAAAAGCAAACATTGTTTTTTTTTAGATTGTGTAGGAAGGAGTTTTTTGGAATCATGGTAAATATTACTAGAAGTTGCAACGTGCCACAAAAGAGGAAGAATTACTTGCATCTAAATTTGCCCACCTATGTCCATAAATACACAAAAATACAGAGAACTATGTATACACCAATACAATATTAACAACTCCAGGGCCAGAAAAGAAAAGGAAAAATAAGGATAGGGAGAGGATGGACAATATAATTATCACTTTGGTCACGATAGACCTTTAATTAGTTGCATCGGTTAGGAATATCTCAGGCTCACTCGTCGTCACAATCCACAGGGCCATATAGATTGCGTTATGCACGTTATGTCCAAAGTATGATCTCAGAGAAGTTGAACTCCATCGGGGCTTCTTACTATGACCTCGGAATGCCTGGTACTGTATCAAAAGAAGAGAGGAAAGTCAAAGTCAAAATTGAACAATGCATGCTCCAAAAAAGCACAAAAATAATAAAGAAATATAATCTAACAAAGAAGAAAGGAGCATGACAGAAATAAAAATTGGGTGAATGAATGAGATGGGGGGGGGGGGGGGGAGCAAGAAAATATTGGTAACTGGCCATTTGTGCATTCCTACTATATGTGATTAATATTTACCACATTAAACAGGCTCTCTATTGAAGAAAGAATCACGCTATAATATTGCATACTCACCTTCAAAATCCTTCATAATCTGGTTTCTACCTATCTAAACCCTTTGATTACTTCTTATTAGGCCAATTACTACAAAACACGATATTCTAAGAATAGCACTCTATCAATTACCTGAAAACTGAACATAAGAAACGTTCCTTTTTGTGCACCGGTAGCTCTCTTTTCAACAAACTCCCCATTGCTGTACAACTGTCTTCGTCTCTGAATATATTCAAATAAATTGTTGAACATTTATTCCCATGCTTTAATTTTTTTTCTCCCATGAATTCAACAATACCTATTTTTCTTTTTCACTGTCACACCCACTAGACTTTTTTTTAATGGTTACTCCCCCTTTTCCAAATTGTTAAGGCCCTACCTTTGATATATGCAGTATACAGTATGTAACAGAAGTGTAGTTAAGTTTATTTCTTTTGTTTGTTTGTGTCATCGTTCTGTAATTGTGAATCATGTTACTCCAAATGTATTTGTCATTTTATTTTGTGTATAAACAGGGCGCCATTGTAAAGCAGTTAGCAAACTAAATGTGCCTACCCTGTATTTTGTAAAAGAAACATGAATAAATAAATTTAGTAGTCTGAGCAGACTGAATTTTACAAACAAAAATGAAAACTTGTTGCTGCTATACTCAGGCAACTTTAGGGATGGCTGACATCATGCAGTGATAACTTACACAACATAAAATCATAACATGTGGTCTGCAGATACACATTTTGTTTCACACTTTAAAAACTATCATCCTCCCTTTCTCATAACCAATCAAAGTTAATTTTCACCATCCTTGTCGTATGTCATTTAAAACTGAATACCCTTTCACTGGCAATTTATGATGTGCAATTTATGATGCCACTCCCACTCGATATGACAGGAAACTTTGACCTCAAACACACATGATGCTTCAGGGTGATGTAAGAGTAGTGAGACACTAGGGCCCCATTTCTTAAAAGAGTTGATATGACAGTTGCTGGAATAGCAATTGTCAAGGTGATGAAAGGAATCCAGCTTCCTGATTGGCTGTTGCTATAGAAAGTTGCCACTCCAGCAAAATTTGCTATCCTAACATCTTTTATCAAATGAGCCCCAGGTGGTTATTATATTGATGTAGAATACATATTTTGAACAAAAAAAAAATAAATGTTTTCTTTCAAACCGAAGCTCACCTGGTTGGTCTGCTACTTGGAGGTTAACCCCATCTTGGTTGATGCTGCCAAATGTTGATACTGGAACACAGAGCATTCGGTACTCCTCTGTCAACATCCATGCCAAGAAAGAAGAGAGCAGAAGAGAGATGGAGAGAGCAAGGAAGAAAAAGAGAAAGAGAGAAGGAGTGATAGGATGTACACAGAGACATCAATAAGGCAAAACCATCAGAGGAAGATTTCAATAGTTAAAAGGACTCATCATAATCTCAAAATTTGAGTTGGCTTAATATTGTTCAGGTGAGAACATTTATGAGGAGTTCCACATGTTCTCTGACAGCTAGTATGACAGACAAATTGAGTTTTTATTGTTACCTTCTTCACATTACAGTAGAAATTGCTCCTTATTACAATAATTATAAAGTAGACGAGAAGGAGCTTATTTAAAAATTTCAAAATTTAAAACAATCATAATACCATTTCTCTTCCATATAAAGTGAGTAAACATCTCTTTTAGCTTTCATGCATTCATGATTTCACATAATTTCTAGACTTTGGTCTCTAGAATTCCTCAGGTGTTTCACTGTTTTGTTTGTGTGTGTGTTGGGGGGGGGGGTTGATTGACTGTGTGTTTGCTGATGTGGACACTCACTCATCGCTCACTGGTATGAAAGTGATTCCTGTTTTTGGACATATGACTGTCTAAATTTCGAGACCTGCATGCATATGAGACTTAAGGTGTGGTCTTGCACCTGTTTAGGGATTGTACACACCCCACCACAAAGAATAGGGAATGTGAACTACTTGCAAAAGACAAAATCACACAGAAAGAAGAAGTTTAAGCTAATTAAAGAAGAAATCCACCCCAAATATAAACAAACTTCAAAAGAAAGAGAAAAATATTCCCTACAGAACGATACACTAAAAGAAATAAGGAAGATATGACATTTTGAAATTTCACATTTTCTTTGGAAAACATTTCTTGATCACTCCTTATAAATATTCAAATGAGCGAGTTGAAGATGTCATACCCTCACAATTTTTCATGTATGTTATATATGAAATTTGGATAGAATTTTATTTTTAGCTAATACAAGTAAAAGCACGTTCTCATATCAAGATGTATCAAAGTCAACATTTGTTCTTTATTTTGGGTGGTTTTAAGGCAAGTTTTATATTCATACAGCTGAAATATGAGATTCTGAATATTCATAAGGACTGGTCAAGAAATGTTTTCCGAAAAAATGTGAAATTTCACAATGTCATATCTTCCTTATTTCTTATCAGATTTTTGTTATTTTGTATCATTCTGTAGGGAATGTTTTTCTCTTTCTTTTGAAGTTTATTCATTTTTAGGGTGGATTCTCTTTAAGGTCAAGTAAAGTGACACTGGTTTTCAGCAAGTGTAAATGCTCTGAGTGACTGAAACAAGACAGAAAACCAACAAACAAAATGTGTAGATTTTTTTTTTAAACTGTAAAGTTGATTAGGCTTGTGACTCACCACTGTTGGCATGGGGGCAGGCATTGCACTCACTGGTGCCCCAGCTGACCCCTCTTGTGCAGCAGCACTCCTGGTAAGTAATAGACTCCATCACCATGTTGGTGCAGATATCCTCATTGGTGCCAGACTGACCCCAACAGGTGTCCAACAGTTCCTCCTGAGGGGGGTTTGCACCGCCGCCGTAATTAATGGGCCCGATTAATTCTGCAATAACATGCCAACACACGAGTATGAATCGGTACTGATCAATCCTTTGATTTGATATAATCCTCACATATCTTAGTGCAACATTTCATGGAATTGAAGTCAAAGTCAAAATTGAACAATGCATGCTCCACCAAAGCACAAAAATGATAAAGAAATATAATCTAACACTTTCACTTCATGATGTAGCCTATTTAAAACCTATTGATGTGGTATAATGCCAGTTGAGTGAGACTTGCCATTCACTTGTGCATACCAAAAAACGTAAAATCTTTGATCAGAAAACATAAAAACTCACCAATGCACCTGCGTTGCGTACTGTCCAAAATGAGAGGGGCGGGGCACTCGCATCTGAAAGTGCCTGGCTCGTTTATACAGTTCCCAAACATGCACATATGATGTCCGTCAGTTCCCTCACATTCATTGATATCTGTGCAACAGATGCAAAGATTAGAAGATACAAGAAATTATGTTGACTATGAGCATATACCACAATGTGCTTCAGAGGTGCGTCATTGTCTCATTTTGTTTTGTAAGTTTGGTGTCCCCAGCATTGTTGCTTTTAACATGATGTACAGTATGGATGGGGAACATAGACATCAATGAAATTTACTTCTTAAGATATTCTCAATTCTAATGCAAATGTGCAATGAGTTTCCTACACCATTTTTCGCTACAGCGGCGACCAAAAAAAAAGAAAAAAAGAAATGAAACTACGCCCATAATTTAGATTTAAGTTTACCAATTGATTACTAGCCAAAATAGTAGAATACATATCTGCCCATCCATGAAAATGTGATATATGCTACTCAAATATGAATTACCCACTAAGTAACACATGCACAGATGTTGTGTAAAAAATTTCCAGATTCTCACAAAGATTTACAGATTGAACAATATACCAGTAATTACTATGTTGTAAGTTCAGACCTAAGCCACAGGCGATCGAAACATTTGCATATAGGTGAAATGTTGTAAGATACCTGACCCTGCAACATTGCCTATGACTTACAGAGGACAAAGAGTAAATTCACAACCTGTTCGAGCAAATTTAACTGGGAAAACACGGTTTAAATGTGGCTGCAAGAAAGATTCAAGCAGGATTAAGATTTTAAATGTTGAAAGTGCTTCACTAATTTCAGCTGCATTGCTTGTGAGGCAGAATTTGTCAGATATTGATACGATTAATATAAAACTTTACTACACAGGCTATAAAGACAGTTTCTTCTATTGGGAAAGTTTCATAGGGGGTGTTCAGTAAAAAGATTGATATACCTCAGCTTTTCAGATTTACATTGACACTTAGATCACGATTAAGTGGTATCTTTGATATAGTGCTGAATTCACTCTAGGCTTTGCCTCCATCAATTTATTGGTCATCTCATTGTGATGATGCCTGTAAATATTTTGCTCTCATTCATATATTTTTCCATTTCCAACAGAAACATACTAACATAAATACAAAAAAAAAATGTATAGAAACATATAAAATAAGTATAGATTCTTTGTCCTGTCGGCACGTACCTTCACATGTCACGGAGTCAACTTGACGATACCCTGCAACACACTGGCAGATAAATCCCTCAGCTGTGTCGACACAAACCGCATTGGTGCAAGGGCTTGGAAAAGCGTCGCACTCGTTGGGACCCGCATCTACCGGAACGGCTGGATCTGCGGGAATGATTTGATCTACGGGAACGATTGGATCAACGGGCTGCTGGGGTTGCGGGCGATTTCCGGTGGTTGTCTGTAGAGGAGGTCTTGGAATTTCTGCAATGGCAAACCAGCGGCTTGATCTTTTATCATGTAGTGTTACATAACATGGTATTTGCATAGGATGTATTTGCAGAGATCAGGAAAAATGTCTTGATTCTCGCTACATTTTTAGTACTAGTTCTAGTCTTTCATATACGTGATATCAAGACTATATAAATGCAATCAAGAACCCTAAGAAAAAAACACCTTTAATATGTATTCTTTTCCTTTCTTCTTAGCTTTACATAAATAAGTCTAAGGAGGAGGAGGAGGAGGAGGAGGAGGAGGAGGAGGAGGAGGAGGAGGAGGAGGAGGAGGAGGAGGAGGAGGAGGAGGGGTTGAAGGCATAAATCAACAACTACTGGCCAATCAGTAGCACGCAGGTGTGACTACACACCAGCCTCTACTCCACACCTACCATTGCATATCCTGTCCTGGTAGCTGTAGATGAAGCCAGGAGAGCAGAGACAGCGGAAGCCGGATGCTGTGTTCTCACACATGGCACCCAACCCACACTTGCCTGGGATGTCGCATTCATTGATGGCTGAGGGCAACAGAGGTGGACAAAACAATGTAGCTTTCTCAGAGAGGATAACAATCATGGTAAGATAATACAAATAATGCTAATTATAATAATAATAATAATAATAATAATAATAATAATAATTATAATAATAATAATAATAATAAAAATAATAATAATAATAATAATAATAATAAAAATAATAATAATAATAATAATAATAACAACAACAATAATAATAATAATAATAATAATAATAATAATAATAATGATAATAATAATAATAATAATAATAACAATGATGATGATAATAATAATGATGATAATAATAATATAATAAAAATAATAATAATAACAAGAGATCTGCGCTGACTTTCAATTTACCAACATGTATATAATTTAGGATCTTGCTGATCTTGTACAAGACACATATTGGTCAAGCCTTTGGCTATATTACAGAATTATTACTTCTCATATCTCACAAACAAAACTTGCACAGTTCCAAAGATTCTTCTACAAATCCCAACATATAAAACACAAATAACATTAGGAGAAAAAGCATTTGCCTTTGCAGCTCCCATACTGTGAAATTACTTGCCATCAGAAATCACAAAATCCCCAAATGCGACATTATTCAAATTAGGATATCTCTTCATTTAAGTGTTCACTATTGTTTAAGCTTATCACAAGAGTTATTGTAGCATAGGTGAATATATGTAAATGGGTTCTGCTCTTTATTGATATATTATCTAATAATTACTATCAATTCTGGTACTAATTATCATCTATTATCACTAAAATAATGATATAATGACAATGCATTTGATCGTTCAGAATGCTACACAATTTAGTGCTTGAGAAAATTAAAGAGAAAATGCTGTACCAACTACAAAGTATATTAACTTTTACAAACTGCTTGAACAGAAGAAATCTCAGTTATGTTCAGAGAATCAATAGATCTATCAGACACATATTGGACCTCCCTACTGAGACTATAGAGACATCCTTTGTAAAAAGGAACTGAAATTGACACCACTTTCTTCTCCAGAAATCAATGTTCGCGCAGACAACTTGCAACCATATTTTGAGCCTATCAGGCATACAACTCACCTTTGCAAAGCTTGGAGGAGGGTTCATAGTCAAATCCTTCGGGACATTCACAGACGATGCTGTGTCCCCGGGAGATGCAAGTGCCGTTCCCACAAATTCCCGGATTTCGTGCGCAGGCATCCATGGTGTTAATACCTGTATGCATGCAAATGGTAGTAGAGAAGTGATGGCATAAATCTATCCAACGCAGAAATTGGCCTGTGAATGATACTTCTTTGTGCACCAACACATTTTCATTGGAACTTGGTGACATGCTAAATTTTACCTTCAGAAATGCAGAAATGCTAAGCATATTTGTATTTTGTGTTAATATCTAGGAATATGCATACCACGGGAGATAAACAAAGAAATTTGTTATCAGATAGCAGACATCCCTTATGGAAACATTGAGAGTCCAATAACTTTGTATTCGAGTTGTCAATGACTTACAATAACATAAAAGCTATCTACCATCACTGTTCACCAACTTCACGCAAAATCATTCACTGTTCCCTTCCCCCATCTCCCCCCAACCCTCCCCCCCCCAAAAAAAAGTAATAAATGAATAAATACATTTAATTTGATTTTTAAAAAATCTGTTAATTCTACCAAATCACATTCAATACTTTTGAAAAATCAAGCAAAATCATACAGATATTAGAAATTTCTTTCTGAACAATAAACCATGAAAATGTCATGTGCCGTAATGAAATTACAATTTTAAGAAATAACAAAAAGGAAAAAAGGGCCAAACAGTTCATGTAAGTGATTAAAATTACAGTGTCAACATGACGAGAAAATATATCCAATATAAATCATTGCGAAAAGGCAAATCAACCGATATTAATTGCAAATACTTGTGCAATAAACTTTGATAAGCTCAGTTGCTAATCTGCACTTTTTAATTTTACAGAGCACAGTCGGGACACATTGATGCATTGCCTTACTACTGCTTTCTCTATGGCATTTTTTATTTGCTTTTGCTTTTGCTTTAATAAGCAACGAAAGCAAGGAGAGATTATATCACATGAGAGAGGAAAATGGTTCTTGGCTTACTTTTGGGAAACATCATAAAGCAAAACTAGTTTAAATACATCCATAACATATCTCCTGAAGATTTCAGAAAATGAATACACATGCACAAATTAGGATGAAGATATAGGAAAATGTAGAGGAGTAAACAGTTGGAGAAGAGACATTAGGAATGTAATTTTGATGACAGGATACAATGCCTCCAAAATATATTTTCAACTAAGAAGAAAACACCAGGGGCAATTCAAGTCATACACACATCCACTGCATAGCACACAAGCTGATGAGAATGCCATCTTTCGCAATGTGACAAGCTCTGGTTCACATATTGTCCATACAGCACACCTCCACCATCTAGTATCGAGCTTACAAAATTTAAGAGTATTTAAGATTGTTTTTAGAGATACATTTTGAGTTCTGTCATGTCGGGACATCTTCAATTCCAACAACTTGATTTCACACCAACTGAAATGTGAGAAAGCGAGGATGCCAGACTGTAGCATGAAATACAAACTCGCATGAAGCATTTCTCTCACAAACACAAATGATCCCAAAGAAACAATTTAACAAAGGTACACAGATCAGATTCAGTCAAATACAATCCACAAGAAATGGCAAGATTTATGAACAAGAGCTTGTCACAACGCCATGAAATTACACTTACGCTGAAAATTTCTTACCGATACATCGCCTGCTATTATAGCTAAACTGTTCTCCGGGAGGACAAATGCAAGCAAAGCTGCCCTTTTTGTTGACACAACGACCATTATTACACAAAGTGGGATATCTTCTACACTCATTCAGATCTAAATAAAGGCAAATAAAAATGAAATGCATATCTTAAAACACCAGCGAGCAAGGAGCCAGATCACTGGACTGAAATAACATTCCACAGGATTCAGTTTGCGACTGCCTGCCAACTAAGAATCATTAAAAAACTTATGATTTTTAGAATATTCAGAGTTCGAAACACAAAGAAAACAAAGTCAACATTAGTTGAAATTCATTTAAAATCAGAGTGAGACCATTGTATTCCATGTTCTTTTCAAAAATTTTACAAATATATGCATGCGTGCATTACAGACAGCCAATCCCTTTTACATGCAAATTTTTGAAAAATTGGTGAGAACACTTAGGTATTGAAGAAAACATTATTTGGAAACCTCCTGTAAATTTTGAACTCAAGAGGGTCTTTATTTGTTTAGTAAATTGACCATTAAGATTTGAATATTTTTTTCGTACTACGAAAAAATTTAAAATCTGAACTACTAGTCTAGTTTTACAGACTTGTGTGATGCACTTTGTTATAGTTGCACGTGTAGTTCATGTTAGTGGTGTGTTGTTATTTGCTATCGACAACAAAGTAAGAGAAGCTAGTGAATTCTTCATTTCTAGCTGACAGCTTTAATATGCACATCTTTTGTTCGAAGTATAAGTATAATTATTACAACCACAGGAGGATTAATGTATGCAGCTGTGCCTAGTACACAGAATACGTTACGGTGAGCGTTTCGTGCATTATTTGAATTTTAACGGCTAACAACCTTCTAATATCACATAAATGTTATAGATTTACAATAGTCTTGTCATTCTGGTAGAATATATCGTGTTCTGTGCTATTTGGGAAGAATGCAAAAGGGAAGGGCTATCTTTCACATCAGAAATTCAAATAATACTTGAAATACAAAGAAAAGGTTAATTTTCTTCACTTTCTCTCTTTTTTTCTCAATATGTTCTTTCAAATATTTTCTCCTTACATGTTGCTTTCCTTCATTGATCCAATGATCTCAGCCATGGAGAAAAAAGTACACTGAAGATCAAATGGTGTGGTTGGAACTAATTTGTTATGGAAATGGATCATCAGCTTTATTTCAATGGTTTGATGTTGGCTTTGTTTTTGACATTCACGTGGCTCATCTTTACAATTTCTGCTTGTTTTTTTACGGCATTAATGGTTCTGTGGCAGGGAATCACAACTGGACAGAATAAAAAGAAAACAGTGCATCATGGCTCATAGAGGAAAGACAACAAGTGAAACAGCACAGGTGCATACTATATCGAAAATGCTGAGAAATCGTAATCAAGACACACAACACATTAGAAAAGGTAATATGTGCCTTTTACTGCGTCACATTCGAACAAAGAGTCATAATATAGAAATTGTTCAAACAAACACAGTTATATTGATAGACTGGGTTACAAAAACATCAAAGTGCACAAAAAAGAGAACACAATTGTGAATTCAGAGAGGAAAAGTCACATGATAAAAAATGATAAAAATGCAATAAATGCACTAAAATAACAACATTAGGAGGAGGTTAATATTCCTATCAATTAGAAGAATATCTATTATAAAAACTCAATGTCAATGAAGGGTGATGCGTATATCCATGTAAAATTCTCGCATATCATTTGTCATTGCAAAGTGTGTCAGTCAATAAAACATTCATAATCACTCTGTGCAACAAAGCATTAAATCCATATCATATCTCCTTGTTATCAATCATCAATTTCATCACCTGAACCGTGATCAGGTTCATCATGGATCAACTCTGCCATTAATTGCCATAGTCAACATGGCAATCGACAATTATTATTATCATTATCATCATCAATCCCATTGGAACAACACCAACATTTGGTAAGTCACAAGGGCATTGCTGCATCTCACCTGCACACTTCCTCTTCTTCTTCTTGTACATGTATCCCTCCGGACAGACGCAGGAATACCCTCCTATTCTGTTCTGGCAGGTTGCAGAACCGCAGATTTCGGGATCACGGAGGCACTCGTCCATATCTGGCAATTCATTGCAGGAAGAGAGAGAGAGAGAGAGAAGAAAAATGATTGCATGCCATCTATACACAACAGAAAATAACTCTTTGCAAGGTTATTAAAGTTATGATGACAATGCAAACGCCTACAATAAGAGTATGAGGGTGATGATAAATGCTCCCAAAAAAAACCTTACCGACACAAGCCCTGAGGATCGGGTTGAACTGGAAACCATTTTCACAGGTGCAGATGGCACCGCCCTGAGGTGCCACGGTACACGTGCCATTTCCGCACATGTCTGGCCTGGACAGGCAGGTGTTTTCATCCGGCGGATTGCGGGACGTGGTGTGACCCTCCAAGTTGGTGGTGCTTGGTGGTTGTGCTGTTAGTAGTGATCCAGAATTGGAGAAATCAATGGGAGGTACAATTGTACATCCTCTAACAGGTCTTTTCACAAAAATTCAATATTTCCTAATTCCCATGATGGTGTTTTGCATATTCAAACAATCCAGTTTTGTGTTAAGTAGAATTTGAGAAATACATCAGTCAATCACTTAACCCGTTGAGGATGAGTCCCGAGTATACTTGGGCAAGCATCTATGGGAAATATGTGTTGTAGCAAAATCAGTCCATCCTCAATGGGTTAAGATTGTAGTGGGCTACTCCTCTCTATTATTTGGAACTGAGTGATAACAATATTAATCATTCTCATCATGGTATCATTTACCATTATTTGAAGCTATCAAAATGATACTCCTGATGACATCCAGATATCTTTTCTTCATTGCACAATGTTCAAGATTTAATGCCATCCATGCAGGAAAAAAAAACACCTATTCATTTTATAATGCATTAAAAAGTGCTTGCATACAATCTTGCACACAATGTATTTCACAAATTACACATACAAAGCAATTAAAGCAGCTGCACACAGTGTGTCATTGAGTTATATAATAATGACATAAATTCAAGTCTGTTTATGTTTTTTTATAGAAGATTAATGTCTGATTTTCAGAGTGATAAATTTGAGAAGAGATCTGGTAAGAGGAATACAAATACAAAAATCAATCTGCAAATGAATGATTATGTCATGACAAGAGAATAAACACGAAAATTATTGGCAAGTTGACAAAGCTAATTTATTATTCCAGAGTTGGTGACTGATCATGTCCCAATGTGTTGCTTATCAGTGTTTTGTTTGTCTGCCATATGATAATAGTACCTGTAATACAACGGATGTATAGCGCGTCTTTCTCATGGTAAATTTACTTGACGTGACAAGATCCTTTAGATCCTATCTGCTCATTATGTTCAGTAGTTCTCTTTCCTACATGCAAACACATCTATACCATGAGAACCAATCATAGAACAACAGCACAGCCAATCTTACTGATGCACTGTCTTCTTGTTTCGTCAAACTGTGATCCCTGAGGGCAGATGCAGCGGAAAGAGCCCTCGCTGTTCTCACACTGGCCATTGCCGCAAACATCTTGCATTATTTGGCACTCATTCACATCTAAGTAATAGAAAAAACAACAACAACAACAACAACAAAAAGTCATTAGAATTCTTTGAATCTAAAAAGTATGTGTGACAAAGAAGTCGTCAAAGGGGAGTGAACATATATCCTACTGACATAATGCATTCCTTTAGATTTTTAGTTAGTGTATAATATAAAGCCTGTCATATTTTGCAATAAGTCTGGGTGTGGAAAATATCTTATTCTCAAATAAAATAGATTCATATTTCATGCATACTTTCAAATCAAAATTCTGCATCAAAGGGCAATTACACTGTTATGTCCATGAACTTTTTAATCGATCAGTCTTCAACAGGTATAAAAAAGCATGTAGGCCTACATAATAAATATCTTCAGAAACTTTTTGTGTACACAGATGAAGAACATAGTGGAGTACTACTTGCTCAGAGGGTGTGAAAACACCCGAGTTTGAAATCAAGCTATTTTACAAGGTCCTATTAAAGAGGATGGCTAGTAACTGATCAGTGGGAATCAGTGGGAATGCCGGGAGATGATTGTTCCAATCCTTGTGGGATTCATTTAAGAGTACATTATATTTCTACTGTTGTGTTTCTACCATTGTATCACATGTATTTTTCTTTTCTTTTCTTTTCTTTCTTCTTTTGTTACTGTTAACGTTAATTTTGTTAATGTTATTGTGTTTTCTAGCCTATTTGTATGAGTAGCAAAGTGCGCTTAGAAACGTCAGTATGAAGCGCCATATAAATGCAATTATTATTATTATTATTATTATTGTGTGAAAATTATTTGCTTCAGAACGGTCTCATATTCAAGTAATGTGCAGATTAATCCATCGTAACTGACCAGGGACGCTAACCTGGAAACATTAAACTGCACATTACTTGAATATGAGACCATTCTGAAGCAAATAATTTTCACAGAACAATAGATATACATGTTTGTATAATGTACTCTTAAATGAATCCCACAAGGATTGGAACAATCATCCTCCAGCATTCCCACTGATTCCCACTGATCAGTTACTAGCCATCCCCTTTAAAATGCCCTCCACATTTCCAAGCTTTTACCTTGTTTAATTTATACCGAATGAAAACCATAAAGAGACTTAATTAGGAAGAGACATTCAGGATAGTACTAAATTCATACAGGAGAAAATGAGAGAGAGAGAGAGAGAGAGAGATTTTAAAGAAAAATGTCAGGAAGAGGTGTTCACATCTTTGTCAGATTAGCCAGTCTTACCGATGCAAACTCTCAGCTCTTCATCAAAGGTATACCCCGAGGCGCAGCCGCACTGGTAGCTTCCTTCTCTGTTGAAGCATGCTCCATCCCCGCACGGAGAAGGGTCGGCCTCACACTCATTTATGTCTGTCACATGGCACAGACAATTCAACATAGGCAGCATGTGGGTAAGAACAAAGTGATTTACTCAGACTATCAGAGCTGTGGGTAACAAATCTAGCAGTCCCATTCATGCCCCCAATATCAAGTCTGGGGTACCATTTGTATATTTGTACATTTGGTACATTTGGTACATTCGTACCAGTTGTAGGCCTATATTTGATGTTTCATATCAGTCAAGACTCATTAACTCGATTAGCACCATTGACATTTTATTTCTATATACGCTAAAAACAATTCTAGGATGATGGTCCTTATTTAGTAGGTAAATTTCTTATCTCATTAGTTGGACATTACTTCCAGTAAATCCATGGCATACTTTATGTAATCAGCCTAAAATGACATAAAACAAAGATGATAAAGGAGAAAAGGGAAAAGAAGTAGAATGATAACAAACAGATGTGATAAAAAAATAAAACCTACAATTTCTCAGTCACTGATGTCAATTCTAAATCACATATACTGGTACTCTCCCAATCGACAATTGCTCACCGAGACATCCTTTGCCGTTGCCGCTGACGTATTCGTAACCTGCTGGACAGATGCACCTGTAGCTACCCTCTGTGTTCATACAGGTCCCATTGCTGCAGATTCCGCGATATTCTGCGCACTCATTGGAATCTGAAAAGTGCAATTCACATGCACGTATAAAAATGCTACTTCATTACAGTCAATCCCGTTGAAATCTAGTCAGCTCTTGTTTCTTCTTAGATCCACTTAGTCTATGACTGCAACTTGACTTGTTACATGCACAAATAGAGAAAATCACATTAAATTGATGGAACTCAGTGAATTTAGACATGCACAGAAAGATATTTGATTGATATCTACATTGGTGATTCATCAGTGAATAGTTCTAAATATCAATATAAGAGTCTGAATAGTTCCTTTTTTCTATTAAAGAAGCCAATCATAATTGTTGTCAGAAGTCATTAAAATTGCAAATTAGAACATAACACTTAAACTCATAGATTTAGTTATTTGTTAATAGTCATACAACCATTTCTATCTAATTATTGAACATTTATTTTTCATTCTTCATTTCTCTTTCTCTACCCACAATAAAGAACCCATAGCAGAACCTGAAACGTACCAGAATATCTCTATTCACTTCTCCATAATACATTTGTAAACACACATGATACATGTATTAAACATTCCAGTGGAATAGTTGCGTTTGGTATGTCTGGGCCCCTTTCTTTTGGATGTTCTTTTCCTTGTCCTTATTCATTGCAAATCTGTGCCCGTTTTTTTTTTTTTTAATGTGATTTGCGATCTATGATATAATGACGTACAGCTTCAACATTGTAAATTTATTAATGGGATCATCCTCAAAAGGCCAATGGCCTACTGCTGATTTCCAACACTATTTAACCCTAACTAGGCCGGGCTACTTAGGTAGATCATAGATATCTCAGCCACTGACCGCGCGATAGTGACGAAAATTGGCACACACACTGCCTATGATGGAATCTAAAGTGCCACGAAGTTAGATTTAAAAAAAAAAAATTATCATTTATGCTAAATTATGCTAACTTATGCATCATGATGCATGAAATCAGACAATTTGGTATAAAACACTAAATAAAGCTCAAAATGGGCACATTTCTTGTGTAAATATTTTTTTTAGTGTCTTGAGCAAATATAAGGACAAAAAATTGTGCCATCAGAAAAAATTTCTTAAGTATTTTATTGTTTTTTTAATTTCTTATGTATTTTTTTGTTTTTTCGACTTTATGTATTTCATTGTTTTTTTGATGAAACTTGTCCACGACATTGTTCCGAACAAGAAAATATGTTATTAATTGATTTTAATCAACAAAACCCCTAAATAATCATGTTTTTATGAAATTTGCCTGAAACTAGCACAGTTTGCTTTGAAATTGTACACAAATTCACGTTTTTGGGCAATTTTTGGTCTGACACGCACATACATATTTATGCGCAACTTCGGAACCGTGCGCCCGGGCATCGCAAATTTGGTGTCAAAAGATGCGGGAGACTTGAAAGAAAAGAAGTCATGAAACGTCACGGCGATAGCTTTTCGCGTTAGTGATATATCACACGGAACGTCGAGGGGGGGCCTCGGAGACCCCCCCCCCACCCCCACCCCCCCAGCCTAGTTAGGGTTAATACTCAAATTGTTACGTCAATCTTCATCACACATTTTTTAATTATGACTATGTACTTACTTTAAATAATTTTGTCTTGTATATAAATGTATATTTTGATTGATTGTCTCTCTGTATGTATTTTAACTGAATTTGTGGAAATAGACTTGAATTGAATTGAATTGACACTTTCGAACCATACTGAGTTCAATCAGAAATCTTACCTATGCACAGGGAGAGAGCCTCATCAAACATAAATCCATACGAGCATGAGCACCGGTAGCTGCCCGCTGTGTTTGTGCATGTTGCATTTCCACAAATCCCAGGTGACATCCTACATTCATTGATGTCTGAAAAAAAGGTTAAAATGATGATGCAAATTAACCGTTCCATGAAGAGCATGACGTTAGGCCTATACCTCTTTTGGAGAGACAATTTTTCTATGCATATCCATACTGAAATGTATCATTTTGCACAAGGTATTAGTCTTTTTTTTTTTACTTCCTATGCCTTTCAAACACTTTATTCTGTATTTCTGGCAAATCTTTTATTGTAAATACCGTCATTTATATCAATGGCAAATACACTGAAATATAGAGTTCAATATTTTGACTCTCAGCTTGATAAAATGAAAAGGTTTTCTGAATTTGTCTGTACTTAATTTTAATGACAAGCTACATCTTTGAACCTCTCTCCCCTAAAAAAGAAAAAAATAATGTTATGTGTATAACTACTGCATCTATCAAAATGATACAGTATTTTTGCAAATTCCCTCACTTTATAATAGCATTCATTTGGGATCAGTCATTTTAAAAGAATTGGTGACAAAAAAAAGAAACCTATGGATGAACATAGGTCAAATGTTAAACAGATGCCTCACCTCTACAGGTTTTCTCCTCACGATCAAAGTCGAATCCATCACGGCACACGCAGCGATAAGATCCGACCATATTTTCGCACCTGGCCTCAGAGCCGCACGGATTCTCACTGGAATAGCACTCATCCAGATCTTGAGGTTGCACCAAATGGGATAAATAACAAGAAGACGAGATCTTTAAAACCATTTAAAAGCATTGCTGACAGTGGGATGCCTGAAAAGAGATTGTATCACAAAAACATCACTGTTCACTATATTTGATTTTATTGTAGATATGAATGAAAACTGGAAGGTTATTTTGATATTTTGAAAGGTTGACAAAGCACAACATTATTATATATATATATATATATATATTTTTTTTTTTTTTTTTTTTTTTTTGAGGGAGAGGGAGGGGGAACTGGTAATCATCAGTTGTGCATAGGCTTAATTAGCCCTATAATATCACATACCTGCATCTGTAACAATCAAGGGATGCACATTCACAAATGATAGGCAAAATACTTTTGAAAAGATGGACAGAAATGGGTGGACAGAAACAGAAAGATTCTTTCCTTGTAATCAATTCCTCAACAAAACAGCAGGAACTGAAAAATTAATTTCAATGAACATGGGACGATAGAGGATGTTCTGTAAAATCAGTGTAGAAAGAAATAAACATGATGCACTGTCCATTTCTTTGTGTTATTCAAAGATTCACAAATATATATATATATATATATATATATATATATATATATATATATATATTTATATATATATATATATATATATATATATATATATATATATATATATATATATATATTTATTTATTTGTTGTCTTGTGTATTTTCGGAGGGTCCCATATCGTACAGGCTTTGCTTCTTAGTGGGACCCTCTATTTCCATCCCCATCCTTAGTTAACTTGTATTATATGCTTTATGTATATATCAAAAAAGATATAATTGTGGGTTTTTTTTAATTTGTTACTCATTTTCATATGTATTTTGTTAAATCACATTCTGCAATTATTACAAATATCCTTTGCATATACATTGTGTATAATTTCTTGTTTATTTGATGGAAGTGAAAATAAATTTGAATCTTGAATCTTGAATCTCTTCTTTTTTTTTCTTGGTATATTTCTCTCACCTAGACACTGCCTCATTCTGAATTCGTATCCAACGGAGCACACACACTTTATGGTTCTTCCAGCATCAACACAAATTCCGTTTCCACAGAGATGACCTAAGGTGCTGCACAGGTCAAAGTCTGCCAAAAGCAAAATTTATTAAAGAAAAAAAAGATCCAGAAACTACACATTGCAAGAGGTGCATGGCAGGAGGGATGACATAGAATCACATAAGTATAGATAGAAATGTGACAAAAAAAATGAGTATAAACATCTTATGCTAGAAAACAGATGCATAGACATAAATGTGAATGGATTAGGTAGATACATGAATGGAAATATAAGTATGTATATGAATAGACACCAATTAAAATGTATGTACACTTCTGAATCACACAATAGTTTTTCTTCCAAATTAGTCTCATATGATAAGAGAATGCTGCGGCAAACATGCATAATAATGTCAGGGGTCTCATCTCAGTTTTGGGGAAAAACATAGAATTCATCACGATGCAAATTTTGTTCTAACATTCAATTTCATCATCCTACTGAGACAAACATATGTGACTATTTAGTATTGACAAGGGATTATCTCAGTGTTATCATTCACTTCTTTCAAAGACCTTTTGTGTAAACATTTTCACTTGATTCCTTTCCTATGTATCGGAGGGGGAGGGGCAAAGTTTGATCATAGGTAAAGTACTATAATCTGCGGAATTGTTTTGTGCATTGTCAAACTGATTAGAAACTTACAAAAGGAAGTCACATCATGCAGATGTACAAATCTAATGCTGAGTTAGATTACATAATTATTTTTCTATCTATCACTAAATACTACTACGATAACATTTACTGTTTCTCCTGTCATTATTTACCAAGGCAGTTTCCGGCATCATTATCAAACTGGAAACCCACGGGGCATGTGCAGTCGTAACCATCCTCTGTTGGAACACATGTCCCATTGCCACAGATGCCATCCAGGACCACGCAGAAGTTTTCGACTGTGAAGTACAACATCCAATCGAGAGAGAACTCACTTGAAATATCGGAGGTGATGGAACAGATGGAAGAATGCCAGAATTCGGCATGCACCACATTATCATGTCATGTCACCAACGCTTCAACTAATTTGCATTGATGTAGCTTTTCAAAGCAAAGTCACTCATTTATATAAAACATGAGGAACCTTCAAAAGATACAGCCCTTATCACATATGTCCAAGTTTGATGAAACTACTAGCATTTTGTTTGTCTGAATTTTATTCCATTTGTTGAAGTAAATTTTAGCATGGTGTGGAATTTAACTTTGACATACTACATCCTAGTCTGCTACATACATGCTGAAACAGGGAGGATGCAAGTGTTGCAAGATGTTTAGTAGTGAGGTGAAGTACTTGCATTCTAACCTTGTGAAAAACACACAGAGTGCCTGCTGCATTTTATATACATAAAGATCATTTAACTCAACCAAGCTCAGAAAAAATTGATTTGAATGAATGAATAAATGAGTAAACAAACAAACTAACAACAGTCACAGACACAAAAAGAATAAATGAACATACAAACAATAAAGAAATGAATAAACACAGAAAGAAAAAAGAGACCAGAACATAGTTTTACATCTGCTGTACCTGCGCATATAGACAGGTCCTGGTCATAACGGTAGCCTGGTGGACAGGAGCATTGGAAGCCACTGGTCAGGCTCTCACAAGTTCCATTGCCGCATACTCCCTGATACACCACACAATAATCCTGGACTGGAAGACAATGTGGTTACATGAACTTGACTTGCCTCATTGTTAATATTGTTTATCAGTATTCTTTTTTTTCTCTCCTTCTCTCTTTCTTTCTTTCTATCATTCCTTCTCTCTCTCCCTCTCTTATTATCTCCTCTCCTGATTTACTCCTCTGTCTGTGTCTTTCTGTAATCTCTCTGCAAATTGAAAATTCCATTAATGGTGCATTCTTCCTCAAAAATCGATATTAAGAATGATGCTTTGATTTTCATCTTCATATCAGCACACCTCATAGAAGCAAAATTTTAAACTCTTTTTGTGTCATCATGCATCATGGTGTAAAACCTCTTGTGTGCCAAATCATTCTGAGACTGCACCGCATGAGCACTTTTATCATTATTATTATCATTATTATTATTACCATTATTAATATTATCATTATTATTATTAATGTTATTATTGTCATTATTATTATTATTATTATTATTATTATTATTATTATTATTATTATTATTATTATGATTAATGTTATTATTATCATTATTATCATCATTATTATCATCATTATTATTATTATTATCATTATCATTATTATTATAAGTTTATTTGGCATTTCAGATAACATTCCTTTTTTTAAACCATGTAACTTCTTATAGAAGCATTATGGTAGAAATACAGTACAGTAGGCCTAATTGTATAGAAAATTGAAAATTGCGAGCTTTGCTGTGCTGTAAATTCTTGGACAAAGCTATGGCTATTACTCTTTTGATGTACAATGGCATATTGAGATTTATCATTTAATTTGTGTGAGGAACTATTCGGCATGTTCTAGCAAAATATGTCAATTTTGGCAACTGTGTGAACGTGGCACATCAAGATTTAATTGATATGAAATGAATGTATTAATGACCACAGGCATACCTGCACAAGTCCTCAGGGAATCACTGAATCCATAACCTTCTGGACAAGTGCATTCTGGCCCAGCGTTGGTGCTGGCACACGAGCCATTCCCGCAAACACCGGGTGTGGCACAGTGGTCTATGACTGAAAATAAAGAGAAATATCAGTTGTGAATTTATGACTGCTCAAGAGCTTTATACCGACTCATGCACCAAGCTGCTGCTGAGGACAGGTTTTAAATCTTTGCTTTCACATGCTAGAAGGATAGTTACTTCCCCAGTTTGGATGTGTAATATTCATACAACATTTTCAGCATGGCAAAGCTGTTTATAAATGTAGTGGTATTTGATCAGTTTCTTTGCGGACAATCGATGGGATGTCTGTCCAAGAAATAGAGAAGGACACTGTGGGCTTGTACTATCTGCTAAAAAAGAATTTGGCATGAAATAAGATACATGTAATAAACTTGAATCACCTTGATCAAGTCAAGAAAGGATTGAGAATACCACAGCACTTTTGTCATTTCAGAGGCTACCAAGAGTAAATTAGCTATATAGAGACAGAGACCCTGATACAATCATAAATTGGGTAAGTGGAAGTTGATGAATGGAAAGAAAAATTTGGACAGTTAAGATCATCCATGAGGAAAGAGAAACTGATGAAGGAGACATTGTACACACGTATGAAAATGCTCAAAACAAGTAGGCCAATTGCTTGACAACATGTGGTACTTTGATTAGAATGCTCAAGTGAGAAAAGAAAAAAAAATCCCTTACAAAGGATAAGCACAACACAAACTGGGGAAATAAAGTCAAATTTCAGGCTTACCAAAAAAAAAATCACCACCAAACACTAAAAATCCTTCATGGGGGAACTCATACTGCCAAATTTGCTCACCACTGTGGCAAGGATTGATAGAAAAGAGAAAAGTAGAAATAACATCGAGGGAAAATGGGGAAAAAGAGGGAGAGAGACAGGAATGAAGAGAGATTGCCTACAGGAAGCTTAAAAACAGCAACAAAAACAAAATAGAAAAAAAGAGGAGTACAAGAAGAGACTAGAGAATGCATTTTGCAAATCAAGCACATATCCATCCCCATAAAGGGGAATTTCCTGGCTTAGAGAGACAGCAGGGGGAAATGGATACAGACAGACACATAGACAAAATGGCAGCCAAGGCTTGTAGGACAGCAAATTCTGTGTAATGACGGACCCTCATTTACAAATGATTGTCTCACTGTAACTAATTCCACCATGGACCCAGCTGTGTTTCAGTGTCATTTGCCCAATTTTGCTATAATTACCAATTAACAATCAAATTGATTCTATGAAGGAAAAACAAAATCGATCAAACTACAACTATGGTGGCAAAAAAAAAAAATGGAGAAATGGTGACCTAGAATGTCTATGTCTGATTCTTTGTCGTTACCCCACAACAAAATTATCACCGTCTGGTAAAAAAAAACAAAAAACAATGACAAATTTAGCAAATCTCAGGAAGCCATCACACATTCAGAGATAATAAATGTCAGTTCCAGTCAATTGTGATGGTTATGTTTGGTATATACCGCTGAGCGGGCAGGAAATACAGACATAATTGGAACATCGTGATACTGTAAACACTCTCGTACACATCACTAGTCCCGACTTACAGAAGTCATAAAATAGATGTAAATGGAAGGACACGTACTGCACAAACACTATTTCAACACCTCAGTCTCCTAAACCTGCACTGAATCTGGCATGCTGCCTGAATTAATATCAGTCAAAAACAAATTTCATACAACTGTTTTTGTTTCTTCTTTTCTTTTTACATAGGACATTTGATGTAGAATCATATGTTGTGATCTCCACTCCATGTCTCTTGATATATCCTGACTATAGCCGATGTGCCTTCATATAGAAGTGATGCAAAATTCTTAGACAAATTCATAATTTCACAGCTTTCTAAATCTCTTTTTCTACACAGCCATTTCATCTTAGCATTATCTTCAAAAGGTTATTCATATGAAAATGAAAAAAGACGAATACTGAGTCCCCACATTTCCTATTCTGCATGTCTCTGATATGTCATTGTATGTTTATATGTTCAAATGTTTCTGTTATTGTTCCTCTCACTCTCTTTTCTTCATACATTATTCAAAATCCTAATTATTATCCATTTTTTCAGTGCTTTCTTGCTGTAGGAGAAGGTGAGAACAGACTGGAAGTTGGATGACAATGACATTTCGATATCTTATTTATCTGGGCTGATATGACTGGTATGTTCTCATGAAAACAATTTTCCATATCCTAGTTTGCTATGTTCTGAATATCTGCATCTAATGACCTACTATTTCATTCATTCAGATAATTGTACAATTTTGTATCCATCAATTTATGCATGCATTCATCAATTTACCTACTCATATAAAGATGTTGAAGTTTTTATTTTGCAAGATTCTTTCACTTTATCACCTAATCACCACAATCTTTATATCTGTCTTATGTAATATGATTTTCTGTTTGTATTCTATGTCCGCTTGTATTTTATGTTGAATTGCCAAATAAATAATGATAATAATAATAATCAGTCATGGTTTCATCCTTCTTCTGTGGGAATTTTTTTTTTGATCACCATTCAAAGTTATCTAAATGTTGTGCTGTGAATGAGCACTGATCATAATGGAGTTCTGTGTTTGAGTGAAATAAGTTAAATTTCCCTATGATCGCTGAGCTTATAATTTCCCATTGTGGGTTTGCAAATTAGAAACAACAACAAAACACACACACACACTTAACTCACAGAAATTACATGAGATAAGAGACACCAAAAAGCATTTAAAAAGAAATTCTGGTATTCCTGAACACAATTTACCCTCCATTCCTTTCAGATAACAAAAATGAGAGTTTATTAGTTTTGAACTCTGTTATAAACATTTACTTGTTTAACACATATTTTTGCCATCGCATAACCGTGAAAACAGAGAAAGTTTAATAATACTTCTCAAGTCTTTCAAAATGATGGGCTGACATCCAGGAATAAACACTTCCCACAGCTGGGTAAAATGACTCATTTCTGACAGATTACTACAGACATTGTATTGTCATGCAATGTGCCAAAAGGTGGCAGGTCCAAAAGGGAATGATTAAGGGAGGACTATGAGGCCTGTAAACACATGACTCATGGTGACCTGGACACTGACCTATGCATGTCTTCTCTTCTTGGTCAAACTGGTGACCCTCTGGGCATTCACAGTCATACAGGATCTCCTGGTCAGTACATGTTGCGGCGCCGCAGATTCCGGGGAAGATCTCACATTCGTTGATACCTGTGGATTTTCGACAAGATTGGGCACAGAAGTTTGGTTTTTGTTTCAGGTGGGCTTGGTTTCATCCAAATCCAACAGGAAAGGTAGTAATTAATGCTCTTTATAGACGATTTTATGCCATTAATGCCTGTACATCCCCTTGGAAGAACTGTTTAGGCGAAGAGAATCACATGCCATTTCTAAAGGGGCATGACTACTGCTACCATGTGCACTGCTAAGCTCAAACTGGGGGTGGGGAGGGGGGTATAAAGACTGAAGAGTATGTGAATGGTCCTATTCACTGGGCCTAATACTGCACGCGTGTACACCATGTTCCCATTGGTCATGACAGTCTCGTTTCAGGCCACCGTGGACAAAACAGGGGACGTGAGACAGCGCGGTGGGACGAGACAGGCAAACGTGACAGGACATGATTGCTGTGGATGCTGGCCGTGTCAGATTTTTTAAGTTGTCAGAAAAAAAAAACAGTGCTATGGCAGTCCAAGTGCTGATGAGAAATCTTGTAAGCTGCAATAAAACAGGGTGAACACAGCAAAACATGACGGCACGTAAAAGGCACATATATATCTCCAAAGAAATATAGTGTAGATCTAAAAGCATTCTTTTTTCATTGTTCAAAAAATGATAGGTATTTAACTTTAGTTGAAGGTACATTTTTAGCAACAATTCAAAGGTGTTTATGACAGATGACGATTTTTCAATTAAGACTAATAAGGAGTACCTTAAAGCCAAAATTGCTGAACAAAATTTCACAAAGGCCGAGTTTCAAATGTTGAGCAAATTTATGGCAGAAAAGAATTCTGACACATCATCGAATTGCCACACTGCAATGGCATTGACAAATGTGAAGTGTGTAAGGATCCACACCACAAAATTCATTGTGCTGATCTACTTTTGATGCCATCTTACTGTGTGTTTATTTTATTCCTGTGTGACTGCACTTGAGGTGGCAGCCCCAAAATTTTCTGGCTGCAGAATAATATTTACCCCCGTATAAACACAGAATTACGTGCCTATCTCTCTTTCTCTCTGTAGTGGGGTCTCTCGGTGGAAACCAGGATGCTATATCATCACTAAATTCCATGGAAACAATAACACGACTCTTACTTCATCATTGCCTCACGCAGCTGTCACAATAATTTCTTGGGCAAGGATGAAAAAATGGGAAGATATGCCGCACATATGTCTTCTGGTGTTTAGACATTTCAAAACTGGACTGTCAAACCATATCAAGTCAAAGGTGGTACACCCACACATACTTTATTGTTGTTGTTGTTGTTGTCAAGTGGTTGAACATGCAACTCACTTGTTCTTTAATTCTCCTTCTCCCATACCCAATCACCCCTCCCCAGCTCCCTTTAGGGAAAAGCAGCAACAACAAAAATACATTCTTTTCACTTTAATGTAACACCAAAACAAAATGCAAATGAATTAAAGGCCCAATCAGGTTTTGACAAGACCTCAGAGTAGTGAACACTGTTTCATTCACAACTCTAGCTGAAAAAGAAAAGAAAAAAAGATTTTTTTTTTTTTAATTGAAAGTAATTGATTAATGGAGTCTATATTATATAAGGGAATATTAAAATGAAATATTTAAATAGAATAACAGCAATTGATGGTACTTTTCTCTATCATAATCATATCACTGAAAAGAAAGAAAAAAAACATGTGCACAATTTCTCAGTTCATCATCTGAGACCATGTGATTGTAGGATTTCCATATTTCAAATACAGGCCTACAAACTGTTTGCTTTTTGTTGAAGCAACAAAAATAGCAAAACTCTAAATAGAAAAAAAAAGAAGCTCTTCACATGGATGGAAATATAACAATGAATGCATACTGGTCACTTTAGCAACCTGTTTTGCTTGCACACCCCTGCCTAATATCTTACATATTATCACATTTACTTGCTTCACGGCACATTTAGTTTGAGTACCCTCTGAGATGTGTGGAATGTTCTGCAAAATCATCTAAATCAATTCAAGCTAAATATCGTAATTCAAACAAATAATCTTACCCTAAGAAAGCATTGAGATATATTTTCTTTTTCGGTAACACAAACCAGGTCATCAATTTGTGAATCTCCCCTCCCCCCGGGACATTTTCTTAGTTGTTTTGTGATAGGATAAGAAGGAGAAAATGCAGCAATATACTGTATCTGGTATCTATATCATTCATTGAAAGTTTCTACAATCCGATTTTTTTTTAGAATACTTAATTTCACAACAAATCTTGCTATTATCATTATCATGGTATTTCCATTTGTATTATACCATTTGAGAAATTGTTGAAATAGATTGAAATTGAAATTAAAATTAAAAAAGAAAGAGACAAGCACATCCCCTCCCCCACAAAAATTTAAAGGGATGGTATAGTATTCGTTGAGGTGAGGATTCAGCTTTTTACCTTGTTAGTTACTAAGAAAGCACTTTACAAGACTTTACAAGCAATTCTAAGAGGAATTCAAAGCTTATTTGATGAAAATAAGGTCTGACATGGCTGCGACATTCAAAAACAAAGAAAACAAAGTAATCCTAATAAAAGGTGGAACCCAACTTTTATTAGGATTGCTTTGTTTTGGATATCACAGCCATTTCAAAACCAATTTTCATCAAATTCATCAAATGAATTTTGAATTCTTTTTAAAATTTAATACTCTGTCATGTTTTATAAGAGCTTTCTCATTATCTAAAAAAAAAAATCATCATCATCAAGAAAACTGAAGCCCCATCTCAACCGAAACTGTACCATCCCTCTGAGGAAATGTATCATGTATTTTTTTTTTTTTGATGGAAAGAAACTATTGAATAAGAAATAAGAAAAAAAAAAGGCACAGACATCATAGTCAGAAGGCTCTGTGCCAGGTCACCTACCTGAGATATGAGCCTCCTGTCCAGTGGACGCATGCACAGCAGCCTCCGGGTAGGCAGGGAGGAGGGAGGAGTCAGACGGGTTTCGCTGTGTGATCACATGCTTTCCCCTGCCAACGGGACACGTCTCATTGTAAGCAGCTGTAGCGAGGTGGGAGAGCAATCCAGGAGGAAAAACACACACACGGTCATTCAGACAGAGAAACAGACAGACAGACAGACACATGAACATAATAATGGAGAGCAAAATATTGGTGTACATCACTGACTGCTGCCATGTCATACTTCATATGAAACTTGGTGCTCATGTATGACAGCTGTTTTGAGGATAGTAAGAGGAAGACACAGTAGTTAAGTGTTGGTGGTGATGCTGGCCCATCTGGTCAAAATCTTACCTCTCCATTCCTGCCATGTCATCAGGGGCATGGCTGACAGGATTACTCTGCCATTTGATAGAACTGTGACATACATCCATGTTGCAGCCCATCATCATATCACAGAATGTAGAGTTTCAAAGGAATTTTGTACTCCAACCCTCGACAAATCCCCATCCCTTTTTGCACAAGTCCACAGCATGAATTTAGATAACACAATGTATATGTGTAGAATAAGGTTACAACCAAAAGTATAATTCTGGTAACATGGTGAGAGCTCCTAAGGATACAAGCTAATACATTTACCAGCTAATGACCTACATGTTTCTTTCTTCAGTTTGATTTAATTGATAAAACTATTGAAAAGAGAGTCTGAAGTGAGGAAGAGAAGCCTCATTATAGAAAATTACATGATTATTATTGTCCATAATTAGTGTTTATTGCATCATTAAATAGATTAATTACAAACATTGCAATATATCAAAGATGTACTGAGATATCTCATTCAATGTTACACACTTATAGAAATATAATGTAGACAAATGGAAGCATAACATGTGCACAAGGTTACAGATTGAATATCATTACTATTTGCAATTCAAAGGATGAAACTCTCCAAAACCAATGTGTCGTGAATTACACTTGTCTTATCATTACTTCCAAATTTGAATTACATTTATTCTTCTCCCCTCGCTGTCATATGTAAAAGCCTCTCATTCTGACCTTCCCAAGGCTGCCAAAATTGAATGAAATGCAAATTTCTTTGCTGAGTCTTATGGTAATGAGATTTGACACCCTAAAATTATTTTGTATCTTGTAACTGATGGAGGGATGGCTTTGATTGTCAAGTATAACGCTTTGAGCAGTACATTGTTAATCATCAAGACAAAAGACCATGACTTATCAACATTCTTACAAAATGCACATATGCCTAGAGTTTGAAGTAGAAAAAAATCAATAAAGAGAGGAAGGTCGAGGAGGGGGGGGGGGGGGGGAGGAGGATGAGGGGAATAAAACAAACAGGTGAGTCAGAAGAAACTCACCCGTGCCAGACTGGGGACAGATCATCAGGTCGCAGTCGTCGCCCCATCCCGCCCCGACGGTGCAGCAGCATTCCTGTTTGGTGACATTGGATCCCAGAAGGTCAGAGCAGAGGTTCAGGGGGTCAGCGATACTGCCATAGCACTCCTTCCTGTCTGCCTCCACTGGACATTTAGAGAAAAGAAAAACACAAAAACAAGCATGACTGGCACAATCCTCTTGTTTCCATGGTGATGCTAATACCTTAAAACTTACACTTAAGCTTGTAAAGCTGTATATATCATGAGTTCCCTAACTGTTTGACCATGGGCGGTAGGGTCCATGGTCGGACATTCTTCATATCTGGGTGTTGTGCTTTTTGTACCTTCTGCCACATTGTGTGAGTTGCATTTTTGGAAATCCTCATTTCGTGCAAATTCTACTTTCAAACTCTTCTGCAGAAATGAGAGATTTTGTGTGATTCAGCATCTTCCAAGAAAAAGAAAGTTTACCCCTTCTCACAAAAATGCAAGAACAACCACACTGATCTATCAAAGTGAACAAAAGTGAAAACTAAGAATAAGGTCAAAGGTCAAAGGTATAGATTAAACATACATACATACATACACACATGCATACACACATGCACGCATGAATACAAACTTTATTAATTGATAGGTGGGTAGATAGACAGGTAGATAGATAGACAGACAGACAGACAGACAGATATATAGATAGATATACAGATGGATAGATGATAGAAAGATAGATAGATACTGAGTAGATAAATAGAGAGATAGATAGGTACGTAGAAAGATAGGCAAACAGATAGATATAGATAGATAGATAGATAGATGATAGATAGATATGAAGAGTTTGTTCGCAAAAACCAATAAGTCCATATTAAATTTGCCAAATGGAGATATTTGCGATTAAAGGTCAAGGAAAATAAAGAAAATAACAAGAAAATTTTTGCTTCTTTTGAACATAACTTCAAAAATGTACCTTTATTATGTAGTGACCAATATATCATTTAAAAGGTATTATTTTGTACTTTATGACAGAGATCGTACTTCAAAATCTTCAAAAATGGACTTATCGGTTTTTGCAAACAAACTCTTCATATGTAGGTAGATAGATGGGTAGACATATAGGCTGAAATTGAGACACTCTGAGAATTTGACTCATGGTATTCATGGTGACGTGTTTAAACCTCTGTCCCACTAGACTTCATTTGAGCCATTAATTCTGTGCACCTCACTGGGGTATCTGGTTTACAGATACCGAGCATTACACGTCTAACCACATCTCATGCTGGTTTTCCTCTCTAATTTCTCTGGAGTACATCCCATCAAACATACTCCTACCAAAGCACTGAAAAAAAATCCACTGAAACATAAAGCTATGGTGACTCCTTAAAGGTATAAAGAAAACACACTAATATCTGCAACATGGTTTCTATTGGCACAATAGTTAATAGTGCAGCTACCCCTGTTAACATGCATTTATCTTTAACAGCATAATAAAAAGGTTTTCTGTAGAAATGTTACACATTTCATGATTTGTGTTCCACATATCCATGAGTTCATTACACAAAGCCAAACTAAAAACTCATATGTTAAATGTATGCATAAATAGAAGTATGTTCATCAAGAGCAGCTTGGTGCAAACTGTAATGATTAGGGTATATATTATTTGCTTCTTCAAGTAACATATCTTTTTTTCCTCTAGCTGGACAAAATAAGAAGATTATTTTTTATTTTGCAAGTCAGACAGGTCTTGGGAAGGAGAAACTTGGGAAGATGAAAATGGATCATACAGGTAAACCAGTCTCTCACCATTAAACCCATCAAATCATATAAAAAATGGAAAAGTGGCTGTAAGAGGATTGGTGGGGGTGGGGAGAGTTACATGAGTGTACTCACCAATCTCTGGTTCCCCCTGCGAGGCAGCGAGGCAAGCCTGGGTCCCACTGTCGTAGACCAACCCGCCCTGGCAGATGCACTGGTAGGATCCGACTTCGTTGACGCAGATGGCATCAAGTCCACAAAGGGGTGTTTCCCGTGCCTGACCACATTCATCCACATCTGCAAAAAATCAAGTTCAAGCTCAATGACATTTATTTCCAGCAAAAATGAATATATATATATATATATATATATATATATATATATATATATATATATATATATATAGGGACAAGCAACACGCGGTCAATTTAAAAATGCTGGGGGCACATCTCTTGAAGCCATCATCAACATCAACACCCACACACACACACACAGTCGTCAAAAATAAATCAAGAACAAAACAAAGAGCAAAGGATGTGTAAAACTAAACTTAATTGGTGCTCTGGATGATGTAGCAAACTTTTCAGGTCACAAAAATGCCATTACACATTTCTATTTTCTCATTAAATAGAGACATGCAGTTTGCCAATAAAGCTGATAAGTGACTGAGGAGGTTAACATCTAAGGAGTAATTGTGGATAACCTTAACGTCTCTGGTTCGAGCCTGTTGCCTGCAATGCAGCAGTTGTGCCCTTTGGCAAGGCATCTTATCTTTACTGCCAAGTTCTTTGCAAGGGACCAAACAATGTTGTCAGTCCAATGATACTGTGGAAGCTGTTATTTTCGCGTACTGATATTTTCGCAAATGAGGTCACAGACATTTTCGCTATTTGACACCGATGCTATCGTTAACTCTGCCGCTTTTACTGTGCATGGTGATAGTTTTGTATGTTATTAAATTTGCGAAAATTAAACCTTCGCAAAAATAACAGCTTTTACAGTAGTTTGCTCATGAGATTTAAGTCCAAAACAAATATCATAACTTATTATGGTTTATAAGCTTATGTATATATAAATTTATATAATATATAATGTTATATAACATTATATACGTCTGCATGAATGAATATACTTCAATTACATCTTTTTATGAAATGCACATCATCTGAGTTGTACACATCAGAAAATTTAATTTGACAGACATGTCATCCCACAAGCGTATGTAATTCTTTGCAATTAGCTTTTGAAATAATCTCTCAATTACACTGGCCTAGGATATATCACGCACCCTCTGGAATGGTTTGCCATTTGTGACCAGAGAGCCATACCTTTTTGTACGAGAGGTTCCATATAAAATATCTATATTCACAATTTTGTAAAAGGTCTCCATGAAAATTCCTTTCCATGCATGATCCTTTAACAGCAGCATGGCAAACATTTGGATATAAACGCATAATCATTACAAGGCTGAAATTCCTCCCTTAAGATGCGGCAGCTCCCCCCTGCTTAGTCACAAAGTGGGAGCAACGACTCTTACAAAGTGCACCTTTGGAGCAACTGAGGGTTATAAAACATGCACTATAGTGAAACCACTCGGACAAAATGGCTTTGGTGCGGTGGCTGTTTGCATGAGCAAGTACTGCTCGTTTTATTAAACAAGACAAGACAAAATCCATAACTTTAAAGTTACATAGCACCGGGAATTCATGGCCTGCCTCGCCTTAGATTGAAGGGGAAACCAAAGACCACATCTGTGAGAAACATGGGGGACTGAAAAACCAAAAGTCCTCTGGGGCCAACTGGAAAAAAAAAAGGCAATAAAAAAAGTTTTGGCTTGCCAAGGAAAATGTTAGTCAGCAAATGAAGACATCAATCTATCATGGAAAGGAAATAGGTGTCCTTATACAGCTATTGTTTCTGGAAGAGCTACGTATGGAAAAAAAGTGGAGAGGGGGGAAGGAGAATGGTTAAAAAGCCAGAATCGCCTCATGGGGGAAACACATGAAGGGGGAGGGGGGGGGGTCAAAACTTTTTTCAGGCTGAAGAGTTTTTCTGGGGTTCACTAGGTTGGCCTTGCATTTCTGGCTGGTCACTCACAGTCTGATCCTTGTTTTTCAAGGGGTTCACAAAGAGGGATAGTAGAAGCAATCATCATCCTCACATCATGACAGAACATCAAATGACACAGCCTTTTAGGACACATGATGCCAACTTCAGCAAAGATTCTTAAAAAGCACTTTCACGGTGTGCCTGGAAATGATTTGATTTCACATTCATGTAGGTCTGGATCGCACATGTGGTTTTCCATACACTTGAAATCATACATTCAGAAGGAAACAAACTATAAATGAGGGAATCTACTACAGGGGATGTCTATGCTTTCTGAAGGTAGTATAGGAGGAGCTTTACAGGTGACTGTTCTATTCAAATACAACGTCGTCAGGTATGCAAAATCCAGCTGACGTTTGGAGTTGGCCGGCGATTTAGAATAGTATGTTTCATAAAACAATATGAACGGTCATGATCCTAGTACTCATGAGAGCAGTGGAAGCTGTCAAGCGTTTGCTATCTACGTATGACACACTGCAACGATAAATGTCTTCTGTGTTCTTTCATTCTTTATCCAAAAAAAAAAAAAATTAATCTTGTTTTAAACCATCTGCTTGCTACATTTATTTCCTGTCCATAAGTTTTGTGTGTGACATTAAATTGTGCACATTTGACTTATTGGCACAGAATGGGTTAAAGAATATAAAGTAAGGTGAAAGGAAAAACGCATCCACCACAAATATAAATATTGAAAACAGTTTATTGTGCAACAATAAAAAGAAAACAATAGCATGTCACATCCACTACATGGTGACATGGGGATGTCATTTCCTCACTTATGGCTCGTAGACCAAATGCCATCAGGAACTAAGGCTATTCACTGAAAAAGCAACACAACCAGTATGCACTATAGAAGAAAAAAATATGGTAACATAAAGCAAATGTGCATTTCACTTGTTGCTGGAGCAACATTTGTATTTGCTTTAGGTTGGTGGTTCCAGAAACAACCTGCATCTTTTGCTTTGAGGGGTGTTCTAACTCACCAATGCAGCCCACCTCCGATGGGTGTGATGTAAACCCCCTGGGACAGACACAGCGGAAAGAGCCCTCTGTATTGATGCAACGTCCGTGTTCACATGCGTTCTGCGATTCGCACTCATCAACGTCTAAAATGGGAAGGGGCAGAGTAGGATGGGAGTAAAGTATGTTTCAACATATTAATGTTAATTGGTTCTGATTTAACAGGCACTGACATGCAAAGTGTACATGATATTTATTCAGCTGACCCCATCAAAGTATGTACTTTACAGCACTGTACTCATATCATTTTTTTTTAGCATTACACCAAACATTGTGTACCACTTACACCTTACATATTCTTGCCGCCATGAGAGAGAAGGTAGTATCAAGAAAAAAAAAATCAGTTTGAATGAAAGTGCCAAGATTGAAGTGAACAGCTTATTACAGAACAGTCAAAAAAAGAAATTGAATTAGACAAGTAAAACAGGAAACACATACATATCATCAAATTGACTTAAATTATGTCTTCTAGATGTTTCTTATCCCTAATCCCAGCGGGGTTTTTGAGGGACTTGAAACCATGGGGGGGGGGGGGGGGCAAACCATCTCGGTCAGATCTCGGTCGTGGATCACGCGATCCTCGTGAAAATTTGAACTAAGGTAAAGGCCAATGTAATCTACAAGACTGTATAGTTAGATTTTTCAAATTTTAATTTATGTATTTTATATCAATTAATTTATGCTAATTTATGCAAAAAAATTTTGCCTATAAATAAACAAATAAAGCTCCAAGACTTCTAATTTTTGGTGAACATATTCTTTTCAATATCCTCAACTAAATATTGAAGCAAAAATTCGGCTTCATAATCATTTCTTATGTATTTTATTGTTCATTGAATTTCTTATGTATTTCTTTGTGTTTTACTTTTTGTTTTTGTTTGTTTTTTTCGACAAAATTTGTCGCAGAAACTTTTTAAAGCATAATCAGGCTAAAATAAATCATTATCAGCCATTGAAAGTAGAAATATTTATTTTTATATGAATTAATTGCAAAAACACAATTTACATTGGATTAGTACACAAAATCATGTTTTTGAGCAATTTTTTTTTTTTTTTTGAGCAACGAATTTTTTTCAAAGGGGCGTGGCTTCAAAACAGTATGCCCGGGAGCGACAAATTTGGTCTCAAAAGTTGTGCGATACTTAAAAGAAAAAAGTCATAAAATGTCGCGGCGAGAGCATCACGCGTTGCGGAATAATCACGCGAAACTCGAGGGGGCCAAAATGCCCCCCCCCCCCCCCCCGGTGGGAATAGGGTTAATAACCAAAGATGTAGTATTAGGCCTACTCATCAATTTACTGTATGGATCAATTCCAGTTTTAGGTTGTCTCACATGAAATACTTTGATTTGAAACTTTAACATTATGCCGACAAAGAAATCATAGCCAAAAAGGTGTCATTTAGAGGTACATGGATGATTACCTATGCATCTCTGGAAACTAATGTCATATCGGTAGCCGTTGGCACAGTCAGTCCTCGAACAGTGATAGCTCCCTCGTGTGTTGAGACAGGCATATTCTCCACAGGGATTGAAGTTCCGGCTGGTACACTCGTTCACGTCTGACGGCAGGTGGTTAAACGAGACAGACACAAATTCAAAACAGTTATCATCCTTCTAATAGTAAGAGGCATCTATAATGATCCATACTTTCAGTTCGCGGTGGATGCCATCTGATCATTTTGTTTGGCAAAGACAAAATTGTGTGTGCATGTGTGTCTGTCTGTCTGCGTGTAGAGTGGTGAGAATGTTACCCGGTAAATGTCCTAGTTTCTCAGAAATGCTTGTTTGCCACAAGCTTACAAGCTGTCACACTTTCAAGGACAGTTCAGGTTGAAAAGAGGATAACTCATTTGATAAAATGTCAAAAAAGTGTCATTGCAGCAAAACGAATGTGAGGAAGACAACAATAATAATATGCTGAATAAAAACCAATACTGGTATTTGCTTCGCTTGACTGACAAAGGTGACTTGCCAGTCGAGTTGCGAAAGAATGAACGATGATTATATCCAACTTAGGAGTGCAGAATTCTAAGGAAAAATGAAGAGCTATTACTGCCATGATTACACATCTACACAGGGGAGATGATTTGGATAAAAGAAAACATTAAAATGAGTTACCAACAAGAACAAAACTATGCAGACCTAAGAATAAAATAGCACCGAACTATTTTCACTCCTCTCAATAAATGACACCAAATCTCCTCTTGCACTCTCAGCTTGCTTAATGAAAAGTTCAGCTATAATCTTTGATGACAAGATTTGTGAGAAAGGAAAGGAGAAACATGAAAAAACAAATAAACATCAATTCCCTGTCTATGTAACTGTAGAACATTGTGGAAGATTGAGATTGTCTTTATACATCACCTTGAATTATATACTACACTGAGAGTCAAATGGATTAGGTATTTTTGGAAGTCTTCACATCATTCAGATAGGCCCAAGGCTTTTAGAGAGCATAACTTCAAAGAAGGTGCAAATCCTATGCCAGCCCCATCCCCCCCCCCACACACACACAAACACACGCATACACACAAGTGACACAACAACAAACACATTAAGGCACTGTCATCTGGTTTTTTAGTGGACGTGAAACATTACTTTTGCATCTGAGCCAAAAATGTATGTATATTGTCACTGTGTATTCCAATTTGCTGAAAATCATTTGCAGTGCATTGAATTATCTACCTTTGTTCTATTCAAACACACACTTTTATATACACTCCTACCATGTACAATGATTACATGATACCCAAAGTCTATTCTGAGGTCACAAGTCACCGTATCAGCTTCTACGTGACTGCAACAGAGGAGTGATAAGTTCCTCTAGTAATGCTTGTGACTGTCATAACATTTTGGCAAAGTGGAAATACTGGGGCAGATTTATGAGAAAAATTGGACAAAACCAAAAACATAAAACAATTTCACATGGCTCACACTCAAACGGAAGCAGAAAAGACTCCGAAGCAGTTCGTCTGAAGTTTTGAATGAGCTGGCTTGTCACGTTAAGTCAATCCTTTACAAAAATCTGATCATTCTGATCGCCATCAAATATGAATATATTGTTATCTGTATGATGCTGTTTGGATGCCTTGCATCACAGAATAATAATATGAAGATTTGCTACTGAAAGTTCAAAAAATGGGGGAAAGTTCATAAAATGGACACAGCACACACATCATTGTTCTCACTTATCATATTATCAACCTTTGTTTTTCCTTGTGGAGATGAGTCACGGTTTGTCACGATGCCACACTGAAAGAAAAACATTTCCCAGATATCAGACCTATCTCCTGATGTAGTGCGAAAGTGTCTCAAAGTTTTGGCATCTCTTTTGACTATAGTTCACAGAATATATTTTGCCATGTGGGTCTATGAAGCTGACGCTTCAAAACAAACTTGCAGGGCTGGCTTTGTCCTACTCCTTTGGAGATCAGGGACATTGGGGTTGACTTCAGAAAGTCAAGTGGCTTGGGAGGAGGACCTAATTTTCCACATTTCATGCTGAGAGCAGACTTCATGAATTGTCTCCCGGTGACAACTTTCACTTTCGTTTCAAATCAATTCCACATCTTCTTGAGGAGACAGGGAGGAGGGAGAATTGGATTCGGCGCTTTTGTCTCAGAATCAGGCCGGCTACAATCACATTATTGTGATGTCATTGAGGGAATGTCTCTTCCCCTCCCCATCCATCCCCTCCTCCCTCCTCCCCCCCCCCCCCCCCCCCCCGCCATCAGTTTATACTCAGGAGACGAAAACATGTTATTCCTTAGCTGATATCTGAATCAGAATCTGAAAATGATGTTCCCCTAAAAAAAGAAAAATGGGGACAGAAAATTAGGCTCTCAACATGTCAAATTAGCTGCGACATCCATCGCCATCTCCCGCCTCACAAACAGGAATGCTACTAATTGCTGGACAAATAAAACCAGACTCCTGTGTGTTGTTTTTAAAGTTATCTCATTGTCAGTACGGTGGAGGGAAATGAGCTTATATACTTTGCCCCTTTTCTCAAGAAGTGTAATTCAATATGAAATTGTGAAACAATGGTTTCAACTCTCTCTTCAGGAATTTGAGGAATGCTTTATTTGTGATCTTAAAGTACAATTCCACATCATGTTCTCGTTAGAATTTGTGTATTGAGAAAAAAGAAAGACAGTGAAATGTTAATAATGGCTAATTATATGAATCTGTATTTTCAGGTCAATTATTACCCCAAACATCCCCCTTAAAGAATGATCACAAGGCACAATGCCACTCAAATAGAAAAAAAAATCTGGTTCAGCACAAAATACTTAGTTTGTGAATGACATGATGTTACACAATATATATAATCACAGACAGTAGGCATTGTTGTGTAGTGCTTCCTTGCATTGTTTTCAACTTCTGCACCAAATTATTTGATGGCATAAAAGATATATCACATTTGAACTGTTGCAAAATTCCATTTCCGCTCAATTTCCCTCATGATGTTTTGGTGTGGTGAATAGAAAAGCTACAAATAGAACTCTTCAATCTCCAATAACTTTTCCCCCTTTGAATAGCAATATTGCCCGGCTTCAATAACTTTGCATCGCTCCTTCAAGTAACAGAGTAACACTTTTGTGTTCATATATTGCTGGAGTAAATCTATCACTATATTTATTCATTTGACTTTGTATGCTTCAATATTTGGTCAGATCTTATTGTTTGAGATATGTAAAACTAAAACCTCCATAATACAATTAAAAAGGTCACTTTCATTTTCAAAGTGCTATTATATCATACATGATGAGGCAAAGAGTTAGGAAAATTATAGACCCTATATTTCACATTCAAATGGCAACCTTAACCATTATATGGTTAGTTTAATATTGAAATGGGGAGGGGTTACCTGATAACGGAGAAATGTCATCACACAAGAATGTCACAACAACACGGTCTCCTAGCAAACATCTGCACATAGCAAAATCCAGTAAACAACTGAATTCAATGTACTGCCATTAACCTTTCTCCATTTATACACCTTACCTGAAACGTGCAAATTTTCCAAAGACTGCAGATTTCCATTACAGCCCTCTAGGAATCGTATCTAAGTGTGAACAGACTGAAGGCTCTACAGTCTGTTGCGGGGTAACTAGCCATTCATGCATGGGGGTGGGGGGAGGGGGGATTTAGGGGGAGAGGCAATCCACTCGTAGCAGCCCCATACCCATTAGGCCTACCCAGCAGACCAGATAAAGAGACCCAGAGAAAGAGAGAGAGGTAGACCCATTTAGGAACTTTTCAACTTGGCTCGCCTCATGTAGAGCCCACCCTCCACTGAGACAAGCTCGACACACACCGCTGCCTTCAAAACATACGTCTGTTTGCACGCTCCAGAAGAATGCTCGCCAGCCCTCCAGTGTAGCTCAGCTAATGCCGATATCAAACAGCAGTCACAAGAGATTGATTGTACAATGTAAAGTACAGAGCACAAAAGTACGATGGACGCACATTAAAGTAGACATTCTATTCACCCCGACATAAAGAAGTGGCCTTCGTTACTTTTTATTTCTTCTTTAAACCTGCCTTTTTCTCTTTTACTGCTGAAGAGAAATTTAGGTCTTTTATTTTCCACAACATCATACTGTATCCACTATTATAAAAGTACGCTATATATTATTTTTTATGATGTAGTCTTAACTCTCTTTATGATATCATGCTAAACACCTACCCCCCCCCCCATGTAGTTTTTTTTTTCATAATGTTCACATTTTCACCAAAAAAGTCACTATGCCCGCATGTTAAAATGGAAATAAGAATGAAGATAAAACGAGTGCCTTGAGAAGTTGGCAAACACAAAGTTTTACATTGGAACTCACTTGTGTAAGCTTGGTGGCACTTTACAGGATTTCTGATACCTTGCCTAAATCAGGTCATATCATTGATCAAGTCTTCTTCTCACCATAATTGCCTATATTATTTTACAAATTACTTGGAAGAATTATGTCACAGCACATCTATCCCTCCGTGTGCCCACATCTTTAAAGGGATGGATAGTATTGGTTGAGATGAGGATTTAGCTTTCAACTTTTTGTGAGATACTTAGAGACCACTTTGTCTTTATGAAATGTTTACGAGCATACAAATTCAAAAGAAATTGATTAGTTTATTTGATGAACATAGGCTTTGAAATGGCTGAGATATCTAAAAACAAAGTTAAAAAAAGAGAGATCTTAGTAAAAGGTGGGTCCCATTTTTTATTAGGATTGCTTTGTTTTGGATATCTCAGCCATTTCAAAACCAATTTTCATCAAATAAACTTTGAATTCGTTTTAGAATTTTATGCTCTTTCACATTTCATAAGGGGTTTCTCATTATCTCATGAAAATTTTTAAAAACCTGCAGTTAGGTCTCAACCAAAACTATACCATCCCTTTAAAGCATTACTGATACAGATTACTTTTCAATGAAGTGGTAAATGACATTAAATTGAAATTGCATATGGGGGTGGATGGGGGGAGGGGAGGGGGCACGACACTTTGGCATTTCCTCATTCAGCACTTCATTCAGTGATATAAGACCTTTCTGTATGACTGCCATTGTACCAGAAGATCTCTCCATTACATTTTTCTTCTTCTTTTCAAGGCACCATCTCCCTTTTTGTCACATGGCTGCATAATTTTCGCCTCAATTCATCTGCAGACAGTATAGTTGGTATTTGAACAGCACAAGTGCTCATTCTTAAGCCATAAATCAATGAGTATCGCAGAAGACTCAGCAACCCCTCACCCATCCCTCCCCCCCCCCCCCAAAAAAAAAAGCATGGCTGAGCTGTTGTCAAAAGCTATCCATTCCTCACTTCCATCTCTACGCACGCAAAAATGACAGGAGAGAGAGAGACGCCCTCTCCTGACGTAACAAAAGGGTGTGGGGTGGCAATTGTTGCGATTGGCTGACATGTTGACGCAGCTAACACGCTGAAGCTCATGGGGATTGACCACTTCCTAGGTCAGTCTGTCCGCAATGTCATTATACGCAGGCAAATTATAGATGTATTTACTGATTTGAAGTACTCAAAAACAATACGCAATAGCAGGTGAATCTTACTACCAGGGGACAATTTGATTAGATTTTAGTCTCTCTCTTTTTTAATTTGTAGCTTGGAAATGTCCTTGGCCTTCTATAAGCAGATAATCTATTAAAAAGGGGGCATTCTCTCCTATATACCTATAATGGCCTACAGTTTTGTGGCAATTTCAGTATTGTTTTTGGCTTTGATGCTTGGCACAGTACTCACTCGTTTGGATTCAGTTCGTCATTTTCTGTGGTTTTTTTTTTTTTCAATCTGTCATGACTAGTAGACATGCACTAACTTTTCACATCATATGGATGAGTGAAGAACGATTCCATGATTGGATAAACACGATCACATGATAGTGAACCTATGTTAAATTCACCAAAAAGAATGTTATTTTGAATATTTCTTACACAGTACACTTTTTATGCAAACAAATCCTAAGAGCTTGAGATGCCCTTTTGGGGACATTGCTTGATTCGACAAGGATCTTACAACCTCCTTCAATAGTACTGCAGTCCCTTCTGATGGAGCATTTTACATGTTCACTCCCCTGCCTTCAAGTTATATCTTACAATGTGGCACAATTTTGTCCCCTTGCCTCACAGCACAGCAAACTAAGTGTGCATTTATCAATTCTTTTAATTTCATTTTTACTTTTTTGCTCTACCACAATAAAGTAAGCCACAATTGATGATAAACAGCACAAGATTGTATAAAGCTACGTGACTGACATAGGTGTAAGTGTCTGCGAAGCGGAGGTGCCTATGGCAAATCTTGATCAATTCCTGATTTCTTTCATGCTTAGATAAATTAATAATCAAATCATTTTGATACCCCAAGTTACTATATCTCTCATGGACTCAGTTCCAGCAAGCAATGAGTTAATGTATGTACATTGTAATGCATAAAGGGGATGATATATGTATGTATTTTTTTTTTGCAATTAAAAAAAAAGACCACCAACATATCCCTATAACTGTTGATAACTGTTCCTCACCGACATTTCACACAATATTGCTCACAAACTTGACGGTCAAAGTATTTTGTATTATGTTGTGTCAAGATATTACTGGAAATCAGGTTCAAATGCCCTTGGGTTGATTGGGGTGGGATGTTTCTCCTTTCATGGTTACTAAAATTATGTTTCTGCTCTTTGACGAGCTGTCTTTTGCTCTCTCTCTCTTTTTCTCTCTTTTTTTTTTTTGGTGCTTTTATGTTGTGTGTTCAGAGTGTGATTTGTGAAATAGGTAATATGCATGAATAAAGGAAAGTTCTTTTACTTTTTACTCTTTATATTTATGTTTTCCTAATGATCTTAAGCGTGGTGAAACATCTCTGTGTGAATGTTTCAACATGAAGCAAATGATAGGGGTGACTGCCTACATGCACGATGGTTATTTGCACATAGTCATAGCAATGTAGCTTACCTTCACACGTTGCACCCCTCCTAACAAGGCCCTGGGCACACATGCAATGATAACTTCCATAGCTGTTGAGGCAGCGTCCTCCGCCGCAAATGTTCCTGGACTCGCGACATTCATTGACATCTACGAGGGTGAAAGAGACAGACAGTATGTTCTCAACAAAGGACAGCTGTGTAATTGTTATTTTTCCCCCAAGACTGATTATGATTCATTAGGCCAAACATCTCGTGAATTTAGTCTTTTCTTAAAGGGATGGTATAGTATTGGTCCCACCTTTTATTAGGATCACTTTGTTTTGGATATCTCAGCCATTTCAAAGCCAATTTTTATCATGTAAACTTTGAATTCTTCTTAGAATTGTATGCTCTTTCATATTTCATAAGAGGTTTCTAATTATCTCAAAAATTCATCATCAAAAAATGTTGAAAAAAACCTGACGCCCCATCTCAACCGAAACTGTACTGCGGGACAAGCATTTTATAACACTTAAATAGAATGGAATGGAAGTTATGCCAGGTTCTGGGTTCAACATCAATTTCCTCCTGTTCAAACTGGATTTCAAATCGAAGCTCAGATCATTATGAACACATATAAGATATATATTCTATGTGCTTGTAGCATATAAATTATACAGTAATATGTACTGTAGTGTACATATTATCCTTTACTTCTGTGCATGTAATTCATATTTTGCATAAGTAGTGCCTTGGGCATTTTTAATTAGTAGATGCATGGATTTGACGCCTTATACATTCTATATAGACCTACCATCGACACGGTAATACATGATATGCAGGAATAAAGCTAAGTTCTCTTACTTATATCTCTTTATATGTTCCCCTTATAATCTGTGGTGAAACATCTCCGTGTGAATGTTTAAACTTAATATGCAAATGATAAGGTTGCTATGTTGGGTCTGAGGAGGTTGGGATGAGGGTAAAGGTGGGAGTTTCAATGGGTGGATTGTGGTGAGATGAAGAAGATTGAGAAGAGGGATAAGATGGGGTGGGGGTAAGGGGTTTGGGATGGTGGTCAAGGGATTGGGGCAGGGGTTCTCGGAAGGGGGTACTCACCAATGCACTGGCTTCCCTGCGAGCTGAGTCGAAAGCCCCTACCACACTCACACCGGTAGTTGCCATTGCCAGTACTGATGCACTCCCCATGAAGGCAGAGTCTGGGGTTGGTTTCACACGGATCCAGATGGGTGATTCGCGGGTTGCCGGGGTTCACCGTAGAACTGACTGAATGGGAATCGCAACGGAACATGCAGTGGTAACAACACAATGTCAATCATAAATTGTCGACAGGACAACCTTTACCACGGAAGTATTACATTACTATTTGGGGATGGACGGGGATTGGAGGGAAAATAGAAAAAAAAAACCCAAAGTACCTCAACTTTGGGTTTATTTCGCAGCAATCAGACAGTTTCATGTGCCAAACAGTTTATCACCTGGGTGAATCTTGCAAACAATATTATTCAAGATGCAGTGTGAAGATCTGACAGTGCATATCACATTTATCGTTGCCATGAAATATGCATGTGTGTGTGTGGGGGGGGGGGGAGGGGACAAAAAACAACGACATACAGTATTGGTCTTGGCCAACTGATGTAGTGGTAGCATGCATACTATATTCAAACTACACTCATGAACACTAATTTGAATCACTTGCACAGTCATTTGCAGTACAATTCACTATTTCATCTAAACGGTCAGGGAATTAAATGTCTGTACAGCTCTACCGTAAAATAGGGTAGTTTAATCATTACAACATTGAAATTAAAAGATAGCAAGAAGAAATATGAGGTTAAAGAAAACAGATTCAGGTGTCACACATTTTTAACATTTGGACTGAAAGCGATATACTACATAGGACATAATACATAATACTTAGTAATACATAATACAGGACGCTACATACTGAAGAAAGAAATTAGCAAAGAAGAGCTATGGAGAAAAGTTAAAATCCATTATCTTCAATACTATAAGAAATGAACAAAAAAGACCAAGGGATAAAGCTTGATATATACTTTTTTCCTAATGTAAAAGAAGATATTTCTAAGCCATCCAAGGTCTGCTCTGACTAGACGGTGAAATATTGACCTGCCAGGTCGTTAACACTTCAAAAAATGCAGTAAGTCATCACTTGGCTTGTTGACAAAGGGGAAGCTGGGAGTAACTCTCTAAGGATTTGTGGCCAAACCTCTAAGTATCTAAGTACCTCTGCGTAAGGAGGAAAGAATAATCATCAAGGTATCTGGCACACCAGAGCCAAACCATAGGATTATGATAAGTGTATCACTTCTTTTTTAATACGACTTTAAAAAAAAAAAGGATCCCAAAACCAACTAAAGATTAGTCTGAAAAGAAAGAGTAAAATTTTGTATGCACAACAGTGAAAATTTGGTCAAAATCAGATAAGAATTAGGGAAGTTCTGAAAGTGTGAGGTTTCGCTGATATTTGCAAAACAGTTTTCGAACTGCTGATGTCATTACTCGTAAATTTCAAATTAATCGTATACATAAAACTGAGAACAAAATATGGCTAAAAAATGTGAAAGCTAACGTTATTCCTGACTGAATAACTTCAAACCAATGATTAGTCAGATATTACGATCCGAGATTGGAGCATAATTGCGTTTGAACAACAACAACAACAACAACAACAACAACAACAACAACAAATGAAATTTCAAGATATTGTGTGCAAACTAAATGACAAGTTGTGAGGCAATGACATTTTCAACTTACTCATTTGCATATTCATATTGACTGTTCAAGAATTGTTTTATGAAACTGTGTGGAGAAAACACTTGGTATAGGTTGCAAAACAAATTGGGGGACTGAGACAAAGCACATCACAATCACAAACAAAAGAGTTTAAGTGAACGGGGTGAGCTCAAAACATGGCATATCCACGAATAACTTTCCCAGTGCAATATCATGGCTAATGAATGAATGTTAAGAACATCGCTTACTTTACGATATACAGACAAAGAGTATAATGTGTAGTGGTTTGTCTACTGACACATTCATGGTCAGCAGTGCCAATACGTATGCAGCTTCGGTTTACTCTTCATGCGTATAAAAAGGCAACGTAATAGAAGTTTGATATTCCAGGCATGCATTGCTTGAGTATACAAGCGCAGAAAGCAGATGTTACAACTGATCTTTGAAAAGAAACAATAATGAAAAAAATCATATGATTGAAACGCGGGATTAATGATATGAAATATTTGTGTTTTCATTAGGAGAAGGGGTGGTTGGTATTGGTGGCGAAGGTTTTATTCATTCAGAAATCATGGCGAGGGAGAAAATCTCGCATTTGAGCTTAATCGGACTCATGAGCATGCAAGCAGCGTAAATATGGTAGCTTAATATACACTTTACACAAAGCTCTTTCAAATGAAGATTTAATGATGTGAATGAACTCAGGGAAAAGTAGCAGTAATAGATAGCAAATTATGGATGTTTAACAAACATTTTGAACGTGTGAACTCTACATGTTCGTTCCATTGATCATCTATTTGAAATTATTATTTTTTTTTTGTGGAGGGGGGGGGGGTATTTCGTGTCTTTTCGTTTGGTTATAGATCTTTCTTGGCTCATTTTCACTCACTATATTAATTCAACTACGAACTAACCACTTTCCCAATTTCACATGTGTAATTGCTTTATATAATCAGTGTATATAAAAAAAGAGGAGTACCGATGTAAAAGAAATTGAAGATATATATGTAATGCCTAAATAAAATTACAATTAGCATACATCGACAGATTCATGCTCAGCCAAAATATCCATATATCCTGTTAAAACATAAACACCATGGGTTAATGATAAATGACATGCACACAAGCCAACAGACGAATTGGCACGGAACATAAATTAATGCTTCAAGTTTAAAGAAGGCAACGTGATTATCACAGCAAACCCTTTAACTTCGAACGTGACTGCACAGCACCCAAATTGGTTCTTAGGTTCACAACTCACAATGCGATAATGGTCTCCTACCACGCGAGGAGTGTACTACACGGGGTGCAGGGTGGGATACGTGGTAGTGGTGGTTGGTGGTGGTGGTGGTAGTGGCATTGCCGGGGGAATGATTCAAGGCAAGTTTTAACAGCGTCATTAACAAATCAACTCACGGTCATCCAAAATCCAAAAGCCAGCGAAAACGACTCTACAAGATAAATGAATCACTGATTTCGCTTTGGATCATACAAATAAAGGTAATTCATTAACAGTCAATAAAGTTGAGATCTCCCATTCTCTCTTTCTCATCCTCACACACACACACACACACACACACACACGCAGACACACATACACGACACAGACACTCCCTCCCTCTCTCTCTCTCTTAGCTTTGACGTCATAACAGGAATCACCTGCAGAGGTTTGCCTACACAGGAACAGGTTGATAATATTATGAGGTAATCCACATAATATAGACACAAAGTGAATTCACAACGGAAACTAATCACGGTAATACCCCTTTCACGTTTAGTCCAGGGACAGCACAGGGTCACGCCGGAGAAACCGGTAAAAATATCGTTTTGGTCAAAACTACTGGCTACTCCTCGAAATATAATGGCGGGCAAATAATTAAGCCGTAAAGATTAAGTCTTTCTAAATATACGCACGTCGCAGCAAAACGAAATCCCCCCTAAGACCACCACACAATACAGGCTTATTACCTTGGGTGGTTGTTCATTTTTTTCTGAAGTCCTTTAGTTGAAGTGCTTTTATTAATTATTGTATCACATTTCCTTTTTGTATTATTGAGATCGATATGACGCAAATGCAACTTTCAATCAATTTTAAGTGACCATAAATACAATGCCAATTACAAAACTTTTTTTTCGCGTTAAAGGAATACAGTAAAAATACAAAATGGTATTAAAAAGGGAAAGCATTATAAATTTTGTCGCAAATGAATGATGTGGATTAGAAATATTGTCCTTTTTGTTGACCATGGCTCTTCGTCTGTGTTCTGGCTTGTTGGCATTTTTAGTGAGATGGATGCAATTAGAGGTTAATCGAAGTTTGAACTTGCTGATAGAGATGAAGATGAAGGTAAAGGTATAGAGATAAATAATTCTGACGCTTTTTTGCTTCGTTCTGATGACTGCCTTTTTGTGGGAAAATAAAATGATAAGTATTTTTTTTTTCTTTTAAGGAAGAGAAGGGAGCGTGAAGGCGAGCGAAGAGTGCAATTAACCACAGGGGCTTCGTCCTACCGTGATTGTATCCGTTGGAAGGCTTATAATGGTAGCCCGTACCTTGCGGACACATGGCACGGAACTCCGCTGCGAATAAGAGGGAACACGGAAGGAGAGAAAGAACAAGTGAAAATTAATAACATTAGATTCGTCATCACTCATTCCACTACGACTGGATTTCTATCGATTGTATGCAGACAAAAAGGGAGGTCCAAAGAATTATCTTCTCTTTATTCAAGAAGTCTTTTTCAAGAACACATGCCTAACAGCTATAAAAAGCACATTAGAAACTGCGACTGTATAGGATTTTTGTTTTTCTTTCTTTGTGTTTTGCACAACTTTCATGTACAAATTTAAAACAGAAATGTTATTGCATCACACCTTGTGACATGCATGGCGATTATCGATTTGGCAGGGAAGACTGTACCGTCCTTTTTCATTTTCAAATGTCTTAAACAAAGAAAGAAAAAGAATATCGTGATAGGCCTATTGTTTATCATTACGAGGACCTCGCCAAGGTCTTACCAGAACCTGATTGGGGACATCGCTCGCAACTGGCGCCCCAAGCCACTCCAAGACTACAGCAGCACTGCATCTGTGTTGTCGGCATGCGAGAAACACTTCCCGGGTAGCACTGGCCATTAATGACTCGGGTGTAGCAGATTTGCTTCACCGAGACTGTCATGAAAAAGGGAAAGAGGAAAAAACAAAGTATATGGAGAAAGCATTATACATGAGGAAAAAAAAAAACAAATACCGTGACACTTTATTAAGCTCGTTTACCGGAATAAGAGACTTGTAAAAATTCGCGGAGAAAGTGTTTAACCATGAGGAAAAATCTCTTACACATAAAATGTGAGGGAAGACATTAATCTCTTTAATTCCATCGCTACAAAATAACGAACGACATTACCTGTGTCCTCAAATAGTATGCGTACTTTCCTATACTTATACGAGTTATGGATGGCAACCACGAGGCTTTCCAGAGGTTTTTCTTTCATGAAATCAGGACGATACGGGATTTTAAAGGCTAACATTATTTTCGCGAAAGAAATCTATGTTGAGCAATCACAGTAATCCATATGCAAATTATATGATGTCATGATGTCCTGATGTCATCGTCTGATATTCATCTTTTTGTTGTGTGCGCAAGAATATTATTTTGACAAACATAAAGATTTGTCGATAATCTAGTAACTGCAACCTGTTTCCATTCGGTCTTTCTTGCAAAGTTATTACAACACTGCAGTCAATATATCATTGGACGAGAGTAACTAGATATATGAGGATATTCCATGATATCGGAAATTTGCCACAAATTGTCTTCAGGGTATACTGGAAAAGTTGTGAGGCAGTGACATAATCGCCTCGTCGAAACTGCATTATGATGCGCTATCGCGATAATATAACTTTAACACCACGTGAATCTTAACATTTCCAAGAATTTTCTTATCGCAATTATGTCATTTTCATAAAACTTCCTCCACTTTTTATCTTTTAACGTTGTTCTATCTGCAGATATCATTTTGACCACGAAATAGCCCTTCCAATCTAACTGCGCCTCTCTTAAGACATACTTATTTTGTATCTCATATACATCCATAGAAGTTGTTGTTGTTTTTTTCTTCTCCATATCTAATCCGATGATGTATTTTGCCAGGCCTTCCTCTAGCTGAGATGAGTCCCGCTGGAAAATGAAATCGCGCCCTTGGGTGTACTCGATATCAGACCTGCGCTCACCACCTCATTACAGTCCTATTGTTGTCTGCAAGGACCTGTTGAACTGCATCATTAATACACTTGTGACGAGTTTTGGCTTTTATAGATACGAGCACGCTTGACCATCAACACTTCGTATGTGCAGTGTATACGCCACATGCAGTAATTGGCGCACATCGGGGAGTCAATACATTCAGTGCGTGCCACCGCTGGACGCACAATATCGGCAGACGGGTGGAGAGTGATCGTACAAAGACATTGCCATCTCATGTGTCTCATTATCAGGTCCTAAAATTCTCGTGAAAAAAAAAAGATTCGGCGGTGGGGGAGCAGAGGTCATGCACTGAAATGGGGTCTTTGCGGCAAGAAGGTTGTAACTCCAGACGTGGGTGTGTCACATCTACGCACGGGTGTGTCAAGAAAATTGGAATCATGTTTTCTGATGGTTTTTTTAATTATATTCAATTCAATTGCACTTTATTTCCATCCAGCAAAAGGTAATACAAATTCAAAGTATACCTTTTAATCCTAAGTCGTTAGAGAAAATAAGACAGGAGTAATTGTCGCTGGAGTATCGTGTCACCCTCGACCTAAGACACATGACTATCATTTTCGTCGAATTCAACGTCATATCTCTGAAATATATTTCAGCCCATAAACAATTTGTGGCCGATTCAAAGTTCATTGCGACGCACAGGAAACGGAAGTGCTGATAGTTTAATCTTAACGGTCAATTACTTGTCGGAGAAGCATAATGAGGTAAAGTTCATTCACTATGAGATAAAGTTTATTCAGTCTATGACTATCTCGAAAGTGACCTCTATTTTCCCCCATCAAAATGTGGAAGGCCACATACTGGCCATGTCCTCTGCATGCTGCTTTCCGTTTGTGTCAGTTAGATTTCTGTGTCAGTCAGCTCAGGACAACACGCGGGGATCAATCGGCCACCTGATCGGTCACCTGATCGCTGAAAATTGATGGCTGTCAATCATCGTTTTGCTGAACACTTCGTCAACAATGACATCACGGGAAGTCATCGGGGGACTGATTCACTCAGTACAGGTCGATCTCTCTTTTCGCACCCTCCTCCTCCATCGCTACGCCGATTTTACGCCCTTCAATGTCGATACGTCATCCACCGCCACACGACAGGCAAATCGAGGGGGCAAGACCTCGTCCGCAGGGTGCACAAACGGAGTGACTCGTAAGCCACAGTCCCACTCGTATAAAAACAGGGCGGCTAAAGTGCCGTCCTGCTGTGAACTTCCGTAAGTAGGTGAATGTCCTCATATTGGGCAATCCTGTCCCCCCCCCCCCCCCCACTTTTCCTGACTTCTATTTCCCCCGAATTCGATGTCGGCTTGCGAGCGAGGAATGTTCTCCATTTGGTTGATTATCGTCGCCTGGTCAAACTGATTTCTAATGCCGTCAGGTGTGGTTGTTTATACTCGCGAGGAAACTCTTCAAAACATACTTCAGATGTGTTCCTAATTTGTCTAAGTGGTGTTTGCCCAACTAGTGATTGATGGCAAAGGTGCAAATGGCACCGAATTTCCCGACCGCGTCCTGCATCACTCTGCCTTGTTTACCTGAAATAGCGCACTGAAACAGTCGCACTATTAAACTTCCATATCAATTTGTTGTTTCTCCCCCAGAGCTAGTATCTATCATTCGAAAAGCATAATGGAGGTCGCTCTCGAAAGGGAGAAGAAAGGAAATGAATTAAAACTGTTGCCTGTAGTATGATGGCAACTCTGTTTAATGCTGCCTACGCGTGTCTCTTATACATCACCAAATACAGAAGTTCACGTTCCCATTGCGTTCTCATTTGGTGTTGTAAGAATTTGGAACTGGCATAGATACAGGGGCCGCGAAATATTTTTGGCTCATCGGAAAAAAAAAGTCGAAAAAGAAATTGACGGAAAAAAAGCACGACAAAACCCACGCTTTTCCTAGGGTACCATCCGGAGATTATTCCCGTCGGAGTTTGGCGGGGGAGGAGGGAGGTGGTACCAATTTAGGAATGATGATATCACATAGCAAGGAGGTGCACTTCCCTGCACAAAGTTACGGAGGACAGAGTTGCGCTATCACCAACGACGAATTATGATTTAGGCCCTATGTGCCTACTCATCTATGTGGACAACCAATGGGACAATAGTGAATCTCATCTAAATTGCCATTTGTGACTGTATGTGACTATCACGTCAAAGCGCCATAATTTCCTGGGTTTCTTTCCTCTGAAAACGGTCAGCATTTTGAGTCAAAATCGAGTCGATTTCTTGCTGTTATCTATACATGCTCTCAATGATGTTTTCAAAATTCATCTCTGCTAGGCCAGCGAAGTGTTACGTGCGCGTGGATAACAATGCAGAACATCGAAATTCAGGGAGAAAGAAAAAATAGCATACAATCATACCTCACGGGACATCTAAAGCCAGTTAATATGACACATTTTTCACATGATTAATAACTGCCATTACGGTGTCTGATAATCTGTCGCTTTTGACGAATTGGTACGTTTCGTTGGCGCAGAGGAGGGGAGACGAAATCCCCAAATTCTTTTGATTGTCAGCGGCTGGAACACATCTCGCCAAAGAGCGTGATTTCACATTTGTCATTAGTATGATATTTTCACAAATTCCTCAAAGTTCAGCCCGAATGTCGTCAAATTTTCTGTACAGCAGGATAGTGTATAGTGGGCACAACGTTTTTTCACATGCAATCTTTCACATCCTATTATACTACCATACGGCTGTACAAGAACCTTCGACTAGCAACTACCATTTTGAAACTCACGTTTTTGGTCAAAATGCCCTATGCCAGTTCTAGAGAAATTAATTGATAAAACATGTTCCTTTTTAATTTTTCAGCTCAAATAAGGACAATTACTGAAATATCATAGAGATGACAGAGAACAATGAACAAGAGCAATGGACTCAGCGGTTGACATGAACACAAAACGCAACAAAAAGAGATAGGGTTTTGTGTTCATTCATTTATGTCATTCATTCAATGAATGAATGAATGCATGCATGAATGAATGAATGAATGAATGAATGAATGAATGAACGAATGAATGAATGAATGAATGAACGAACGAATGAATGAATAAATTAATTAATAAACGAATGAACAATAGACCATACGGTCTATCTCTTTGATAGACTTTTTCAATACCTGAATACACGTGTATTTCATTTTTTTTCTGCTTTACTTATATAACTCAGGAGCTCAAAACTGCGTAATCGGTGTGGCTTGCATGATGAACCTATACCCTCAGATGGCAAAAATAGCGTTAAATGAAAAAAAATAAAAGTAAATGAAGTATGTTTTTAAAGTACAAGCAGAGGAAGAATACATCCCCGTGAATCGAATTTTATTGGTACTCATTGTATCTGTAGATTGGCGCCATGAAATGTCTTTGCAAGTTCATTGACTACCTCGACCGACGCCAACAGGCGTTGCTGTTTTATAGTTTTATAATGTTTTATAGCGTCGAATATCTTCTATTCATTGAGTAGTTGCATGGACACGTCCAAGTCAAAATATGCAACAGCCGGTACATTATGCGTAGTAATCATCACCCAGTTGCAAATATTTGTCGCAGTTGCATACAATGCCTTACATTGCGTTCAAGTTTATCATCATTATTTCCACAAGCCATGGCCTTTAAGCAACCGCACGACGAATTGGTTTGACGAACGTACACTTGATGTCTACTGTCATTTATGAGTAGACGGTCCTTCAAAATTTGGAGGATTTGCTAATGCCATGGGTAAGGCTGTTTATTTTTTTTTTCCATCATTGCCTTGGCACCGTGAATTGCGTTGGCATTCATACAACACAAATTATTGCATGTGATATGTCCACTGCGATAGACCACATTTTATCTATTATTTTCTTCTTCTTCTTCGTCTTTTTTTTTTGGGGGGGGGGCGGGGGGGGGGGGGTTCACGAGGAAACCGTTGGCACAAATTTGTAGCCAAGTTTAGCATAATATCAGACAGACAGGCCTATAATTCATGGGGGATGGGGGTAAGATACAGTGTAGGTCAGTAACATAGTGATTGTAATATGTTTGGTAATAAAAACAGTTATGCTGTAATAGCAAACTGTCGTCGCGAACTGTCAGTTCATATTCCCTTCCCCTCAAATTCTGCAGACTTTTTGATGGAAATTAGCTAAACTCTCGTTCAAGGTCTGCCAAATCTTCAAGCATCGCTAAACTGGGCTGATGTATGTGCTGTTCATACGAGAACGAAAAGTGGAGTCTGTGCAAAGTGATCCCATCTTTCTGACATTCAGAGCACATCGTGCTTTCATACATTTTGTTCCCCCCCCCCTTTCTCTCTCTCTCTCTCTCTCTTTCACATGGGGTCATCATCAGTTTTTGCCCTGGAGGGCACTTAATACAGTAACAACACCAAACACACTAACACATAAGACGATAATCATACCTTCAGTTTTATATACAGTGCACTCCCGTTATAACGAACACGGTTATAACGAAATTCCGGTTACAACGACGTAAAAATTCATCCCGCAACATTATTCACTCTCTGTATTATTACTACTTATTCGTTTGGTAATAACGAAATTTCGATATTACGAAAGAAAACTGCCGGTCCCGAGGCCTTCGTTATAACGGGAGTCCACTGTAAAGCATTCTACTAGAATTGGCGGCAGTATTACGCCACTTCAGCCCTTTTTACACTTGTGTTTCTTAACCCCGGACTTTCTCTGACCCAGGACTATCGTTAGTCCCGTACCAATTTTTTCAGCTTTTTACACTGGCCAATTAGTCCCGTACTATCTCTTGTCCGGGGCTAAGGAGAAAACCGACCTTTTTTACACTCGTATTTCTTAGCCCCGGACTTTCAAAATCACATGAATATTCATGATTACGCTGTGCACTGTACACGTACACGCACGCACCGGCAGCACTTGATTACCTCGTTTCTGATTGGTCAGTGGGGGTCGGACTTCGTCTCCGTCGCTTAGCCCCGGATTATTTTTTCGTTCTGTTTACACTCACTTGCTTGGCACCGCAATTGCGGTGCTAACCCTGCTATTTTGCAGGGCCAGATAGTACCGGACTATCGGTGGGGCTAGCCCACTTTAGCAAAAACGACTGTAAACAGAAAGTGGGCTAAGTGGGCTAAGGATAGCTAAGGATAAGCCCCCCCCCCCCCCCCTTAGCCCCACCGTTGGTACGGGACTAAGCAAAAATTTACAAGTGTAAAAAGCCCTTTCGTAGCTATCATAATCTCCTCATTACTTATTCGACTAGATATTGTTGCTGGCAAATATCATCTGGTTCAAATTGATGGCACGTTTGACACTAACATGAGAATTCTCTACGTTTGTTTCTGTCGCTGTTATGTTGTATTGATACATCATCTTGGGTGGCACATGTGTAATACAGATATCGGTGGTCGACACAAGAATAGCCTACGTAGTTTGCAGATCAACATCATCACAGCAGAACGCTTACCTTACCTCACCGCACTCCCTCATAAAGTACTGTTCTTTACTCGGTGAGTGACAACAATGTGCTTTGTGATGGATGATTTTGTCTTATAACTTTACCAGGGGCCATCTTCCTAGTCAAATTCCGCTCGGAGATGGTCTCCTGTATTTCCGATTACTTAAAAAAAATTATGTGAGGTGTTCCCTCTGCTAGGGTACCTTCAATCTGACTTTGCACTGTGAGTTTACATGTTTGTCCTACGATTATTGTACAATGATAACATTGGTGCTTTCTGCAGAGTTCATTAATTTTGTCTTATGAAGCATTTTTATGCTATTTTAGGTTTTTTTTATGACTATGAACTCTGCAAAAAGCGACGTTCTGCGAGAGGGTTCTTCATTCAGAATCATTACCCCCTTGCATCGTCAAACACAAATTCAAATCTTGGGTTTATTTTTTTTTCTCCCTTACGAAACACTAACATTAATAGTAAAAACTACATCAAAATAAATTTGCGTTAAACCACAGAAATGAAGTTTGTATGACAAGATATGGGCTACACCCCATGATCTCCGTGTAAGGACCCTAATCTGCCATCCAACTGTGCTTCCAAGACCGATGATATTGGTGCAACGCAGGGTCATAAGACGAAGCAACAAAATCATTCATATTGGTGATCCCAAGGAGGTAACCATTATAACTCCTTGGTGATACGAGGGTCATAATACGTAATCCATTGACGTAAACAAGACAACAGTGTCATTCATAATCAGCGAGATCGGCACTCGGGGAATACCCTCCGTTTACAGCGCATCAGTTTGGACAATATCGTAACATTTTCCTTTTTCCTCGTGTGCAGACTGATAGTTTTATTGACGAGATTTAAAGCGCGGGCTTTGTGGCAGCAAGAAACTCGGGTTATAGTGTGATTACAGCCTATTCTCCAGCGGCGACAAGTCAATGGCAATGCGCGCTGCTGTCTGCCTGCCTGGGAGGGGAAAATCGTCTGCGGAGGAAGTGAGTGCCCAAAACGTGAGCTCGGCGCAAATTAGGCTACATTGATGTGTCATTAACAGAAGAAAAAGAAATGCAGTCAAAAAGTGTTTCTTTCCGTACACATTTTCAGCGATACTAAAATATTGAGTTGTCAATGGGGATCGCTTAACATCTAAGGACACAAATCTGTTTCTAAGTTTATGGCTCTCCGGAGTGCCAGCGTGTCTCTTACAGGATTTGGTGTCTGCGGACAGTCAATGTGATTTTTTTCTTGAGAAAAAAAAGAGAGAATACATAGTAATCAATAATGCCAATACAAGTCAAAAATCATTCAGACCGAAAGAAATGCACATCCCCTCCCCCCCTCTCTCTCTCTCTTTCTTTTTTTCCCCCTGCCTTTGCCTCTGATTTTTTTTTTTTGTATGTACATGCATATTGCTTGAGGGAAGGTTTGAGAAATGTGAGAGCGATAGACAAAGCGAAACAAGCAACCAGATTGATAAATAAATGTACAAGATTGGACGCAAAACTAAAATATGAAACTCCTCTCAGGGTCGCTGAGACAACATGCCAGACACTCGCCTCTAAATGTATCCTGACGTGAAAAAGAAAAAAAAAATAAGTAGAAAGAAACAGTAATATATGAAAAGAAACCGGAACTGTGAATTCGAGCTGGATAACACTTCTCGTGGGAAGATCATATTTTGCGTGGAATCCCCGGGCATTACTGGGCACACTTCCTCCCATGGTCGGGCGACAAGCCGAAAGCATTTTGTTGTTTTGTTTTTGTTACCCTGTCTGTTTTTTTGACTAACACCTGCGCATTACTGTTCTAATCCTCCATGCCGACATTCTCCGAGATGGAGGTGGTGTCTGCGTCAGCAATCTCATTGTCCGACAAAAATAATAGTGCATCACACTGTTTGATAATTTCAAAATCACATCACTCACAACTTGCAGGTTGCCGCGAAGACACTTCAGACTAAGGTAGTGTGTTCTGTAAGACTTGCCTTAAATTGGAAGTGATAGATAACACGAAGTTATTCGAGGTCATCCGTGCCGCACGTTCCACTATCCCCGGGGTGTAATCAACTTCTTGACTTGGCAGAGGGCAGTTGATGACATTGCATGACATTGTGCTTAGTACTTGTAAGTGAAATATGAATTAATATAACTCAATGGCGACATAACGGTTTCTTTTTTCCTTCGAGTATCAATAGTTGATAAAGATATTAAGTTGCAGCTGAGCTTTCTCATTTTCTGGGAACATTGCTCTATAGACAAGTATTTTGAATTGTTGCTGACATTGACGCAAAACTATAACTCATTTTGTTTTGAGCATTCTCCCTTCTTGAAATACTTTTAAAATTGAGCAGTGCGTATTTGGGTTGTAAGTTTAAATGAAGTCATAGTCAAAAATATTATCACTATGCTCATTCAGGCATTCAGAAAGCAGACAGGTTGTTCAGTGGATATTGTGGCCGATAACAGGAACCTGCACTATACGTCTACGTCCTGGCATTGAACACCCATTTCACGGCGCGTCATGTGTCCCAAGGAAAAACAAAAATGCAATCTGATTTCACTCGGTGACAGACTTGATCTCTGTTATTGCCTATTAACCTACATCATGTCTGGAAGCTTCGAAATCAGATGCATATATCGGGTTTGCCTATATTAACACCGACACGCTACTAGCCATGTGCATGTAGCTTCTTCTCCTCCGCCCTCTCCGTCCAATCCCCTCCTTCTCGACGTGGTCTTGTTTCTTTCTTCTACTCCACTTCCTTCTTCCCATTCTATATCTACGAATTCCAATCCTTTTCCTTCTGTATTTCCTCCTCCTCCTTCTCCTCCTCCTCCTCCTCCTCCTCTTTATCATCATGTTCATCATCATGCCATCATTTCGCTTCCATTCCTTTACCTACTCGCAACATCCTTCATCTTTCCATCGTCCTTCAACCCACCGCCCTCTTATCCTTCCTTTCCCACTGTACACCAGCATTCTCATCCCGATCCCTCCACCTCGGCCATCTCTCTCTCCTCCTCGTCCTCCTCGTCCTCCTCCTCGTCCTCTTCCTCCTCCTTGTGATTCCCCTCCTGTATACCACTACCACAACCGCCACCACCACCACCATCAACACTCACTCCTCATCTGTCGCCTCTAACCTTCTCCCTCGTCTTAATCCGCTTCACATACTCGTCCTTCCACTTCCGGATTACTCAATATGAAGTGTCCTCCCCCCCCCCCCCCCCCCGGTCATCGTTCAACTCCACACTGACTTTGCTAACTGTCAGGTGACACATGATAACAATTATGCGGGTAAATCAACGCTGCATATTTGTTTTGGAAAATGTACTTAATATTGTTTTACATTAAAAACTAAAGGGGCGAGAGAATTAGCAGGAGTGCGTATAGTAGCTGTAATGCAACTTGTATCATCACTTCGCGAAACATTGTGGGTGCTAAGAAACTAATCCTCGTTACAGTGTATCATTAAAACTTGCCCCTCTCAGGGTCACTCCCGTCGAAAATTGATGGTTTCCGATCTTTTCACCGTTTCCTTTGAAACTTTGCTGATATGAAACAATACAAGGACAGGGGTATTTGTGATATTGGCCACTACCCAGTTGTGCATATGATACTCTGTCTTCGGGGTGCGTTACCCTATAGCTCTCCCATTATGCACTGAATTTGGCAAAATACCAATGTCTGTCTTGTGTACAATTTGCGTTGCGTCATTTGATAATGAATTTGTCACACTAGTCAAGTACATTGCTTGCGCATAATTAATGACATAAAACATTGCTCTGGTATCATTTTTACATGACTGTTTGCTGAAGATAACTTCATTATAAAAGTCGGGAGCAATTTGACTACTCCCGTGTCAAGTGGAGCATTTCTCTTCTTTAAACATAATATATATCATGATATGGTGAATATCGCAGTGGCTATACATGTGAAGTGTATTTCGAGGAAATGTATGACAATTACATTATAAAAAGACGTGCGATGGTAGAACAACAGAGGTGTAGTGAAGGTCAATGACCTAAATTCTCAAGACGATAAGAATGTATCATACAAATAATTTCAAAAACTCTAAACCAATCTGTAGGTGAAGGTGATTTTTATTTCGAAATTGCCCTGAAAAATATGGAAAGAATGCGACATACTATAACTTGCAAAGGCGCCTCGTATAGAACCAGAAGAACCTTCTTGGTCGACGAAGTAACTCGTGATAACCCGCAAGGGGGCTTCAGAAGGCGAGAGGGCGACTTTTTAAAAGTCGCAAAGGCGCCATGGTGCTTTCTCTGTCTAAACGAGGCGCCAAGACGATTTCCAACTACACGTAGCTGCCTCCATGCCTTCTCGTCCTACAAAATGGTGTCATGGTGAATTTCAACAAGTCGCCCTGTAGTCGCACGTTTTAAGGCTTCTGCATGTCTATGTGTACATCCATCGATGAGTCAAATCAAACAAAGCGTGGGTAACCGGCGGGGATCAGACAGGGGTGCGAGGATGTCGGCAAGGAATGAGGCGCATGGTGGACATACCGTGGATGACAGTGGATACCGAGGATGACAGACACTGATACGGGTCGGCATGGGAGGTCAAGCTCGCGTGTAGGGGGTGGGGTGACGACGACAACTCTGGTGGAATAAGAAAATGCGAAGGGGACACAAGCGGGACAATCCCATCCGAGGTGTTTGAATAACAAACAGACGGGAAGGAGAACACACCTCGGAGATTGCGGCCAAAGTACTTATTGATAGACGCTTTTGGGAAGAGGCCGCACACACATCAACCTCTTCGATATTGCTGTAAGACGACAACACTGCAGAGTGTTTGTATAGGAGGGTAGCCACTTCACCGTCGCAAGGACATAATTATGATTTTGCTCTGGGCGTGTTATCATTCAAAGCGGCACCTTGCTATTCGTTTCCTGTAAGTCACCATAAGCAGAGAAATCAGGGTGACGAGAGCGAGAATATGTAGCAACCCTGATTATAAAGGTATGTAGCTCTCTTTACTGTACATATTCTCCGCAAATCCTATACGATATTTAGAATGCTCACCTCTCGACGTCAGTTGGTGCCACGCGGCAAAATTTGGTTTCAAAGACCTCTCTTTCTGAAAGAATGACTATCTACAAAGTTCAGCGACACTGCTGCTACTTTCTTCGAGTACTTCAGAGAGTGTCTTCTAATAACCTTGGGTAGATGTCACCTCATGACCCAGTTCGGAGTGTGGTATTCTGATCAGTGGATCTGTCGTCATTTCGCTACTACATGATCAAAACTTCAGTCGGGTGAATATTCCATCTGTAAAAATCTGTTCCTGCAATTTGCAAATTATGACAGTGACTGCAACAGACACATACATTGACACCTTCCTTTGGAGGAGTGCTCTGACGCAAACAAAATCAAGTTCTGCTCTCTGGTGGATCACTGCTAATAATTTCTTCGTTGACCGATTCTTATTAATGCCATCTGCTTCGTTTACAATGGATGATAATAAACACACCTATTCTTGTATTTAGGGATTTCGTTACTCATCATACTCTGGTCGTGTGAGGTACGAATGGTTAATGGCGGAAAACTACCACTATTACACAGGATTGATTGACAAAACATACGAGATAACCCGGAGGAGAAAGGCGGCCAAGCAATGGTCCATGTCTTGCGAGATTTGGCGAGAGCCATGCTGAAAGTATGGAGCGCCCTCTACATGGACAGAATTCCTGCAATTGGTTGCGCCTTTCCCTGATTTTGCTCAATCACGGGTCCTCTCCTCCAATGTATCACTTCAACCCCCCCCCCCTCAAAATTGTGAATCTCCCGTTTTGAGAATCTTGAGAATTTTCCCCGCCCTTTTCTTGACCGAACCGTACAGAAATCTTTGTTTGTCCTTGCGGTGTGTTCTTCACGAACCCATTACGGATTTAACCTATAGAAATAAACAGACTTTTACGATTCGACGTAAAACTCAACAAATCCGGTTTTCAGATAGTTCGTGATGACATGATGACATGGCTAAAGGTTAAAAGAGGAATTCTTTTTTTTTTTTTTTTTGGTCGTATAAGAGTCGAGCAGGCATGCGTAAATGAAATTATATGGGGTTATTTGTGAAAGAGTGTAATTTAAGTGCAGTAATGGACTGTACTTGGAAGTCATGTTGAACTTTGACCTCTCCATCATTTTTGATGTATCGGAATTCTCGTGTCAGAGAGAGCGCCCCGGATTTCCACTTCAAACACTGTTTAAACAAAGAAACAAGTAGGGCAGACGTGAAGATCCCTAGCGGGGGAAAAATGGGGGGGGGGGGAATCAACATGAGCGAAATTTTGCATCCCAGAGCACCCCTTCTTCTCTCGCAGATCTAACAGACACCTCTTTCTCTCTCATTTTGATCAACAAACGGTTACTTTCAGAAGCGTTACTGGGACGCTGAAGAATGGCTGTTCTATGTGTGCAGACACAGCACGCCAGCATCAACATTTACCCCATACTCCACTTCGTCTTTCTGTCGCTAATCTTCTGCCGTCTTTTTTTTTCTCTTCCTTGTTCCTCCCATTTTAACATCATCTTCTCTTTATCGCCATCATCGTCATATTCTCCTGTCCTTCCTCTTCTAAACTCCGTCTTTGTTTCTCCTCTATGCTTCTCTTTTCACTGATGCTTATTGTCGTTTTCCTCTCTTTATTTCTCTTTATATCTATTTTCTCCTTGCCTGCACTTTATGCCATATCATATTCTACATATTTGATCAATGAAATGGGCGGCAAGTTTCACCTTAGACATTTTCCCATGTGCCACCACTTAAGACCAGTAGTTTCGGGAGACATTTACTCGCAAACTCGAGAATCAGCGAGGACTCCAATAATCTGTCAACAGTAAGAACTGTATGGGACAACTTTATAATGGGATAACTTTATATTCATCTTGCCAGGCAAGTGATGCTCGTGTTCTCTCGACGACTTTCTTTTCGTGCAAGCGTGTCGTCAAAGATGCGTCTCAATTGAAGACACCAAAAACGCCAAAGACTCGCTTCTGTTCGTGATTACATGACACTGCTTTGCAGATAGGACCACATCCTACATAAAGGCAGTCAACCAGACGTCGTGGGATAACAAACTATGAATTAAATGAAGTGTTTCACCCCCCGGGCAACAAAAAAAAAATGCGATCATCATTTAGCTCTGCCTGAACGATATAGGCTAATAAATGTTGCTTAATTTTCTTGTAGGCTTTCACATTCCTCCTCTCTCAACTCCTCTAGCATTAGTCTCCTCCATCTCATTCTCATTCTCCTCCAACTCCTCCTCCACGTCCTCTTTCTCCCCTCTTCTTCTTCATCATCCTCCACCTCTTCCTCCTCCACCCCCGCCACTTCCTCCTCCTTCTCCACCTTCTTCTCCCTAACTCTTCTTCATCCTCCTCCTCCCCAACTCTTCTTTATCCTCCTCCTCTTCCTCTTAACTGGTACCTCCTCCTCCTCCTCCCCGAACTCATCCTCCTCCTCCTCCTCCTTCTCCCCCCTCCCACTCCTCCTCCTCCTCCTCCTCCTCCCCCCCCCCCCTCATCCTCTTCCTCTTCCTCTTTCTTCGGGGAGGAGAAGTCGTCTTCAATAGGTTGTCAGGCATTAGAACGTGATTGGATGTCCTTAGATTTGTCCAGCAGACCGAGATGAAGGCGTCGGACCACACACATTTCCCCGCCCTTTACATGGTGGTCTGGGCTCTTGAGATTTGAATATACACACCCATATCGCTGAGGTGTGAGATATCTCTGTCCCATATCTTTAATGCACTATGATTTGCAGCCCTTCTCTTGACTTGATACATGTAAGCACCCGATTCCCGTCCATACACAAGACCCTGAAACACACACTTCCATTGAGATGGTTGATTGTAATCTAGAATTTCAAGAGATGGACAACGGGTGGGTTTTAGAAGACGCTCAAAGGACATCGGCTTTTGAGATAGTCTAGCTATTTTGAAGAGCTCACTTCATCAGTGTTTACTCTTCATACCATCGGTACTTAACCCAAACCCTCTTACCTCATAGCCACTACAGTATATGCAGCTCCCCTCCCCCTTGAAAGTGCTATACATGTCCTTTTGACGTTTACATGGAGTCTCGAGTCAACCAGATAAACTCTCGAATTATTCAATGGGTGAAATGCTCATTCAGTTTAAACCATTTTCCGGAAAATACCACGATCGAGTTCCGAATTCTGCCGAGACGGATGGGTGCAATGGTAATTTAGTCAATGGAGTGTGAGGAGAGACCATGCTACTGGTTGATCAATAAACGCAATGTTTTGTCAAATTACAATTGCTGGCAACCCGATGGCGTAAATATGAATCTTGTACTCTTCAACAAAAACATCAAATCAAAATAAAAAGAAACAATACAAACCAAGACAAAACAAGCCGTCAAGGATAGGTTGTCTACTTTGAGTGCTGCGAGAGCATGGGCATAATATGAATTATGATAGATTGTCATTATGGATCATGTATCCATCGTCTGCCTAACTTCAACGTCTGCCTAACTTCAACTACACCACGAGCTAGTTAAGCCAGAAAAATGAAATCAGAGGATGAATAAATGGTCTAGGTGTAATCAAAATCGAACAAAATAAGCTTGTTGTGGCATTCTAGTGTTTCATATGTTTTCATCAGTTACATCCACACGCGTAAATTTGAAGAGACGATGACGTCATCAACTCGCAACTCTCCCAGTGGTTTCTGTCATAAGATAATAGTGAGGATTTATGGAGAGATCAAAGGTGATGACATTAACATTTCCTCCAATCTGCTCACGTGGCTGCCACTAGTTTCGTAGAAATATGTGAAAAAGTATCATTATTTTCTTTATTGGTCCGATTTTGAATCATGCCCTATAATAAATCTCGTTCGCCTGATTTCATTCTTGATATGAACAGCCAATTTTGATAAGGGTGGAACTGCACGTCGACTTACCGACGCATTGTGTTCCGGACGAGTCAGACATGTACCCCTCGTCGCAGCGGCACCGGTAGCTTCCGTGAGAATTCAGGCAGCGTCCGTGCATGCAGATGTTTTCAAAAGCCTCGCACTCGTCAACATCTTCCCAAAAAAGGAAGGAAAATGGAGAGAACATAATGAAAATGAGACAATAATGTAGTAACGAGAGAATGATTATCGAGAATAAAACATTATTATCGTGCAACCACATAAAACGACACCAAAATAGTGAGATTGGGTTTCATATCAATTAAAGTGTTCGTCTTTTACATCGAACTCACGAAATGTTTGGTAAAGAGACTCTGGATACCCTCTTCAATTCTTCTTGATTTCAATTACAGGACTCTCAATCATCTTGTAATGAAGTATTCTGAATTACTTTCCTACACAAACAAAACCACCGCCAAAGTCACGAAAAGGACGTTGCGATCCAGTTCGTGATATCCACACGGCTTCACTGAAGACATTCTATACCATCAATACTTTGATAGTGCGTCAGTTGGTTCATTCTACACACATGATAATCGTCAACGTTACAAGTTCTGCTTCATAGTATACGATCTACTCATCCACTTCCCGGCTTTCTTGTTTCGAATCAACACAAGAACGTTGTTTCCTTCCAATTTCACCAACATCACAGAAACAGTACTGGTATGATTATGATGAATTTTAGTATCGAGCCATACCTATGCATTTTCCCGAATCCGGAGACTTCTTAAATCCACGTGGACATTCCAGTTCTCTTCCTGAAAGAGAGAGAGAGAGGGAGAGAGGAAAAAAAAGAACACAACTATGAATGCGGAGTTATCTCTTCGGGCAACATTGGACGTAATTAGGGAATCAATACCGACTTGCGACTTGCACGAGACGCTGTTCATAATAATCATAATAAACTTTTTACAGAATATCGTACCTGTTTGGGTTGCTCATGTGACCGACCTCAGTTCATCACCACAGGCGATATGGATGGCACATATACGAAAACTTCAGGGTTTTCCGCTAACACGCGAAGGTTTAACTTCTGAAAAACCACAAGTGCAGTGCCCCAGAAAATATAGAAAAAGACGAAAATGGCATATCGTAGCCGTCAACGTAAAAACTAATCACCTAAACTGACCTCGTATCTTGTGAGATTTAAGTATGGTTTTCAGAAGAAAAAAAAAGAAGAAAATGAATAAAATGGAGGGGGTGGTGGAAGATACGACAACTGCATGGGGTCTCTCCACTATACAAAGTCGTCATTTTTCTTTTCTTTTTTCATCAATGACAGCCACTTTCACTCCGTACCACGTGACACATTATCACATGACATACTGTGGCGACAAAGAGGCATGGAATACGATGTTGTAAATCTTGTGATGTTCTTTTCATATCTACTCCTGACGAACCCGTCTTCACGTAGTAGGACCTACATCAGTTGACATTAATGGCATGTGGGGTTGAAAAATGACGTTTTACAATTTTAAGGTGGACGTTATGTTCGAGAGGATGACCCATTAAGGGACGGATTAGAATCTATTAGGTCCACTCTCACACGACGTAACCTTTCTCTAGTCATTCGACATCATTACAGATGCCAAAGAGAGGGATTTTCACAAATTTCAGCAAAAATAATGTCCTGGTATATTCGCATTTTTAATGGGTATTCAAAGAATTCTGATTTTCCGTATTATTTGTCGACAACCTACATTTTCCGAGTAAGAAAATATATATAGCATGAACGCATCACAAAGTTGGCAACAACAGCATAATATGTTATGATTACTTGCAAACGGACAAACAATAGATCCTATTAAGATTAGACTCGCCAGATCTGCGCTTCTTACAGCACCACTTAAATCAATCTGTGGGTGTCAGATCGCATCCAGTTGACAACAGAAGATTAGGAAATACTTTGTGACACCTTTTTGGGTTCTTGTTTACACCCTCGAGCAGCCTTTAGTTACGTCTAAATGTATCCCTTTAGTATTCCTTGTTCATTCTTCACGTTACGTATACTATAATAAAGTGCGCCATGCATTGACCAGTTTGAAATATGCTGCAACGTATTAACGTCAAGCATTGAAGTTCACGCGAGCGATATTCCTTTAAGGTCCTCGATTACTTGCTATGCCCTTCGGAACAAAATAAAGCGAGCTATATATACCGTGCCTCCCAGAATTCAGCCAACACTCTTCAAAGCCCCATGTGATTGACAGCCAAACGTGAAGAGTATGTGCTTAGTCGTTGTCGTGAAAACACCGATGTCCTGTACTGTGTTTTTTTGGAACAATATGGAAAAACACCTTTCTTTCTAGGCCAGGAGCAGGCACTTTGCCAAGCTCATAGGAAGCGTTCAAGGAGGAAACCGTCATCGCCAGGCACTGTACGTTTTTATTGCAGGCCGGTTTCAAGAAATTTCGCGATGAAAATAAGTCTCGGCATTTTCTACCTTTCTCTCTTTCATTTCTTCTTTTTTTTCGGAGACCTTCGGGCGTTCACCGACAGAAGAATAAAATAGCTGTCAGCGGTGGAACCGGCGAAACATAATCCTTAATTTCACAGCCCTTTTTTCGCGGATTAAGCAGCGGTGTTTGTAAACATGACGGGACCTCCAAAGTGGCTGATACAAGGGCTGTCACATGGCTGGATCGGAGAGCATTAGCACCAGCACACTTTTCTGCTATAGTACACTCTATAATGTGCGGTTCGGGGGAAACTCGCTCACACCTGCAACTTGTTCCCTTTCGCTGAGGTGTATTTGTAATGTTAGCCAGCCACCTGGTGAAGTTCGACTAATGCGGTTATCTAAAACGCCTTCAAAGAGCCTCCAACATCTTACCTGCATCCCTTACCTTCAACCCCACCCCTCCCCCTCTCACACACACACTATCTCTCAAAACAGAGAAGAGATAGGGCGTGATAAAGAGCAAACCCCAAACTATAATGTGACACCTTCCGTGCACATGCTGTTAACTGCTCATAAGATGGTTATACGATACAAAACGCTAAGTCAGCGAATTTAATTTTTTCCTTCTCTGGCAAACTATCATCATGTTCTCTTACTGCCACAAGGTTCAAACGCAGCATCCATGAAATGTTGAAATTGCGCGATAGCCTTCTATACGGAAGAGTGAATGACACTCCGCAAGATGTTTCATTTGTTTCATGAACTGTGAAGATATGTAAGATGAGGGCATTTTCAAATTTACTCATACTATTTGTGTCTCATTTTAAATCCCTATCATACGAAATAAGATATAAATTAACATGACCGTGCGAAGGCGTTGGCTGACGTAGACGGCTAGTAATATGATTAATTCATTCTGTAACAGGAAAGCTCAAAAAAACCCAAAACAGACAAAGAAACAATAAAACAAACAAACAAACAAACGAAAATCTTATAGCATTGCCCAACATTATATGCATTATGTCTCGGCTGCTTGTATAAGTGCACGTAATTTAGCAAATTGGGCAATTCTGTAGCTATACCGAAACTAATATAAGAACGAAAGAGCATGATCATCCAAATGGCAAGTGACCTCACTTAAAACACACTTCTTTCGTAAAATTATACTCTGGAGTTTCAAAACAGATGACTGATCTTGTCTCTTCATGCCTGTTTAGTGTATTTGATTACATTTAAGCATGTTACTGATCGATTTTATGCATGATGACACAAATCATGCGGTGCTAGCCTCATTATACGGATTTTCCTAGTCCGACCAGACGCCATGCGACTTAGTACAGCGACAGAGCTGTGTATAGTTAGGACTTTTCATAAATTTATACATCTCTAATTGACGCTTCAGATAAAACTGGGTGTAAATGGCAGCGAAGATAATATGTGTTCACGTGTGGAGACACAATATACGATGATGTTTAAGTTAACTACCTAACATGGTACTACCTAAACTGGTAAATGACAATCAGTAATTTGTGCAGATAAGAGTTTCAGCTAATGTTCCCATATAATAGCTTGATGTCAATGCTCCCAATTTGTACATTTCTCTGTTGTTGTTATTGTCTTTTTGTAGGCTCCTACTGTCCGTAAAGTTTGAGTAAATTCTGACACCATCACTGTCACATTGCAAGAAAAAATTGAATAATTCTAAATCAAGAAAATATTAATATTTTTGCATCACATCGCCTTTTTGTAATTGTAATAGAATTTGTGATATTGGAAACAAAACATACAAAAGGCAAAATGTGAAGTGAACTCAATTGAAGATTGATTATGAAAAACAACAGAGCGCCATGAACGTTAATGTTGTCATGAGTATAATACATTGCAAGAAGCATTACTTAAGTTCGCACATTCAAGGATGCTTTCTCTCGACTCTACACATTCCCCCAGGAGGAATCACCTCAAACATGTTCAGGCTGGGATCAATTCGGAAAAAGAAGTCGTAAAATTTACACCTTATTGCACATTGTGCGTGCTGCGGTGAAGCCAGAATCGTTTTTTCTCTCTAGTGTGTGGTCTGGTGTTATTTTTATGATGCGTAATTCTAGAAGCTGTCTACCTCCTTTATAGTTCTCATATCTTATTCTGCTATCATCTTTTCTACAATTTTTCTTGTTTTTTTCTACCCAGTACATGCGATCACTATCTGTGAAGCTTAAAATTCGTGACAAGTCTTGACGAAATTAATAGTGTTGTTTTGAGAAAGACGAACTGTAACAGTCCTCGCCCATAATATTTTTCCCGAGTTCTCCTTGAATAATGTTTCAAAAGAGGACCAGTCTTAACGTAGAATATGTGTCATCGACATAAACATGTTGGACGTAGGTCTACGTGATGTAGGAGTCAAATCTAGGACATTCTGTTCAAGGGTTCAGAGAGGACAGCTACAGCAAGCAAAGAATATAAAGCATAATGCTTTGAATTCCCCTTTCGCCGGGACGACAAACGTCAATACAGTCGGCTACAGACGGCGTTGCTCCTGGTTGCTTTAACGGCGATTACAGTTTGCACAAGTCGTTCAGCGTCATTGTACGTTCTAAATCGATGTGACGTTCATTGTAAACATTCTGTTACGGCCATCGGTGATAAAAACAACCAATGGCTTGTAATTGTCACGATTAAATAAACGCGGATGGCTACCGAAACTGCGAGCGCAGACGACCGGTGAAAAACGTAGACAGTATATAAATCACAAGGTCTCGACAAACATACCGATGACAAACAATCAATCACCTGCACAAGCGGGCAATTCCAGACTAATCAAAAGCGCACGTAAGTCTCATTAGCGCAACATAACATATGTAATTTACTCTCTGAGCACAAATCCCTGTCATGATTATGTTAAAAAATAGTGGTGTTTTTTTCCCCATTTTTAAAGGGTACATTCCACGAGCGATCACGTATGATAAACACAATTATTCCGTAAAGTTAGAGGTGCATTACGAGTGATGTGACAAGTAACATGCACTCACATACGTGCCTGTTGCGCCCTCTACCAATCTGGTCTTGCAGACGAACCATACGTGTCATGTCGCGAATGTCGCATGATATAGTAATGGCGATCAGTGACAGTTCAGGAAATGGGTAGACACAATACAAAAACAAGCTGACCCGTTGCCTGTCATATCAAATTGCGCGCCAATAGCGGACACGAAAGGACAGCTGCATTCATACAATTCCATGAGGGGCTACGACCTGATTGTCTTTAGGAGTCTTTCGTATCACGGACTTTTTTTTTTCAAACTTTGTTTGCGGAAATTAGTCGATATCTTCTTTATACCCTTTCTTTAGTGTGTGTGGTTGTGGCAAGCTACCTATCCAAGTTACAATGTCAAGAAGTATAAGACATTCCTGAAAGCTACAGTAGAAAGAAAAATAGGTAGGCTTGGGAGGAAAAAGCGTCACATTTCACTGAAGAAAAAAAGATAAATAACACATCAATTCATTTGTAAACGCTCTCCACCAACTTACCTTATCACTGGACATTTTTTTGCTGAAGTAATGATTGAACATTACCTCTCTTTCTTTTCCTTTTTTTCGGGGGGGGGGGGGGAGTGCAGTGACCGTTCATGACCTTAACCTCTCTCTGGAAACAAGCAAGCAAGCAAACAAACAAACAAAAAAAAACTTGGGGAAAAGTTGCTTTCGTTTTTACCCTTCTTACCATCGAACAGCGCATTTTATACACCTCAAGTAGCATTTTTGGGCCTAAGATGCTAGAATCGATAAATAATCCAGTGACTGTTTTTATTTTTTTTCCCATGAGATCGCGACAATGGAATGCTCGGACGGAAGGACAACCCCAAAACAGAATGCCTCTAGCACCCTTTAGGGTGGATGCATACAAACGAATTTATATCATCATCAGCACGCATTACTAGCGTGATGGTATCACGTAGTATGATTATGTTTCCTTTAAAAAAAATCAATGACGAAGACAACGATATTCTCTGTTTGCTGCTTTAAGCAGGGGATCTTTTGGAAGAAGTTGTTCAAGCTGCTATTGACAAAAACACCTTAAAAACATTTACAGCTTTGGTTGTACATGTGACCAAACTCTTAAAATTTTAACTTCTTTAGGAGTCTTACGTTTTGGCACTTTCACTGGTCTGTAAGTTTGAATCTACAATTTAGATTTGGAATTATTACGTTTCGTTTAGTCTACTAGTAGAACTAGCGGTATTTGATACCTTGCTTGGACAATGGACCTTAGTGGTAGGGTCCATGCTTGGACATTGCTTACCGAGCACTTGTGGGCAGGCGTAGCATCCATTGCCCCACCCTTGGCCCACCGTGGCGCAGCAGTCGTCATGGAGGGTCGTGTCGTCACTGAGGGGGGCGTAGCAGTTATTGGAGCTGATGCGCCGAAAGCAGGGCCCGCGTATGGTGTGTCGTGCCAGGGCTTGAGAGTTGGGGAAACCCACTGGCCTGTTGCCCGAGAGCGCAGAAGTGAACGTGCCCGACGATGACGGGTAGGTTTGGTGACCGGTCACTACGTTACCTGAATGGGGTATGAGATGAAAGTTGGTATTGCATAATTAGAAGAAAAAAATGATACTGATGAGAAAATTAAGAAAATGTTTTAGTATGATGATAATGATGATAATGATGATGATGATGATGATGATGATATTCAGATAATGATAACGATCCTAATCATGCAGGGTATCCAGTGTGAACATTTTTTTTTTTTGCCTCCCCGAGGGTCCTGCCATGATCATTACTCTAGTATAGACAAGGAGGGTGAAGAGTACTGTATAAAACCTCCTTGGTATGGACAGGTATGCCTACACATTTATACGCCTGCGCCGAGAGACACATTGCTGGGGGAAAAAAAGAGAAACATGTCCACGGACGTAAGCACAGTGGCCCAACAATAATTTGAAAGGACGATTAATGTCATTAATGTCAAGATGCCATTTTTACAATGAGGATTTTCGCGTGACAGAGCGAATTCCTCAACAAATCTAGCCCATCAGCAAGCTGGACACATTATCAATTCATTTTTTTTTTTTTTGGGGGGGGGGGGACTTCGTAGAGAAAAGAACAAGTAAGGGCTGCAAAATCCATGCTCCGCCTCTGCGGAGAGATTGAGCAGGGAAAAAATAGGACTGAAGCGAAACAGATTAGTTTACGTGGGCACCACACATCATATATACACAGAACATTTTGCTAGCTTTTCAAAATGTCTTTATATCAATCCCGTGTCTCAACGGGAAATTGATTACGGGTGGTAGACCTGTACGAAGACGAAAGTAGTTCACTGGGCGTGGCAGGGTGACGAGGAGAGAATGTGACAGCCATCTTGGCAGGAGGAGAAGGAAATGTCTAACATACATGGGAGTCAGCCTCGTGATTAACACGTGACTACTTTCTGGAAGGCCCAGCTCAGATGAACTCTTCTGAGACCACTGTTTGCCACATTTCATCGGTATCGCAGGCAGCAATTTTGCCTCATTATTGTATGGTAGGGGCAACGGAAAACAACAAAAACAACGGCAACAACAACAACGACGACGATTACGACAACAACACCAACAACAACACCAACAACGACAACAAGTCCAGCACCGAATGTATAAACAGATAAGCACACTATTTTCTGGATGTGTCATGGCTGTAATTTGTACCAGGTTGTATATTGTACACTAAATCAAAATAATGACAAGGCGGGGGGGGGGGGGGGGTCATAACACTGAGCAGTCGACATTCCTTCATTGAGAAGTATGAAAATAAATTGAATTGAATTTAATATCTTTATGACAATGTGTCAAATCATGCATTTGCATTGCTCGTTCCCTTTACGTATACCGTCAATTTTAACTCCTACTTAACAATACACGATCATCTGATGTAACATGAATGGAATAAAAGGGTGGCAGCATTCATCAGATTCTTCTATCCAAGTCTAAACCCGGAAAACGTAAATTCAAAGGATCCTGTGCATCATGCCAGATACAAAGCTAATTCGGCATTTTTTTTTTTGAGGTCATCAGAACTGAGGGAGTGCTGATGCCTCGTGCGGCTGCTACACGTGGTCGCCAGAACAACAATCACTTGAATTAGTTCCACGATCTCAAAAAGAGTAAAACAAAACGAGGCAAAACAGAATCATCGCAGCTAACTTCAGCCTACAAGCACACGTTGGAGAACGATGCTGGAATCAAGAAAATAAAAAAGACAAAACAACATTGAATATCTAGGTCAAATCTATGTCTATTGTATTTTGGTGATGGCATGCTATTAAAAAGAGCGAAGATTAACACTAACACGCCATGCTTATTAGATCAGTATTCTTACGTCACTTATTTTGGTACAAAGAATCCTAATCTAAAACATCGAGGTCACCTACGTAGCCATGGTCACAACAAAGCTCCTGGAATACAACACGCGATCGATGTATTAGTAAACTCGCAAACGACCTCGAGTTCCTGTAGAACGTCATGCGGAATCTTAACATGTTGCCTGCCGTAAGTACCGGAATTGTCCTAACAATCAATGCATGGCTCATCAGTCTCCAGTAGGCAGAGGGTAAACAAAGGAGTGATCCTTGTGTTTTAAACACTGATCTAACAAAGTGCGCATTACGCCTGGCTGGTTTTACGAATCACTCACTTTTCTGTGTTTTCGTTTTGATGAGAAATATATTTAGATATTTACGAATTACTGTACAGTCGGCTTTCAATGAGCATGATGAGTCTTGTGGATTCTTAGTATGCACTTGATGTCGTCTGGCCAAACAGAGATATGGGGCTGACGGCGCGAACCAAGCATAGATATCTTTACGAAATCTTCACATGAAAGGGTAGACGAGCTATGGTGTTTGTTAGCTGAGTTGAAAAAAAAAAACACACACACACAAACCATATAGATTGGAAGATAGAGACGAATACTTCTTTGGAGGGTAGAAAGTTTTTTCTTGTTTTTTTCTTATTCTTTTTTTTTTAATCCCGTTCAATACTGTGATTTATCAGGTCTCCCACTTAGGATACGCAGCTGTCAGCAAAATAATTTTGTCGATTCCCTCGCAGACTTTATCAATGACAAATATTAAGGTCTTAAATTCCGCCCGCGAATTATAGAAACAACTAGAAGCTCAGACGGGAGAATAATTTTCCCATCACTCCACAATTCCAGGTATATGTTCCGAGCGCTTGGATATTAATGGTTTTGCCTTCAAACCATCCTCTCTATATGTATATCAGGGTGAACATCACATCTACCCTACTTTTTGGATGTATTGTGTATCACCTCATTACTTTTCAAATCTCCTTCTCAACGTAAACCACGGAGGTGAGAGCTTTCCTCTCATTAAACGTATTTCTGCACTTTGAGAAAAAATCGACCAAATTACCTCCCAGATTTGTTGGGAACACAAGCCGTTATGCTGATCGGACGGTCTCTGGTTAATGAAAGCATACCATTATGACTTGGCTGAAGTCGACAATCGGGTCTATCGTTGATCGCTCATGATTATCTACTGCCCACAAAGTTCGAAATCGTCTCGCCACAAAGTTATTTCAGGAAAATACGCCCGCGTGTTTCGTAAAGTGCTCTAAAATACCCATGTTATGCCAGCGTGCTCAATCTATATCGATTTAAGTATGTGGGTTGAGCTGATGGTTTGGATTCTGTTGTCAAGCCAAGCCTCAGGCATTCTAACTTTATAATACACCTACAGAAACGTTTAGGGAGGTAAAAATTCGTTCCCCAACCCCATTCCCCTGACACTGTTGTTGCCTGATATTTCCACTATGTTCTTAATTTGCTTGTCACATTGGGAAATATTTATATAATATTGGATGGCCTTGAGATTAATACAAGGAAATATTGGACGAGCTTTGCACAAATATTGGACGAGTCGAAGACGAGTCCAATATTTTGCTTAGCGAGTCCTATATTTCCTTGTATTAATCGAAAATAGGACATCTAATATTATCATTATTATCCTACAGAGGATTTTAGCAAACAATATTTTCACTTACCCTTTCTGTTTCAGAGTGCTGTATGGTCTCCTACTTAGCTACTGTACTTGATCCTGACATGGGGTATGGTACACTCTTCAGTGTTAGTTAATCTACTTCATTCCCTGATAAAACAGTGATCTGTGTATCCATGGTAGCAGTCATGTTACTGTTAGGCCGAGATCTAGCTAATTTACACCAGAATTAGATGTTCTTGTATCCGAGATCTGAGACACAATTCACGCCACATCTTCCGTAGATCGTGAAAGATCGAATTACTCGTACTGTAGTCCTATGGCCTACTGTACTTAGTATACACATAACGTAACATGCACGCAAATGCAAGCGGCGGTGGCTGGCTATATGTATTTGTATATCGCGTGCGGGCTATCTAGCAGTACTAGCGCTGAGCTGATCAATCGTCGCCTTTGTTTTCATCAAACCTAAATCTAATTTCCTGGTATGAAAGTGATATTTTAAAAAATTGTATGCAAAACAATTTCAACTAATTGATATATGAAATTTGTTTGTATAAACACAGAATTTTAGAAAAAAAAACGATATTTTAGTTAATTCGTGATTGACCAATCACAGACGTTTTTACTTCATATTTCAGGTCATCTCGTATATATCTCAGCCAATCACGGTGCAGTTTATAAAAAAACTGTGGGGAATCCCCCTCTTGCCGTCCAATATTTTAAATATTGGTCGCCTCGGCAAAAAAAAAAAAATATTGGTCGAGTTCAACAAACTTTTTAAGTGGGTTGGAGGTTATGAGGTGCGTCGACAAAATAACACTTGTATTTGGGCTCTAAAAATCCTCTGTATGGATAATAATGCTTGATAAACCTATAATTCCTTTCGGCAAACGGTCCTCGACGTCCCAAATCGTTATCATGTACATCGAATCTCCCCAAGATACTTCCGACCAATAAGATCTCTTCATAGTTTGCACACGGCACGCTCGTACAGTACGCAGGTCCTTGGGCATCGAAGTGGATTTAGAGTCGACGTCACAAAGGAAAGTGGTATCAATCAACGTGATCGATCTCCGGCAAAGACCAGGTCCCTTGCTGGGGAGGGAGGGGGAGGGGAGTGTTTGGGAGACACGAAGCTGGATAGGTTTGTAGACCCCTTCCAATCTGTGTCACGATGAATTAGCTCACTGTCTTTAATATTAGGAGAAGCAAACTAATCACTCTTTACGGGCTGCACCGTACACCAATAAATGCTTGATTCAGAGTATTTGTGTTTGAAGAGTACATCTGCCCATCACTGGAGGACACGTTCCACATGAACCAACATGACACACACGTCAAAGCCAGACACAGATACCATCACGTCAAGGCCCTGTCCCACGTGCACAACCTTGTGATTGACACATACGTGAAATAACAAGGTCTTTGGGGCATTTAAAAATACCAATTTCAGCCTTTATGATTTTTCAGTCCGTGCATTATAATATCCAGAGTATATATATGTGGGGATTTGCTACGAAATCCCCCTTACTTTGTCGACCATTAGTACTGATCTATGAATGACGTCATTTGATGCCACAATAATCCTCATGAGCTGCTTCCCTGGGAAGGTGGATTTTCATAAATATGGCCTTGGTCAACAGACGACACGGGCTCTAAATTCTGATTCCATGCTGTTTGGGGATGGACGAAAGGACCGAGTGAGAGCATGAGGAGGGCAAATTACTGTCCAACCCCTGGGCTGCAAATTAGCGATCTATACGAATGATAGTTTCACGACTCCGTATTAGTTTTTGAAGGAGACTGCGAGCGGATGCAACAGAATCAAACACGGTGCACTAATGTAAAATACCAATAGAATTATTGGTTTCTAATCGAACAGTTCTAGCAATTTGGTTTTGAGGGGAAAATATCGTCTCATGCAAAATATCTGAGCGAGATTTACGGTAAATTGATTAAGGTAAATCCTCTCATATTCCAAAGCGAATGGCAGAGTCACATCAATGAGTGTTAGATAATGACTGTATATAACAGACATGAGCAGCTGCTGATGCCCAGTGGATAAAACCACGGGTTATCAATCACAAGGTCCCTGGTTCGATTCCCCTGGACGCAGCGGTTGTTGCCCTGGGTAAGGCAATTTGCCTTTATTGTTTGAATCTTAGGAGAGGACTTTAAAAAGCGTTAGTCCTGTGATTGACCGCTAAAAAGTATTCCTTGTTTTCTTAAGCAGCCAAGTAAATAAAATAGTTCAACTAAGTAAAGAGGATAAGGAGAAAGCAAAAGAAAAAAACACCTCTCAACAGCTTTGAGTAATGCGTGACGTTCGTAAATGTGACTGAGACCAGTGAGAAGTGACAGTTAATTTCACTTTCCACTCGGGCGATTCGTACATCCTTCATTTCACCGTCATTTGATACTCTCTTACCGCTTCTTGCACGGGAGTTATTATTAGAAATATTTCTTGCTTATCCCTATCCTGGCTTCTGTATGAAACACACATAGAAGAAATCATTTAGTATGAATGTGTCTGTAACCTAAAGCGTTCTAGCGACTGAACGTCCTCGAACGTCGACAAGATCGTTTTGTCTCGATCAGGGTACGCCGGAATAGCGGAGGCCTCGTCATCAAGATAGCATCGCGCACAGGCCGCCTGTCTAGAGTAGAACATTGCTGAGACGGTCTGTCTGAAGACGCGGAAAACATCTGCACCTGCTGGACGCGTGACCCCAGGTAAGAAGACTTCATGTGCCAACAGTGCCTGCTCTTCTCCCGAGTCACCCTTCTCTCGTGGGCAAGCGGAAGGAGAGGGAGCGTGCGTCATCCTTGAGATAGATACCAGAGAAGTCAAGATTACTAATTCCAGCTAATGACTCCGGTCCGTCTCGCGATGTACGGTTCCAATTACCCTAATGACCTAATGACCTTCTTTATTGGAAGTATTACAACAGTAACCATCGACCGACGTGGTGGTGAGAGAGACGCGAAGTGAGGTATCTCGCGAGATTTGCATGGTTTAAACTCTTGACTCATTCGAGAAACTGGTTTAATATTTCCACCTTTAAAGTTCATGCCACCTTTATCAAAGAGGTAAAGCATATTGTAATCATCCCATCATCTCTTAACTACTGTTCAAGGTCCATACGACATAATTAGCAAATTCGATACCATACATTTGGCAAGCAGCATTCACCTTATGCCAGAAATGTTGGACTCGTTGGAAGGACATGACCATGTCGCTGTCTTGGATCGAAGGAAATAATCCATGTAACCATGGTAACCTTGGCACGAGTACTATATTATTTCCCAGAATAGCTCGTCATTCCCTAGTCTGCAGTCTTCAGGACCAGTCAAACAGGCGACAACACTTGACTTTTCGTTGAAACCGAAACCACAATACACCGAGTCTCTGATCAAAATAAATGTGATGAAATTTGGGGAGAACTGAGAGTAGGACTAGACACAGAATGGGATGCGGTGAGCAAGTTGAAGAAAGCACCACTCCAGCTTCCTGGGAACATAGAACTTGGTATTGTCCACTACAAGGGCGAAATACGCTGAATACTGATGTGGGATACAGATAGGAGATAGAGTGCACTGAACTTGAGCCACAAAGACATCAACTTTGTCTCGAAGCAATTTTCTGCCATAATAAGAAAGGACAGGAAGACTGCCAAAATGAAAGAGCAGATGGACAAAAGAGATATTGCTACAGTCGCAATACATTGTATTTCTTCATAGATGAATAGTTTCTCGCCCATTGTGTCAAAATACCGGTGATTGGTAGGGGAAAAATGACAAATGAATTGAGAAATAGCCCCCTCCCCTAAGCTCCCCCTTCTCCACACAGATATAAACAAACAATAGACACAATATTCGCAGTACACAGAAACATTTACATTTCTCTCGTTTGGATTGCACATACGAATGATGTCGAAAAAGTGCATCTGTATCTCATTAAAATAGTTATCCATATCCACCTCCCCCACCACCCCTACAGATAGTTTGCTTGTACCTTTGGGGCAAGCCTCTCATAATGCTGAGCTCTTCAAAAGTACCAAGAGTGGGTGGCATTTCATTCTGCAAATAATAAACTAGATAGAGAGCAAGACCCCATTTCGCACGTGAGCTTGGATATTCCAGATGATGTATAGGCCTATCCATCTTGATCAAATCTGGTTTTCTTGTCGTTTGTAATCGGACTATGGACTATTGTGACCTTTAGAATGTGTACATGAGGTTAATTTTTGAATAACGACATCATACTCTCGTTTCGACCTCTTCTTTTCACTCGATTTTCCAGCGAGTCGTATCTGCGGCGCCCCAATCATGTGTCTGTCAGTTTGGTCGCCGGGGAACCCGGGATGCAACATGTGGTATTTCCCCCTAAATGATTGGAGAAATCTGTAATGTCAGAGATTAATACACTCAATCACCCCGGCCGCAACTCAAGGATAAACTGCCAGAGCCCTGCACTTCGACTGAAATAAATAAAAAAGAACAGAAAACCTCGTAACCTCCGGTAGATGAAAGATACCCCAGCTTGACGAGCGATTGCGCCATCTTGAAGAGACAGACTGAGTACAGGGGGCGTTGACCTTTGATTGGCTGCAACTTCTATTGGAAATTAAGAAGAGCAAACCACAGAGACCACAAACAGTCAATGACACTTCCAGGAAAAAAGGAAGCAGCGAAACATAATTTGATACTGAACTGGACATGACGAGCTAAAATCGATAAACTATCATTCTCATCAACTGGGTGCATGTCGTCAAAAGAAAACAAAAACAAAAACAAAATCTATTTTCATGTTTTCCCATAAGGTGTGGGATACTTGAAGGAAAGTTCTTTCATTCCTAGTCTGTCTGCATTGGAACTTTTATCACGAAAACATGCTGTAAATGTCATTTCGAAACTACACTGACACTTTTTGAAAGAACACAAAAGGAGTAAAGTGTTTAGTTACTCGAATGCAATCCCCATGCCCTCTTCAAATGAGAGAAAGGGGGGGGGGCGGAGATGGGGTGGAGAAAGATTGACAGAGGAAGACCATCACTTTGCTTCAGAAAGTTGCTATTTTGTATCATTGTTAGTTATTATTCATGGATGAAGGATAAAATTGAAATATTAATAATCAACGCATTAAATATCTAGCAATTGGGGCATGACCTTGATAAAGCAATGACCCTAATCCTTCTAGTTTAAGGAATGCAGTTTCCAACTACCATTAAAATAAAATGAAAACTAAAACCTCTGAGAGGTTCAAAAAATACGCTCGTGGTTATATACATTGCATCCAAGTATGTCTTAGATAGATGTGCACGTGCACTGTAATTTCATTTTTCTGCCGTTTTCTCCAATTATACCGGCTAGTAAATACCTCATTTTTTGTGGGTTTTTTTTTTTTCATCCAAAATTCCCTGAGTGAAAAGGCAACCCTAAGTTTAATACGACTTTCGAAAAGTAAAATTGAACAATTATATAAGAATGGAAAATATGTGAATAATCAAACATTAATAAATAAAGTTATGAAATTTCAAGCGAAGTCAAGGTGAGGAGATCATGTGTAACGATTCTCCCAAGCATCATAAAGATCAAAACGAAATAAGTTCATTAGACGGGTTGATGATAAAAATACTGAGTTCTTGAAACACATACAATAATTGTTGTATTTACCTGTGGCAGTTTCGACGACGGGCTGTCATCTTTCTAATAACGATGTGTAATCAGCGACTGATGTTTAGGCGCCAATTAGCAGTCACCCAGGTGTGACATCTTTAGATGTCACACCTGGGTGATTGAGCCGGTCATACATCAGATAAACGCAGTTGAAAGAAAATTGGATGTTTTTGACGTTTAGATTCAGTCACGCGTGCAAGTCTTTTTGGCATTCGATTTACATTAATTTAAAAGACCACACTGACATGCTTCATGAAGTTTTATCCAATTCTTGGGCTCCGGGATTCGAAAAGAAGGAAGTTATCTATCAAACAATCGATCTTCAAAGAAATATACGACTTCCCATTTTCATTTAGAACTTTTTATTTTGTCAGCTGTAATGTCTGCGACTTGATAAGGGTAACGTGCCATATTTGTCAAAACTACTTCCTTCTGGTGACGTGCCTTAAAAATTATGATAAAACCTCAAACGTCGTGAAAATAAACAAAGATGCTACGTGTTTCATATCTTATATAGATGTAAATCAATATCATTATTTCTCTTCATTCCGGAAAGGGAAGGGAAAATTCTTGAATCTACAGCACATGCCTGTTTGTTTCCTGTAGTATATCAACGTGGGTTGCGTGAATCTATGCTGAAACAACAAAAAGATCAGTTAAATTCACAGTCACCGTCGTGTGAGAGCGAGGGGGCCTTAACACTCTCTAGCAAACTAAAATTTATAATAGCTACCTGCATCACGACATGACGTGAACATTTTGGAGAAGGAAAAAATTCCATAAAAATGATTGTTCAATTCCTGCCACTTCACAGCAGAAAAAAAAAAAAACACCCCAGCAACAACAACCAAAAGACACCGACCTGGTCATGTTCTTTGTATTGTCAATATAAGAGATTGACTATCAACAAGATAAAGTTAGTCGAAAAGATCTGGTTCTCGTTATGTTTAAGGAACAGCAGAGAAAAAGAATTCGATCATTTTGACCGTTATGTGGTTGGTCCATTCCCATCCACAAGTCCCCCTCCCCCCCCCCCCCCCACCAATTCGCATGACATAAAAGAGTCAAGGTTGGTTAGTGTATCATCCACGATCTTACTAAATTGGTGTATATAAAAATACAAGGTGTCTATTGGGGGGGGGGGGGTGGTTAAGGGACGAAAGTCTGGGTTATAACATCAATCACTCAATCAATCAAGATTGATTGCACTGGTGAGAAAGATAAAAGCGTTATCTCAAATATGATAGGCTCCCCTGACCATGGACCCTAGGGTCCATCAAGGAGCTTCATTTGGGTCCATGCCCTGACGCTGCAAGATACTGCGTGAACGGCCGCGTGGTCAGCAGGTGACGGAAATGAGGGGCGTGGTGTACGCAGCCACCTTCCCACCCCCTCCCCTGGGAAAAATATGCTCATCATCTTGAAAGTGGAGTGGTCAAACCCTTTTTCACGCAGAAGGTCAGATCATAATTGTAAGATTAGCACTTAGCTGGTACGGGGTGTGTGCGTGCATGCGTGTGTGTGTGTGTATTGTGTCTGCGTGTGTGTCCATGTGTGTGTTTGTCTGTGTGTGTACTATTTGAATGGAAGTGAATAAATATGACTTGATATAAAGAGTGCGTGTGTGTGTGTGTGTGTGTGTGTGTGTGTGTGTGTGTGTTGTGTGCATGCGAGGTGTGTGTTCCGAAGGTGCTTGTGTCAGTGCACCTGTTTTTGGGAGGAGGGACAGCGGATGATCATTTCTCAAAACAATGATTCGAAGAGAGATGCCTGCCTTTCGGGCAGTCGGAAGCACGTTCCAGTTCCGTCAATCATATCTCTGTATCCCATCTGAGAGCGTTGATGATCTGACAGCTTCGTCGCACTTGGACAAAGATCTCCTAAAAAGCTTGCCAATCCATGTTACCACGTAGCAACTTCGAAAAGTTTTGCCACCGAGAGCTTAAAGGGGAAATCCAGTCCAAATATAAGTTAGTCTGACAAGAAAGAGTACAATATTACAAGTTCAACGGTAAATTTTGACCGAAATCGGGTGAAAAGTAAGGAAGTTATGACATTTTGAAGTTTTGCTGATTTTTCAGGAAACAGTTCTTGACAAGTCAATATGAATATGCAAATGGCAAAGTGAGTATGTCTGTTCCTCACAACTTGCCATATAGTTTGTACATAAAATTTTGAAATTTCCAGTTTTTCATTCAAACATAGTTATGCCCGAGGCTCTAATCCTGGTATATCTAACTGATCACTATTCTGATGTTACTTTACCAGAAATAACATCATGTTTCAAACTTCAATGACAGAAACATTGATTTTTCGTCATTTTGTTTTTTTGTATACGATCAATGAAAAATTGTGAGGGTATGACATGGTTAGCTCACTCATTTGCATATTCATATCCACTGTACAAGAACTGTTTTGCAGAAATTAACAAAACTTTAAAATATCATAGCTTCCTTATTTTTCATCCGATTTCAGTCAAATTTTTACCGTTGTACTCGTAAAATTTAACTTTTTTTTTATTAGACTAACTTATATTTAAACTGGATTTCCCCTTTCAATGTAAGCGTCCCGCTGGAAGATTATATATCTCTCATGCAGTTTCTATATCTTTTTTAAGTACTTGACAAGAAACGTAACTTTGTCGTTGTTGCTCTTGAAGTTTCTATGAACTTTCGTGGCTTTTTACGATTCATTCCGTACAGATGAAACTAGAACTGATATCCGATTACAATTATTATTAAAGTGGTTTGGAAATTGTAGTGCAAGTGGTAGCATGCGATCCTAAAATCTGTCCCCAAAACTATTGATATTCAGTTTGGAACTAGAAACAAGCATAATGTGCAAAATCGAGTGCAGCGTACCCTCGGAAGAAAGAGATTTCAAATGATTTGATTTGTAATTAAAACGTCAAATCACGGACACACACAGAGAACATTATTCACTGATATGACTGTTTAATTGAAATTCCGGACCAGTTAGTCTAAAAGAAAAAGTACAATTTTCGATCGAAATTGGTTTAAAATTAAGTAAGGAAGTTGTGGAATTTTGAAGATTCGACAATTTGTAAAAAGCAGTTCTCGAACAATTGATATGACTATGCAAATGAGTGAGCTGATGATGTCATCACCTCATAATTTTTCATTGATCGTGTGAAAAAAAATATGACGAAAATTCCATTCTTCTGCTATATCAGTGTAAAAAAAAATAATGCCATTTCCGGCTGAATAACTTCAAAGTAATGATCAATCAGATATGTTAGGATTTGAGAGTGGGCATAATTGTTTTCGTAAAAAGAAAAGACTTTATATGCAATCTATATCGCAAGTTTGTGAGGCAACACTCACTATTCGCAGAATAATTCATATTGATTGCTCAAGAACTGTTTCATAAAAATTTCGGAAAATCTTTTATTGTAAAACCTCTTTAATTTTTGTCCGATTTCGGTCATATTTTCAATGTTGTGCCTTAAACATTCTACTCTTTCTTTTCAGACTAAATCTTAAATGTTGCAGGATTTCCTTTTAAGTGTTGCCAATGCACTTGGCCTAGGATACCATTTGTAAACGAAAATTCAACTGGGAATATATATATGCTAAAATTGATCCCAATGGGGACTGCGTGACCGAAGGAACGGAAGAAGGGGGAAAGACAGGATCCAGGCGGAGGATGCGGGAGATGCCAGAATTGGCGAATACCGTATCTTGAGAGGCGCTAATTTGCCCCCCGACAAGTGGGTATTTCGGGTGGGTAAAGGATCGAAATGCGGGACACTTCGGCATTGACCTAATTCGGATTCATCCTGCCAACGGGACTATGGGGAGCGTGATGATAAATTCGCTCCTAATGAGACGATGATTGGTCTGTAAATCTTCGTGATAGAATACTGATCTGTCGTTGGTGCCGCAATTTTCTTTTTCAATATTATTTATTCACTACCATTGAAATAATACCCAAAAAATATACAACGTAACAACGTAGTTCCTTTACTGAGTATCATTTGAGCACTTGGAAATACAAATGAACAGAGGTAATGATTAAATCTAATATTTCATGTTTCATCGAAACGAATGGAATGATAATAGTACAGGAAAATGATCGCATTAAAGTCTTCGACGGTTCAAAAATTGTCCAACGCGATTGCCACGACTGATCTCAAGATCTGATGAGATCCGATACGATCAACACGATTATAGTACTCCACGATCAGGGCATGATTTCAATAGCGGCCTAAAGTGTGATAGACATAATGAAAAATTCCACGATCAGCTATACTAATGGCCAATCGCGGCGTGCGTAGCTAGTCGCACGACAGCGGGAGGGAACTATCACTAGTAACAGCTCTTTTGAAATTACCATTACAAGTCACAAAATGGTTTCTGTCGAGGAAAGACAGTCATTCTACTTTCTCCGTCATTTCAGTAGATGACAAATTAGGTGTTTCACAAAGCGATTTGTCTTTCCTTTTTTTTTTTTAATTTGATGAAGTCTAATTTACCATGTGAACACTTGTGGGTTGCAAAGAGATACTGGAAAGTAAATTTCTGAACAGGTAATGTCAGTACTATTCATATATCACAATCTGCTTAAAATGAGCACAACGAGATAAACTGTGGCCAAGAAATAGAAATGTTTCAATCTGTGTCAAAAGACCCCTTGGGCAGGCAAGCAGCTTCTTTTAACAGCACAGCTTCCTGTGTGAATGATATTATTGTGCCACCCAAAGCGCGTGCAGGTTAGAAAAAAAAAAACGGGGGGGGGGAGGACGTCGTCTCTATATCGAACGAAAGGCTGCTCTGGCAAGTAACTTCCAGTCATTTCCATTTCGAAATGAATAAAGCGATATAAGGAGGCCGAAAATACGTTCCGCATTTCACTCAACGTGGCGCACTGCATCCGGTTTCGTATACTAGTATAGATGGCGTGTTTATAGCCCTTGGGATCGGCGAGATACATCTTGGAAGATTCCGACTTGTCGGGCGGTGCCTCCTCCCTGGCGTTCTCCCTTCTCCCTTCCCCCTTTGCATCCCTCCCATGTCTCTCCCCCCCCCCCCCCCTTTCTCTGCCTCCCTCTATGACCACCATCTGTACAGAGTTTAAAGGCAGGAAAACCAAAAATAGCGCATAATGTACATAACTATGTGCACAGTTGAAACAACTCCTTGGTTGAAACAAGTTGCCATCATCACTGCGTTAGCACATGCAGGCAAGCCTTCCACTGGCTCGCACACATATTAAAATTTGATTTTTTTTTTTCAATACAAAACAAGAAAGCAACATTGTTAGATCATATCAGTCTCGAAGCGTTAATGAATTTGCAATGGAAATATTTTCCTGATTTTTTTTTTCTTCCTGTCATCCTGAGAAAATCTTGCTCGAAGAGCTGGCCTTTGTCTGCACGACTAGGTAATAATAATGACAAATAGTTCTACCTTCTTTCCCCCCTTCTACTATGTCTTCCCCTTCTTCCTTTTCTCCGTTTCCTCATCCTTCTCCGCCACTTCCCTCATCTTCTTGTTCTTTGTTTTCTCCTTCTCCTTTCCTCTACTCCATTGTTATTATGCTCAAACATCAAGACTAAAAAACAGGAAGAAAAGCTGCGTATTATGACAGCGGAACAGAGAGACACCGAAGCAGTGAAAGTGATTGAAGTGTGTGCAATTTATGTGATACTTTTCTCGTTTCGAGGAATTTTTTAGAAAAGCGCTTACACAAGGGCAGAAATGAGCTGAAAAATGTCTGTGGTATGTAATTGGCAACGCTTCATGGATATTATGTTTATTGATACAGCCTCCTGCATTTTTGGTCCGGTCTTCCTCCTAGTGAAACTCAATGAAGCGCCTCGGGCGGCAAATGTGGTTGTTTACTCGCAATATCTGGCAAATTTTTCCGCATTTTTTTCCCCAATAAGCGTAGTCATTTTGGATTCATGAGTCATGGATGTGTGACTGCGAAATTGGTAATTGGAAAAAGACACCATCAACTACTTTGAAGCAAATATGAAACCTATGCAAAAATGTGAATTGAGTGAATGCAGTAATGTCAGCAGAACACATCAGCGAAGTTTGAGGAAACTAGGACAATCCGTTCAAAAGTTATGAGTTTCGGTTCAGCCACCTCTGGATGAGAAAACTACAGTTCGTGACATCACATAACGTACTACGATATGAAATATAGAACATTTCACAATATTTGATTCTTTAATGCAAAGCACACATTCCCTCGATTTGTTACTGACACAATTATGTTGAGTAATGTAATTTCCCCTACTTTATGAAAGAGATATGTTAAGTGCTACCTCAGTATGCTAGAAAGTGAAAATATGTTGGACTTTCTTTGTATTTTCTTTCTATCGCTATGCTTCAGAAAAAATAATTCAAATGCACCTATACCCTCATCAATCACCATATATACTGGTAATCGCTTTAATGTTTTAATTCAGACCACTGCAACATCTCACCCTCTCTCTCTCTCTCTCTGTTTCATTTTCATCCTCTCCTTCTCTGCCCCGTCCCTATTCGTTTCCCCCCCCCCTCCCCCCCCCCCCACTAAACGAAGCAGGAGGTTTTCATGAATACATAGATTGACCCTACCATCTGCCGCTAGTTCATCATGAACCCACCTCACGCTGTCGTGGACACATTTCGCACCCATCGCATGACTACTTTCCTTTTGTATTGCTCTAACTCGTCCTTTACGCGAGGTGAAATATACCTTAATAAAGTGTAATCGTAATGGTGCATCATCTTTTATATCTAAATACAAACTTCTCTCAAGTCTTGACTGTAGATGTAGCTGTCGAGGAGCATTCCAAAATTATGTACAATATCATTTCGATTGATATATTATGGAGTCGGGAAGAGAGCGAGCGGGACGACAACACAAATTACGTATTGTCTAACAAATTTGAGAGAAAAAAAGTCTTTCATCACGCAAATAGCGAAAGTTGGATTGGATACTTCGTAACCTTCTTGACGTTTATAGTGTGATTCCGCTGCAAAACAAAACGTGTTGCGACACTATATAGACGTGCTGCTCAAAAACTGTGATGACTGTGTCTTTATTATTCTCATGATTTGATCCGAAGTCGTTTGTCTCTGTTACATTGCAGATCACCTCTTCGCAATCCAACTGCTCTACAAGGTTTCGCATCTCACTCGGAGGCTAGAAAGGTTTTCTTCCAAAATAAAGGGGACTCTATTTCGGGCGGCCTAGATTCACAAAGAGCGTGCAATATCAGAATGGTGAATCCGTGCTCTTCCTCCACTATAGGAACAGCTGAGCGGAATTTGAACAGTAAAACCCTTCGTGGATTTCGAGACGGCAGATGCAGTGATCAAGTTGGCTTTACCTAGATATAAAACATATAAAGGGCATTAATTCTTTCGTATATTTTAATCGTTTTTGTTTTCTTTATGATAAACCTTAAGTTTAACACGTGTCTGTACGGGAAGAATTATTCACGGAAGTAACTGTAATGTATTCACTATAATGCAATCCCGCCTCTGGCCCATCCTCCTCACAAGGAGGTACTAGGTGAGTATTCACACATTCCATGCCGTGTGGGGCTGGTGTCGTACCGCGTTTGGAAGGTACAGTGTATTATGAAAGCAGTTCTTCGTAAACGTTACCAACTGCTTGCTTGGTAACATTCCAGTCCGGATCAGAAAGAAATCAGCCCGGCTTAACGCTGGCTTGGCTACCACATCTGAGTAAACAATAATGAAGCGAATCAATCATCTTATATTATTGATTCTTCACAAATTAGGGCACCAAGTATACACCAATGTTCACCTGTTGCACTTCCCCCCTTCTCCCGGTTCTATCATGTTTTGCACAAAGCTATTTATCCAAAGAGTGTGCTATGGAGCACAATGGGGGCCTCTGCAGGAACCTCCGGATCTTTTCGCATGAGACAAAAAAGAGACCCCTTCCTTCTCGGATATCATCAATTACGGTTTCGCTAAAAGTCTCCGAAATCTCCGAAAAGCCACCCTCAATCCGACTCGGGCTTACTTCCAAAATAGAAAGCGATCGTTTCGGTTCGAAAGGTTAGAGCGACGAAACCAAAATGGATCGAGAGAGTCAGACACATAGCGACCCTCCGTGAAACAGGTGGTTGGAAGCTGACAGATCCGGTGCCTACGAAATGTCCGGGAATCGTGGAAGAATGCTCCAATAACAATGATGTCCGAATTGATGGCAAAGGCAACATCTTAAACTTTGGATAGACCAAGACGCGTTTCCTTAGAGCAACAAACGATCCCATATAACTATACCAGTATACTTGGGGGAGAACTTAGGATATCTATACTGTATAAGAACAAGATCTACCGGAAGGGCTGGAAAACAGGACATCTATATGTTACAGTTATTCATACACATAAAATACATTTTATACTACGTGTAAAATATATCCTCGCTAACAGGAAACCCCTAACTACCAATATCAATATTTCATATTACATTTTCATGGTTTCCATATTTGATATCTGCAATCTAGAATGTTACAAAAGAAAAAAAATGCTTTGTGAGTTCACGTGTTGTGATGGCTTTTTATACATTCGAACAGCTGCAGCATCAAAAGAACATAGGATTTGCTATGTCAGATTTTTTTTTCAATAATAATATAATTAAAATGTGAGAGCTCTGAAGTGATTGTTACTCGTCCTTGCTACACAGCGCAAGTTAATTTTCAGTTACCGCCGTTGCATCACTAGAAATTATTCTAAAAATAAGAAGTAGGGCCTACTGTCCTTTTAACCTTCTCAAATCATTAATGATGGTCAAGGAAAGATGAGGAATAATTTCTTCCTGTAAAGGACAGGCAATTTTTCTCCAGGGAAGAGTTCTTGAGAATTCTGGAATGTATGCGCCTTTGGCCTGCATGCCGTTCCTATTATTCCCGACAAAGTTCGTGATAAACACTTTAAGTCAGTGCCTCAAAAACTTGGCAGAACACGAACACTCTGGATGACTTGCGTATGTTTTTCGGCCATATATCCTTGCTGGCCTGCTGCTTTTTTTTTCTATTTGATATCTTTACTCCGTCAAAACGACGTTTTCGCTTATGGAAATAGACAGGCGCGTTGATATTTATATCAAAAGCTAATTCTTTCCAGAAAAAAAAAGAGATATTCTCCTTTTTTTCGACTTCTGTCATTCTTTTTATCCTCTCAGTTTTATATCCTCTCGTATCCCGTATACGCGACCTCGTCGAAGAGTACCGCAATTGAGGCATCTCATGTACTCCAAGCAATAGTCACGACATGAACACACGTTGATTGATGCAGCCCAACCCGCGGGGTTGTCTTCTTGTCGTCCCGTAGCCGTCCCACTCACTTGGCAGACGAACAACACATCAGCATGCGGCCACCTGTCCCGGAGAAACTGGCGACTCTTTTGCTCTCGCATGCAAGCTTCATCAACTTTGTTCAAGTGACTGACAAACCTGAACGTGACCTGGAAATCGGGTACGATGGAAGTCCCCAACATTTCGGTACAACATCTCTCGTAAAGAAAGCTATTAATCAACGCGGGTCCATCTGAACAGAACCGACTCGTCCTTTTTCGAACGTCTCCAGCCAAGCAAGAGACGGAGAGGGGGGAGGGGGGGGGGGGGAGTAATAACAACAATAACGAAACATAGATTGTCTTACCTCACTACTCCCATAACGGAAATCGCATTCAATCGGCATATTCCCAGAGTGAGTCAGTGAAATATGACTTGTGCTATTTATGACATGGTCTCTGATTGTTCTCTTCATCCGATTCCGGGTCCCCGTTCCGCTCCCAGGGGGTCGTTCCTTAACGGAAACCGAACGTGATCGGGTGGAACGACACCAATCGCAACCAGCGCGTTCCTACTTACCCATGCGACTATACGTCCGGTTTATCCCTCTATCCTGGTCGTCTTATCTCGCATTCATCTCTTTCTCTATCAACTACTGTGTATATACATGTGTACTGTCCATCTATATATTTACCTATCTTTCTATCCATTCATCATGGTGTAAATCTGTCTATTTGTGTCCATGACATTTGCTTCCTGCGACAACTGAAATATCTGCAGGCAAAAGTCAAACATAGTTTCTAACCACAAACATAACCCTAAGCTAACCTTAATCCCCACATCAAATTAAACCATCTATTTATCTATTGTATCTACCTATCTACATGTATCTAGCTATCTCTCTATATCTTTCAACCAACAAACTATCCACCCAATTCATTCATCCAGCTAACTACGCATTCATGTACATCTCGTGCGCATACTTCCAACGTCCGACACACCTCTTGTTGAAAGACGTTGATTTCTCTGTTAAGAGTTTTCCTTGATTTTCGTCAGTGATTCTAGTACGTTTTTACAGATTAAGCAAAATAAGAACGCAAACAATCATGCCCTCCTCAGTCCCTCCGTCAGGCGATTATTACTGCTTCTTGTGATTTTATTTTCAATTTCAATATATTATTTTCACGACTTAATTTGCATCTATTGTCAAGAATCTTGAAGATAACGAACTCATCGAAGAATATACAAGCAATTTCGACATGAAACTGCTAATTTGCTTTATTTCATTTTTTGTTTGTTATGGCAGTTCATCTAAATGTAGTTTCGGAGTTTGTTTAAGATTGTATGACGAATTACTTAAATGTGACGTATACGAACTTTGATTAAATAAATGAATGACATTACTACTGCTACAGCTGATGATAAAATAATGAAGCTACACAACTCTATGATAAAATCTCGCCCATGGCAGAGTTTGTGCTACTTCTCAACAAATGCCAACTATTACTATCATATCCGATGTATAAAAAGAAAAATAAATGAAAGAAATGTGACAAAGAGTACTAGTATTCATGTTTTGAGTAGGTGCATCATTCGGACAACCATGAGGATTATGAGAATTTGAATACAAAGAACATAACAGCTCTACTAGACTGGTGTAGCTTTATACGGATCTTTTTTTTCTCACCTCTTCCAGTGGTGTACGTCAGAGAGTAAGTCCTGGAACCTGTGCTGGCAGATCCTGGCCTTACTCTCGAAATGTAAGTCTGGAACTAGTTGTTCGTGAGGAGCCTGGTCTGATGATGGTCGTTCTCCCGCTCTGTATCGGTCTCGAGATGGACGCACTCGTGATTGTTCGGCTCGATCCCACAGGTTGGCTCGAACTCGGTCTCAGGATCACTGTACCCGTCGACCGTCCAGACGACGACGAGACACTTCCCGGTCTCGACCCCGTGCTCGACCTGACGTACGAGGCCTCGTATTGGCAGCGAGAGCCGAAGTACCCTGCCAGACATGAGCACTGATTGGGTCGTATGCACCGCCCGTTGTTTCGGCATGTTGGATTACACAGAGCTGTAAAGAAAGGATCCCGAACAAACATTGGAATGATATAAATATCAAGCAACGAAGCCAGCCTACTTTGATACTGGAATGTTTGCAGTAATCAAACTTTTCAGCTGACTCATACACACTCATGGTCTTCTCGTCCAACGAATGAAAGTGGAAAACATTGACGAAAAATAGTATGAACATGTTTAAGCCTTTTGGGAGACTGTACACAATTAGTCGATAATCAAGTTGGCAATCTTTCATGTAACTGTAACCCAATTCGATATCATAAAGACACTGGTTATTCAAATTATAATCACACTGATATCATTATGGTGGTATATGTTTTGATGGATTATCTTCAGCCTGCAGATTGTCAGTGTCAGGAAAATTTGGCGTGAGAGAAGTTGTTGTTCCAGATTGTTCAAAATTGTTCATTACGAAAGCAAACGGAAGTTCATTGGACCATGCAGCGGTAGATTGAACGGTAATTGAAATGAATAAATTGAAATTGAAATTGAAATTGAAATTGAAATTGAAACTGAAATAATGATGATAGCGTAAAAAAGAATTGAGCTGAATACAGACTACACACAGTTTTCATGTTATGTCTTCCCGAACCAAAGGCCGAGTAAAGTCGCAGGGAGACTGTTCGGAAAGTTGTTCATGGTGGTTCTTGAAGTGGTAATATAGTTTTGGTTGATGTCGGGATTTAGGTTTTAACTTTTTCCGAGATAATTAGAAATCACTTGAAACTTTGTTGATTTTTTTAATATCTCAGCCATTCCAAAGCCGATTTTCATCAAATAAACTTTGAATTCATCTTAGAATTGTATGCTCTTTATAAGTGGTTTCTGATTATATCTGAAAAAAGTAAAGATCTGAATCCCAATCTCAGCCAAAACTATACCATCCCTTTAAAAAGCGCATGGGACATGTGCTCTCTGGTACCATGGAGAGTCTCTTTCAATTATTTTTCATAAATGATTACAAGAAGCAGGTGGAATCAAGAGTTTTAACTTCAAATCATTCGAGAAAGGACAAACCGGGCGAAACCCCCCCCCCCCCCCCGACAACATTGTGCGACCGGTTCTTAATCAAATTTCAGGATCTGAGCTGAGCAGGTTAACCCTTTCCGGCCCAACAAACCACAATGCCATTGACTATATCCACAATAACTTGGCCCTGGTAGGTACAGAGTTTAGCCGGCAATTAATGCGAACTAATGACTCATAACTATGGCAGACACACTTCATTGGACAACGACACCTGCTAGGCCTCTTTGACACAAATTGGGGGTAATTAACACTACCATCGTCTGCCCTGGCGCGGCGGGGATTTCTGATTATCTATAGGTTAGAAGAGAAAAATTATCATCGCATTTCTAACATTACCATGTATCAAAGAAAATTTCGTGCTCTTTTTAAAGAAAAAAAAAGAGGTCTGTCGAAACAGATAGGATTAGGATATTCTCTACACAGGGATTCCGTTTCGTAAACAAGTTCACTCCATTTTAAGTCAACCTTAATAGATAATGCAAAATCAAACAAACACATTAACACTAAACAGTTTTATCAAAGAATAAAGCATTAGTTATGAAATACTTTCATCGCAGCCATATGAACAGATTACATAAGAGACCATACCTATTTTTTACAAGACTCCAAATAGTTTGTGCATGAAATATAAAACAGAGAAATAAATAAAGTCATGTCTGTGGTCGATAAGTCAGCATTTGCAATTTGTCCTTTGTTAGATTTGTCGACAGTGTTTTAAGAACATGTCATTACATTTCTAGATTTGTTGATGAGATGGCTATCATCTCGTTTTACGCGTCAGTTGGAAACTTGTGAGGAGATGACTTCATCACGTCTGTTACCTTGCGCGACAATGAATTACGTTGTGATTAGTTGATGTAAGTTCTGAATTGGCCGAGCTGATGAAGCGTAAAGGATCGGACATGAAACCGTTATAAGAATTAAAACTGTAAATCCAGATGAAGTGATTTTATTTTGTGCCTTAATAAATCGTTGTGACTAATATCAATTATGGTGATCAATTATTTTTCCTTTCTTCATCAAACTTCTTCTGTTTATCTCTTTTTTCATTTCGCATTAGCAAGTTAAATCAAACTTCCATGAACAGACAGTTAATGGAGGGGACAGTTCGCTCTTATATGAAAATCGAATCAAAGACGAATTTCGACGGACGAGGTTACAGCGCGCGTGCGTGACGTGGGAGTTCAAGTTCGATGTGCGTTGCGGCACCCGACGCGGGCAGGAAATGGGACAAGCCAAATGGGCAAGGGTATTGACGGAGCAGTGGGGAGGGGCGCACAAATTGTTTCCAATTGATTGCGATCGGTTGGGGGGCTAACTGGGTTACTGTCAGCACGGGTCGTTGACTGGCCCCCGATGACAGCGCTAAATACCAGCAGCGGAGTGTATTATCTGGGAGAGTCTGGCGGGCGAGATGTGGGAGGACAAACCTACTTGCCTCCTGCTCGGTCCATCGGGTGGACAGGTCTGACATGAAATGAAAATTCATCGTAAACTATGTTAAAATTTACTCGAAATAGAGTAAATTAAGGGACAAAAACAGTGAGAGCTTCACTGAAAATGAACAGAAAAACAAGAAAGATCTGAAAACCGTAGGTCTCTCATTCTATTCCCCCCCCCCCGATTATGTAATGATATCGATCACAATGACACATTTCATGCAAATTAGACGAGTTGGTGATGTCATGGCATTACAAATCTCGCGTTTGTTGCACACAAATCTTAAAGGGGAAATCCAGTCCAGATATAAGTTAGTCTGATAAGAAAGAGTAAAATATTACGAGTTCAATGGTATAACTGTGATCGAAGTCGGATGAAAAATAAGGACGTTATGACATTTCAAAGTTTCGCTATATTTGGGGAAAACAGTTCTTGAACAGTCAAGATGAATATGCAAATGGCAAAGTGAGCGTGCCATTCCCTCACTACTTACCATATAGTTTGTACATAAAATTTTGAAATTTCAATTTTTTCATTCAAACGCAATTATGCCCAAGGCTCAAATCCTTGTATATCTAACTAATCACTATTCTGAAGTTATTCAATCAGGAATAACGTCATGTTTCAGACTTCAATGACAGAAGCATTGAATTTTTGTCATTTCTTTTTGTACAAGATCAATGGAAAATTGTGAGGTTATGACATGGTCAGCTCACTCATTTGCATATTCATATCCACTGTACAAGAACTGTTTTGCAGAAATTAGCAAAACTTCAACATGTCATAACTTCCTTATTTTTCATCCGATTTCAGTCAATTTTTTACCGTTGAACTCGTACGATTTTACTCTTTTTTATTAGACTAACTTATGTTTGGACTGAATTTCCCCTTTAACTCCTTTTTTTTTTTTCGTTTTGTGACAAAACTCAAGACGAAATTATTCACAAGAACATGCTGTTACAGTTGTAACGATGTTGCAGGATACTCTGTAAAGGGAATGGGGTTATAGTTTTGTGTTTATAGTGCTCATATCATATGTCGATATTGCAGAATATAAATATCGTTTTTTTGCATGATATATTTTGTACACATATATGCTTTGTTGAAAATGAAAATAAACGAAATGAAATGATGGTGAAATGGAATAGTTCCTGATTCACTTAAAATGAATTAATCCCTAGAACGCTAATGCATTTTGGCGGAATTGTATCGTGGATCACCCATCCATTCATTGCGATTTATGATTATATTGCTTCATGAAACCATGATGAAACTCAAAATTCCAAACTTTTTTGATCATTATATTTTTGATTGTGCAACTGTTCGCGGTTCGTTTAAATCATCTTGCACAAAAAAAAAAGACAAATGGAATCAATTTCAATTTAACATACCATTAGCCACATCTAAATGTTATTCCTTCCAATCTATCGTCATCTTCGTCGTTTCATGTCACTATCACAATGAATCATTTAGTGCGTCTTCCCTGCCCCCTCTTGTCTTCATCTCATCATTTTCATTCCCTTTCTCTTCTTTGCCATCGCCCTTCATCCCTTCATCTTCAACCTTGTTGAATAATTTTCCTGGTTCGTTGTGTTCGACTTCCAATTTGCCATTCCGAATGCGTTTTCCCCCTTTATATCTCAACCACCCTCCCCCCCATAATATTCTTTGTATATCATCATCCTCGACTCTGATTGCTATAACCACCTCTTGGTAGCTTTCAATGCTTATGTTTTTTTGTTTTTTTCCCTCTCATTATCTTGAAATTTTATTCTGCATCCTTGTTCTGATTACCAACGCTCAGTCTAAGCCTAGTTAATGTACGTTTGTCATTATTTTGTCTGTAGATTATTCCTTCCTCCTCCTTCTTCTCAGAAGTGTCCTCCCACTCTAAGAACATTATCTGCTCTTCTGACAGCATTAGTATTTTTTTTCCAATAATTATTTCATGGTTGATAATTCTTTCTTCAAAATTCGTCTGCAAATGCGCCGGGAAATCGCCTCTTAAGCTTAAGTGGGTGTAATAAATACCATCTGGTGGATATTTTTATACTGTGGTCCAGACATCTTCCATGTCAGACCAATCGGTTTTTTCGCTCTCTCTTCTCTAATGATACATGTGACACGAATGCTCCCTTGCACTTATACTTAGATATGGATCTACCGTGTCAATTTTCCTTGGTATAAAACTAATGAATGTTTATTGCAGAACGCCCATGCCGGATCTATAACGAATAACAAACATCGGTGTGAGACGGGCGAAGTGAGCTCAGGCGATGAAGAAGAGAAACGAGTGTAGCAGTTTTAATGGGATGGTACAGTTTCGGTTGAGATGGGGCCTCAGGTTTCCAACGTTGTTGTTTTTTTGTGTGTGTGCGTGTGTGTTTTTTTAGATAATGAGAAACCTCGTATGAAATATGTAAGAGCATATAATTCTAAGAGCAATTCAAATCTTCTTGGATGAAAATTTATTTTGAAATGGCTGAGATATCCCCAAAACAAAGAGGTCCTATAATAGAAGTTGGGACCCACCATTATACGACGACTTTGTGTTTTACTTTGTTTTTGGATATCTCAGCCATTTCAAAACCGATTTTCATCAAAGAAACTTTGCATTGCTCTTAGAATTGTATGCTCTTCAATATTTCATAAGTGGTTTCTAATTATCTCGCAAAAAGTTGAAAGTCTGCATCCCCCGTCTCAAACAAAACTACACAATCCCTTTAAAAATAAGCTGATCAGTGCCAGTCGTATAGGGGGCGGATATGTATCAGATCGTCACCCACTTGTATATGATACGCAAGGTTGCATGGCTTGTGATCACCATCGATCCGTATTACTCCTCCGCAGTAATCATATGGCATAACATGACAAATGATCCTCCCCTTATAAAGTTCTTCGTGAACATTGCAAGAAACATCTGGATCTTGATACCGATATATATAAATACATTATGAACATACACATACACACATATATACGCTAACATTGGCATAAATAAATAAATAAATAAATACATACATACATACAACATACATTCGGCCGAAACAGACTGTCCAGCTAAGTCACTAATAGAGCAACGCCTTCCATCCTGCTGTATATTGTACTACATGGGCTCTATAGTTGAGCACTATCAGCCATATTGATTGCAGTTCACACTCTACTTACGTACATATATATATATATATATATATATATATATATATATATATAACAATAATAAAGTCACAACAGAGGAATGCAGGGAATGCATTAATAGCCAATCTTGATTTAATGAATAATCCGAATTTTCGAGGATCCTTCCTCTTCATCAGGGATGACGGAAGGATCCTCGAAAATGAGGAATGATCCTCGAAAATTCGGATTATTCATTAAATCAAGATTGGCTATTAATGCATTCCCTGCATTCCTCTGTTGTGACTTTATTATTGTTATTTCTAGTACTGCCAATACGCGGAACAACTACAATGTTTACATATATATATATATATATATATATATATATATATATATATATATATTTAGGGCCTGTATCTATTCATTTATTTATTTATTTATTTATTTATTTATTTCTAACGATACAATTGAATCAAGTTAGAGCTGTTTGTTATTTTAATCACTGATATGATTGTAGTATCTTCAACCTTAACGTCATCATTTCTTTCTAATGTCTTCTAAATGTCTATATATGGCCAGAAGGAGAATAATGTCAACGAGCAATCGCCTTATTGCTGCTGTTGTTGTTGTTGTTGCTGCTGCTGCTGCTGTTTCTAAACCATCTCCGATAATCAGTACAGCAGGTTTGATGTCAGAACTGCTACGCTTCAATATTAGAACGAAGAGTTGGCTTCAACGTGATTGTGAGTCGTGAAGACGGAAGAATGATAAAGTCCCCAAACTCATAGCTTGTCAATGACATTATACGATTTGCATTTTTAATGTCAAAATACTAATGAATTGGTAAAAACTGGGTTAACACAGTTTTGAGAAAATCAGCTTTGAAAATAAATGCATTTCAGCGTTGTATAAAAAATGGACACTCAGACAACTAAATAACGTGCTTCATTAAAACTGCGAAATTTCGAATTATAAAATACTTCCACCTGAGACTTCATATTTCGGATAGGAGGGATAGCTGAAATAACAAAATCATTTTTATCTCAAATTACAACATTTCTCACTTTTCAGCAAGATCACGTATTTTATTAGAGTTCCCTGGATTTCATTGTTTGCGACTTTATCACTTTAACGGGTAATGCACTATTCGACAATAGTTTTGAATGTCTTTCCGTCTTCATGCACAGCTCCGGAAGTGACCCCTCTCCATTTAGCGATTGACCTCCCTCCATACAATTAATTGAACTTTTGCTAAATCATCCCATTTGACAAGAGTCATCATCCCCCGCCGTAGGGGACTGCTGCATCAAAATTTTGTCTCCGAGCACAGGGGGGGGGGGGGGGGGGAGGGGGGGATGGAGGAGGGGAGGGACAGATGGCTTGGGAATACCATGGATCCACAAACATGGTAATACGAACTGCAATTCATGAATGGGGAGACACGGTATGAACAGGTTAAAAGCGCCCATACAGTGTCTTTTCGATCGTTTACCTTCATCGCCCTCACCGAAAGCAAAACCAATTCGAAAACATTAATATTATTAGAGAGTGTTCGAAAAACAAATGCACTGTAAGAGCTTTCAGGTGCAGGTTCTTGTGAACATCTCGTTTAATAAGAGTACAGGAAAACCCGATGCTTTCTATCTTTATGCTAAAAGTTATCCCAAATAATGGATAATGAGGGTGACAGCCAACCAAATTGAGAACGGCGTCACTGTTGCATATCATGCTCGTATCAAATCGAAATGTTCTGCTACTGCTTTATCTATGTGCATCTGTATGCGTGTATGTACGACCTGTATGGTTAAATGACGTCAATAATGTAGGCCTGATATTTCATATTCCATACACTTAACAGGATTTCTTTCCTTTTTAATATGAGATACAGAGATAACTATCCATCTCCATACCTACATATTTTCACATTTTTGCCATCTCAACTTAGAGAAAAAAAAATCAACATAAATAATCTCTTATGATAACGAAATTCAGCGACACAGACCTTCTAACGTCAAACCATCTGGAAAATGCCAAACTTTTATCTTTTTCCATGCAGGCCTACATCAATCAGCGTAATATCTTAGTGAATAGTCCATGTCCGTGGTGAGGACGACTATAGCTGATTCAGTGTTTAGGGAGTAACAGTGTCAACTCGTAGATCCTAGTATAAATATGAAACTTCGGACAAAAAGAAAAGAACTGGTTGGCCTTGACGGTACACTGTTCAGGGATTTCGCTTTTTCTGTCATTCTTACAATAGTAAATTGTACAGTCATTATCATCTATCAACGACTGCGAGTTCGTCTGTCGACGAAGGGACGTCTGCAGATGACCGCGAGGAGAAAGGCGGCCCAGTCAATGCCAGGTAAGCCACAGGGTGACCGTGGCACCTGCGCTATTTAATAGGAAACGAGATCATTATATATACTCATCCTCGAAGACAGTATCCAGACTGACAAATGCTTGACGATGATAGAGAGGAATCTCCCCGAAATTTGCTTACGTAATCCTGGTCACGGTTACAGGGAATCGAATGAGCTCGTCATACAATTTACCCTTTCTTTTCTCTTTTGATTTCTTTAAGTTTGTGTGTGTGTGTGTGTATGTGATATTCTGTGAAGTACCTGCAGTGTCTGCAGTAATTGGTACGGAAGCTTACAGGCGCAACTGAGAGGACGAAATGATTCTCAAACTTCTATGTAGAGAAGGCGAGAAGGCATGACGGCGAGAAAGCGACATCCGAGATCTCGTCTCCTCGGCTGCTCGGGTCCGAGTAGGCGAGTTGTGAGATCTCGCCTCCTCGGCTGCTTGGGTCCAAGAAGGCGAGTTGTGAGACCTCGTTTTCTCGGCTGCTTGGGTCCGAGAAAGCGAGTTGTGAGATCTCGTTTTCTCGGATGTTCGGGTCCGAGAAGGCGAGAAGGCGAGTTGTGAGAGCTCGCTCTCTCGGCTGCTTGGGTTCTTGAAGGCGAGGAGGCGAGTTGTGAAATCTCGACTTCTCGGCTGTTCGGGTCCGAGTAGGCGAGAAGGAGAGTTCTGAGATCTCGACTTCTCGACTGCTCAGGTCCGAGAAGGCGAGTTGTGAAATCTCGACTTCTCGGTTGTTCGGGTCCGAGAAGGCGAGAAGGCGAGTTGAGAGATCTCGTTTTTCTAGACTTCTCGGGTCCTATAGAAGGCAAGAATGCAAGATCTGACAACACGTTCCGATTTAGGTTTTGTGTCATACATTTTGATTTATGGCGTGACGATGAACCTACTTCGTAAATCACGATGAAAAATTATCGCTAGTCGTCGACTTTCCTAACAGATCCCCTTCTCCACCCGATACCCTAATCCTAACATTTTCTTTTTCAAATTCTTTCATATTTTTCGTGAGATAAACGGACTTGTCAGCTTGGATGCAATTTGTCCACTGCTCACGAAAACAAGGAGCCCCGAGGCATCTGAAATAATTTCGTGTTGGAATGATTTCGTGTCGTTTTTGTATCAAAACGTATTGTGCTTTTTTTCTCTCAAAATTTGGACGTATTACAAATTATGTGGGAGTGTGTGGGGGTGCCGTTTGCATCTCGGATATAGTAATCAGTGCCTTTCCCTGTATGTTCGTTTGCATGTTTGTTTGTGTGATAAAGGTTATTACTGATTTCGAGTCAAGATCTAGATCACCGTGCAGGAACACTCATCAGACAGAGGATCAGACTATCAACAATCTTACCTATTGAACACCTTCCCGTCTGAGGGTTGAAGTTCCAACCAGGACAGCAGCTTGATTTGCACACATTGGGTCTGGAATGACAGAAAGAAAGAAGACAAGAAATCAAAATTTCGGACATGCTTCATGTTTCCGACTTCTCCGCGTAGAAATCATGTGTGTCATTGCGGACGTCAACACTTGGTACTGTCAAGAATCGTTTCATGTTTTTGTTTTTAGTTTTTCTTATGGTCACATTATTTCGTCACTATCCCAACAGATCCACATACCAATTCATCTTTTTTATCACGTGACCACTAACTTCGTGCTTCCTCTTCGACCCTCTCTCTCATCAATTATTATCAAATTTTCCGCGAAATTTTATATACAGCAAAAGGATGGTCAGATATTCATCAATTTGTTGAGTACTTTATAATCAATCTTTTATTTGTTCATTCATATTTTTACAGTAATTTATTCATTTATGTATTATCTCATGAGGTGTACACGTACTACTCTCTTTTCGCTCTCCCTTTTTTATTTGTTAATCAGAAAATAGTGAGTGACAGATGTTAGCTATAGCAATTCCTTGCAGTGTAGGCTTACATCATTCCTATTGCTATACTCAGGCTCTTAGTCATCTATCGGATATACACATATGACAAACGCGATTTCTGTTTTGTTTAGCATTTTCTTCTCTTTTCTATCTTCTTTCCTGTTCTCTTTTATAATAATGCGTGATTTGATGCAGCTCGATTCTTATGATTTTCCTATCCCCTCCCCCCCCCCAAAAAAAAGAACCGTGTACAATTTCCACATGAGTAATATGCCATACCCCCTCATCCCCCCCCCCCCCAAAAAAAAAAAAAAAAAATCAATCTATAGAATACTGCCCATGAGGAGCTTAGAAATCGGAAGCCATGGAGGCGGGAACTGCATGGCAGAGTTGATAAACGCATGGTAAGGGTAAATACTTAAAGGGTGTGTACAGTTCTGGTCGAGGTGAAAATTTAACCTTTAACATTTTGCGAGATATGCAGAAACCAATATGAGATGTCAAAGAGCATGCAATTCTAAGGGGTATCAAAAGTTTATTTGATGAAAATCGGTTTTGAAATGGCTGAGATATCCAAAAACAAGGTGAAACAAAGAGATCCTAATAAAAGCGTGGCCTGTCGCCTTTTATTATTATCACCTTTTTTGGATATCTCAGCCATTTGAAAACCAATTTTCATCAAATAAACGAATCCTTCTTAAAATTACATGCTCTTTCATATTTCATATGAGGTTTCTCATTATCTCACTTAGGAATGTTCAAAACATGAATCCCCACCTCAACCAGTACTGTACAGTCCCTTTAATGCAAATTTCTCTATCGTATCACGCTTTTTACATGAATTACGTGTGATCATGTGAGTGCCCGATACCCATGAAACGTGCGATCACTACACGCACAGACATATCGCTTTCTTCAAGAGGTTGACCGGTCCCGCGCGCATAATTCATTCAAGCTGGTTCTGTCATCAAAGGTTCATGTTTACGCGCGGAGCGATTTGCCGTTGAATAGCAGACTTATGGGACATAGGGACATTAATGTGGCACGTGATCTCAATTAGAGCCCTGGCGATCCTACTGAGTCACGTGAGTACATTTTCGACGATTCATGATATGCTTTGGCTTATTCGTTTCCTTTATACGTATTTTCCCTCCAGAGGCAGGGGTGGTTCACGATGTCTCTCTCTACCTCAAAAAACAACAACAGCAACAACAAAGAACTTTGGTGAGATAAACTATGATAAAGATAACTGTATAGAAATGCATGGTTCACGGAACATTATAGGCCTACATAATGACATAATGGGACTTAAGGAAGGGGACAGTACTATATACAAGTATTCAAGATGTATGAAGAGGACAGGATAAAAAAAAGGAGAAAGATTGAAGACATTGAATTGAAAGAGTTCATTTCAGTTTAGTTCAATTGAGATGGCATCATTTTTCTCTTCCCAATGCCCATCTATCGCGTTATTTTGTAAAACGGCAAAACGAAAAGATCATAATCCGCCTAACGACCAATGCTTTGTATGTCCCGCAGGAGCCATTTTGTTCAGCGATGTCGCCGATTCATCCATCTTCTTTACTATTATGGAGCGCAAACAAAAAGGAGGAACATCGGATGTAGGCGAAGGACACGCCCTTTTATGCCGGAATTCCCCGACACCATGACTGGCACTCATGCATTCAAAATTGATCGTAATTTTCCTAAAATGTTGTAGTTTACTTCCCATTCAACGTAAAGCCTCACCGGATTTGCTCATCAAATCGCAAGGTTTTATGGATGAAGCAAATGAGTTTGTCCTTTGGTAGAATTTATGATGTTATGCACTGATTAATGTCTGAACACAAAGGGAGCTCTACTTTCTCTACATTCATTTACTTAAAGTGGGATTACTGATTTCTCTCCTCAGTTGCATCCAGTTTGTTTACACGTTAACAAATTAATAGTCAATATTCAGATTTAGTTTAAAACGTTTTGCCACTCGTTTTAAATTGAGGGATTTTTCAGGCAATTCACCCTACCGTCGTTTGTCGACAACAAAATCACTGGAAACGGCTTTGGGAACAACAATGGCGTCTTTCAAACCTCGGCTCGATTGCAAGTGTTCTGAAATTAAATTGAGACGCGTTGCAGTTTCCATTGCCCGTTCCATTGCAAGTTTTTTTTTAATCAATTGCGAATCAAAAGAAGGTTCTGTAAAACAAAAATGAGTAAAAAAAAAAAAAGAAATATGAAGTGAACGCTGAAACGTTAAGTCAGCTAAAATACATACAATAAAAGCAAACAAACGCAAAGCAGGTTTGTTCAAATTTGATTAGAAATGATATGTTACTGAATTTGAAAGTTTCACATGTCTTTCATGAACAACTATTTTTTGAAAATTCCATCGGTCACACCTAAATGGCCTTACAGAGCTCCTATTTGCCGTTGTACAAAACTTACATCAATCTCCTCATTTTGGATATAATAGCTGAAAAGGCTAATAAAAACTTTTTTAACTTTTTGCGAGATACTTAGAAACCACTTAATGAAATGTTAAAGAGCATACAATTCTAGAGGAATCCACAGTTTATTAAATGAAAATCGGTTTTGAAATTGGTTTGTTTGTTTGTCTCATTCCCATTTGAGAAGATGGCTGATGGATAGCCCATATTCAGCTGCAATAGCTGGTCTTCCATGGGGTCCAGATGGATGTAAGGCGGGACCATTCCTTCACCGGGTTAAACACCCTGCTCTTTGCGATGAATAAATGAAGCGGGATCTTTTACGTGCATGGGTTGTGACTCTCTCACACACGGGACCTCCATTTTATGTCCTATCCAAGGGACATAGCTTTTTTTTTGCCTCTGGTGTCTTACTAGACGGGACGGTACGATTAATAACACAACATTGCTGAGACCCGGGAATCGAACCGGGGTCCTTTGGATTGTGACAGACGGGCTACCGACTGAGCTAACTCATCGCCCTTGGCTGAGACATCCAAAAACAGAGTAAAACAAAGCGATCTTAATACAAGGTGGGTCCCACCTTTTATCAGCATTGCTTTTCTGTTGATATCTCAGCTATATCAATACAAAATATGTTCACCAAATAAACCTTGAATTCCTCTAAGAATTGTTATGCTCTTTCATATCTGATAAGTGGTTTTTCGTATCTCACAAAAAGTTGGAAACCTGAAGCCCCATCTCAATCAAAACTATATCACCCCTTTAAGCAGTGGGGCCTATATGGTTGTTTTTTATCTGACTGTGTTACACATTTACGATTTAATAGTCAAACATGATATTTCCTCCTGGTCTCTCTTTTACCCAATTCAAAAATCTGCAGACTAAGTCAAAATTGAGTCAACTTCTTTGTGTCTTGTACAATCTCCTACCATCAAAAGTCCATGATAAAATTGCGAAGCGCCACATATTGCCGAGGAGATCTTGTCAGAGAACATCAAGTTTTGATATGGGATCGTTCTTCCTCGCTGTCCCCTTCGAACTTCCGTTCTTGCCGCCTGGTCGAAGTCGAACCAAGAGGAGGGTGCGGATATTCGGTCCTCCAATCCGGGTCCTATCTCCCTCTCTCTTCCCTTTCACCCTCTCACATTACGGCACATTCAAAGATTTCAGTATTCTAAAACCGAGTTACTATCTATCAAGCTTCATGTCACTCAGCGGCTAGCTGGTAGCGCCAGCGGATTCCAATTATGTTCTCCTCCTTCTCGCAAACTAGGCTAGTTCCTGTACTCGCTCCTTGCGGAGGAAGCAGTAGAAATAGCATGCATATCATTTCTGTTTCCGCTCCTTCGTATCCGCTCGATATTGCGACTGACAAGTTTGTTGTTGTAGTTGTTAAGACGTTACATACTCTGCCTTAAAAGGCATCGCACTATTAACTTAATCACGACTGTCATGATTTTTTGGAAATGCTGGCGGACACGCGACGGGCGATGACAAACGCGCATGCCAAACCTCCAGGGTCGGGTTTTCGACGGGTCAGGCTGTGACTGCAGATATACACACGAGCTCGCTGTGAATGAAGTTCAATTTGGTGTCGATCTTGTAATTACACGTCGTATCAATGTGAGGGATCTCGATCGTATCACGAGGAGGCTTGGCGGCACCAGAGCGCATACCACCCGGTGCAAATGAAGAAGAGTTGAGGCAACATTCGTCTGCGCATATCATGGGGTAAAACTGGAGGCGGAATGAACGCAATGTATATTTGACAAAGAGAAGAAAGAGAGAGAAAAGTAAGAGAAGCGATGAGGTGACGTGTGCATCTGTGATGATGGTGATGATGATGATGATGTGTGTGTATGTATAAGAAGAAAAACAGAGGGGGGGGGGGAGCTACATTAAGAATCCCCTCTAATATTTTCAACGTAGGTTCAATGGAGTGTATCTGTTCAAATTTATTTCAAAACAATGCCAATCAGTATCACTTTTTATCATGAGAAGACAATTCATTCAAGACGTGCTTTTACGCGGTGAACGCGGCATATTGTTCTACTCCCTTCTCCTATCATCTCAAGATGTTTAAGAGGAAATGTTTGACAACCAACACAAGCGTTCCTTGTGTTGGCGTTTCCGCGTTTCCCCCAATTATTCAAGGGATGCCCTCACGAAAGTTGCGACACTAGTGATGCTCTATGGTCTCCATATGAGGGTGAATACTGCGGCTTCAAATGGGCTTGGGGACTTGTTATCATTGTTATTATTGTAAAAACACATGGTATTATACAAACTGAATTGTTTGAACCCGTTTGCTGACATTTTACTGTAAAATGTCGTCACGCGGAAAACACCGTCATTTCTATCTTGCATTCTTGAAGAGTATTCTGCATTGATGCATTTCCAGTGTGCTACACCGCTGGAGAATTACCGTCGTCATAAGATCTGTACACATATCATTAAGGATGTTAATGCTTGGTGTTGTTAAGAGAGATTACAGGGTCAAATGAAATCATATTCAGTAGAAATACGCTACCCTGCCCCTCGCCATCCAGACATTTTTTTTTGGGGGGGGGTGGGGGGAGGGTAGCGTGCAATAGTATAGAGATGACGTATCTGACTCGTATTTTAGAAAAGAAAATATCAACAGAAACAAAAAAAAAGACAATGAAGGATGAACAAGCCAGTTTAATCTCAAAGATCAAAGGCTACAAGGGAGATGAAGCAACGTGGTTTCGTCACACCTCCCTGGGTGAAGGCAACAAGACAACGATGATCTTACATGAGGATTGGGAGCTTCCTTGATGATGAAACATGAAGAATAACGAGAGAACAGATGGACCGCCTCCACCGAAATTCTACACGCAACATTGACTGATATGATGCCATATAGCTTATATAGCTATGATGCTTCAACCACATTGAAACCAACCAGCTAAATGAAATGTCAGGTAAAGCCCTGAGAAACCGTAATGAAACTGTAAAGATTTCCTACCGCAAATATCGTGTAAATCGCAATCACGCCTGACACTGTCAGTTATCTGTACCCATCAAGTTCTAGATCAAAAGCGGCAATCTCTTCTCCGTGAAATTGGCAAACTGGAGCACTTCAAAGCCTCCCTCAAAACTCACAGTTTTCACCAAGCATTCAATTGCTAACTCTCATGGAGGCGTCTTTGAATGTTTCTACAAAAGATATGGCGCTATACAAATGCTGTGGATCATCGTCATCACTAATTGTACTTTAATTTCTGTTTGTTTTCGCGCAGATGTGATGAATTCAAAAAATTCCGTATCATCTCTCTTCGGTATATGGGTAGTGAAAATGAGCGATGTCAATGATATGATGATGAAAATATTCAACCGGGACTTAATTGGTTAAAGAATGGAGTAAGATCACATTTCTGAGAAAATTGCGATTTCCGGGAATGAAAAAGATGGAGGATGAGGAAAATATTTCTCTGAAATCTCGTCCCAGGTATACACCGATATCATTATGAGAGCGACTTCCATGGCGGTGCATGCACTGGAAGTATTAACTCACTTCGACAGCTCCAGATCAAAATCAAGTGAATTGACTTTCCGTCAACGAATGAGACAGGTCGAAAATTCTGTCTGTAGACCCGCATGTCGACACAAAGGAACATCCCTACGATTCCAGAGACGAATTCAAATCGATGTCAATCGACGGAATACATAACATAAGGTCACGTCAGAAACACGCCCACGCGCGCCGCGCGACGAAGAGAAATTGATTTTGTGTGCACAAAGTACTTGTAGTTTGGTAGCACAGAAGAAATGAGAGAGGAAAGTGTTAATGATAATTATGTCGTCATCGTTGTTTTGGTACATGAAGACGGAAGGAGAAAATGCACCATTCGCTTTCTCCCATCATCATCAGTCCTCATAAAACCCATACCCGTGTCCGGTAGAAGAAATATTTGTGATCAAGATGAAGGAAGAGATCGTGGTACCTTGTAGCTCCATGCTAGGACCAGGAGTCTCTTCCCACTTCACTGCTAGGACTGTACGTCATTGTACGTGGGGTGGAGCGTTGGTATAATACTGACAAGGGAGACATATTCGTAGTATACCGTTTCTTCTACTTGTATTTCCAGTCAGGGAGGTGAGACCTGTATAATGAAACTACTCTTGTAAGTTGCTTTGAAGCGGTCATTGACCTTTATGGAGTGGGTGGAAAGTGATTATCAAGAAAACAGGAAAATGTCACAAGATAGTGGTAATTCATATCCAGTTTGTGATAAATCCCTTCGAGAAAGTCCGTTCTGAGCAAAATAATCTTCAAGAGAACCAAAATGCGCAAATTAGCTCCGGACAGCGTTGAAATAATTACATCATACGGAAACGACAAAGAGAAAATGATGGTATGAGCCTCCGAAATTGTCCGAGGTATGGTAAATTGTCATTTTCATCAAACATGGCATGCCCAATTCCAAGATGACGGCAATGAGTTGATCATGAAGCAAATACATTGTATCTACTGAAGTGTACGAAGAATATCACCGGAAATCAAAACTGTTCTATACGGCAAGGATGATTCTGATCATTACATACCATGATGAGGGGTGTTCCAGCCAATAGCTAATAACAGGGACTATCGAATGTCTCTTTTGGCCACTACGGAATGATCATTCAGTCAATGTAACGCGAAAAAAAAAAAGATCAATAAATTGAAACAACTTCATTTCATTTTATGATCATATACGAATTTACGACTGCACATGTTCTTTTCGATCCCGAAAGGAAATGTTTGAGTCGGTGCCCTTATAGACATTGTTGTTAAGGGCCAAATTGGAAGAACCATTCGTTAACTTTAATGCGCAACCAGCAGTTTACTTTAAATGATCCTAATCGCTACCCAGAATGAACGCAGTCTATGGAGTCCAAAATAAGCGTGGATCAGGTCTAAAATAACCCTGACGGGTTTTTATGAAGTCTGGAGGTGAAACCCTAATGCGATAAAAAGTGCCCTTTTTATGAATCCCGCGGGTAATCAGCGATTATTACCGCCTCAACCTTTCTACCTGCGAGCCGATTACCTGAACTTCAAATTCGATTTAGACAGCTTTCATACGCGACAATTTTGCACTTGGTTTCCAAAGTTTGTTCATTTTGTTTTACTTCTCAAACATGAGACATTCCTTCTGACCGATTTGTTTCGTAATTCCTTGCGTGGGTGCTCCCGTAGGACAAGGAGTAAATTGCATTCGAGTAATGTCTAAATAATGTCTTCAATCCCAGTCTTCCCTGCTCCAAATTCTCCTCCATAGTGGTTTCGATTGACATCCTTCCGTACCGCTTACCACAAACGACAAAAAGAAAATAGGCGCATGTATCATTTTCATTACATGCTTCTTCAGCACAAAATACATTAATGTTGTAATAGATGGATACTGTACTGTTCTGCTCTGTTTTCAAATCGGCTCACCTCATAATAAAGGATTTGCTGATATCATTTCTGATTTCTTTATGAATTGATTTTTGCACTCTAAGCCTTCATGTATTTCCAAAGTAACCCCACTATAACTCATTGTTGATGCATGACAAATGCGTAATTTCACTCAAATTTGTATTGCAGAGATTGTAATGCACATCAGTTCTTTGAATGACAAATTGATTTTTATGCTTGACAAATTAATGTTGTGCACCACAAATCAATCAAATCAATTTCCTTGCACAACAAATTACAAAATTTGTCAAATAAGACCCCTTTCCACGACAAATTAATATTTTGTCATGACTAAAATACTTTGTCACATACGACCCATACATTACAAATTTGTCAAGTAAGACCACACGCATGACAAGTGTAATTGTTTAACAAGTTATTACTTTATCAAATATAATCATCCCGTCTATATAACAAACTTTATTTTGTTAATTGACCAAAAGATATTTTCATTGTTTGAGCTAATGTCAAAGGATAACGATCTCTAAATGTCGAACCGGAGGCTGCTACCAAGTGTGCTCTCTATGTTACATAGAGCTTTCGAGATTGAAGGAACGCCAGATATAAAAATTTACGTTGCATGATATGCGCTGTGAAACATAAATGTAATAATCATCTGCTATAACCTAAAAGTCACTCTGTAATTAGCTCATGTGCACATTTGGACAAGTGACCTTTCTTTTCTCTATGGAATTCATGTTCAAACAAAGAATGTATTCGAGCAGACCAGGTGACTGACTGGAATGGCCCGTCAAGTTACTTGGGGAAGCATCCGTTTTATTGTTTTGCGAATTGAATGAATGAACAAACCTTTTCTTTCGATAATGCTAAATACTAGAACACTTTACTGTTGCCGTAAGGTTGACGTGCTGGCAACCAACAATATATCATAATGATTACGTCATGAGTAATTATTACATCACAGATGCTCATCTCAGTGAATTTAAAACCAACATGCTTGTTATCACAAAATAATGACCTTTTCTGCTCATGCGCATAGTCATTGACAGTGGAGCTACGAACTAGCTTAGTATACATGAACTGAATAATGGACACATTATAATCTCTCTTCCCCCTCCCTGCTATTTAAATCAGGGAGAAGAATCCGCCCTTCTATAGTGATGTGCTTGTTGGGGGAGATGATGAGGGGAGGGGGCTCTACCAGCTGAAGAGATCTAGTCGAGGAAAGCCCACGTGACCCCAGACGAGCCTTGCTCGTGTCGACGTCCAAGCAATCCTCGCTCATCTCGCCTGACAGCGAGCGATTGATGATTGTTGTCTTTAGCGTCCCGTGGCTCGACACGACAAGCGATCCGTGATCGGAGATGACGCGCTGGGCGATAAGAAAACAACGACGAGTGTGAGGACCTGGGAGGCGACAAGATGCTAGTGAGGAAGTCTAGAGGTTTATGTGTCATTTGAAGGTCAGATTTCGTGTTCCCATACAAACCGATACAGTATTAGCTTTAAAGGGATGGTAGCATTGGTTGAGGTGAGGATTCAGCTTTAAACTTTTCGCGAGATAATTAGAATCCACTTATTATGAAATATCAAAGAGCATATAGTTCTCAGAGGAAGTCAAAACTTATTTGATGATAATTGGTTTTGGAATGGCTGATATATCTAAAAACAAAGAGGTCCTAATAGAAAGTGGGACCCACCTATATTAGGATCACTTTATCTTACTTTGCTTTTTGATATCTCAGCCATTTTCTTTTTCAAAGCTGATTTTCATCAAATTAACTTTGAATTCCTGTAAGAATTGTATGCTCTTTAATATTTCATAAGTGGTTTTTGATTATCTTGGAAAAAGTTCAGACCTGAATTCTCCATCTCAGCCAAAACTATACCATCCCTTTAAAGACAAGTTAGTCAATCCAGGGGGGTGAGCACCTCCCCGGTTGATCTAGGGCAACGACATTGTATTCGTTAAATGTAAAATTTCATATGACACTTGAGGACAGATTACATCTTCTCTGTAGTTCATCTTTCTCCAGCCAGGGCGGTGTTTGGGCGAAATTTCTGCTCCTCTGCCCAATATCTACTGGATCCAGCTTAGGAGCTACAATTGTAGCTCCACAGTCCAGTTATTAATTCTCGGTCCCGTTGCATGACAGATAACGTTGTTAAATCGCATACAGAGTATTATACGGAACATTCTCTCCTTCTTTCTCTCTTTGGTTGTTGTTGTCGTTGCTTTGTTTTGTCCTGTTTTACAGATCAGCCGAATCGGAGACCAACTAACATGACAAGTGACAACGAAACTAAAAATGGCTATCACAAACACATGAGTGCAATCGTGTTGAGAGATGATGATGTACTTCTGAACGTGGGATGTACGGCGCGGCGCGGTGCGCGGTGGGTCATGACTCAAATCCAAATCTTGGTTCAAGTATGCGGTCTACCGCGGAATGTGTTCCGGAAGAATACATCACACCAGACCAGACGGTACAACGCACCACCCGACCGGTCTCATCACATTTGACATCATGTCGGTCTTTATACATCGTGCGTCGAGGATTACCCTCAGCCGACGTTATTACGCTGGATTAGTGTTAAAGGGACGATAATAGTTTTGGTTGAGACTGGGCCTCGGGTTTCCAACTTTTTTTGTGAGATAATGAGAAACGTTTTATGAAATATGAAAGAGCATACAATTCTAAGAGAAATATAAAGTTTACTACTTAATGAAAATTGGTTTGAAATGGCTGAGATATCCAAAAACAAAGATGTTCTAACAAAGGGTCGGACCCACCTTTTTTTAGGTTCACTTTCTCTTACCGTTTTTGGATATCTCTGCTATTTGAAAACCGATTTTTGTCAAATACACTTTGAATTCCTCTTCGAAATTTATGCTCTTTCATTTTTCAAAATTGGTTTCTAATCATCGCGCAAAAAGTTAAAATCTGAATTCCCCCATCTCAACTAAAACAATATCATCCCCTTAAAAAGATACTATCCCTGGTTTGCTTTTCATGCCCATCGGTATCAAAGCCATTGGCTGTTTGTTTGTTTTTTTCTTCCTCTTCTTCTTCTCCCCCTCCTCCTCCTCCTTCTTCTTCTTCTTCTTCTTCTTTTTTTTTTTTTTTGGTCTTCTTCTTTTTTTCGACAGAGAAAGCATAGCTGGTTTTGCTTTGGTATGTTTAATACTCTTGGATAACCAATTCACATGGTGATTTCAAATTAATGTGTACTAAGTAGGCCTATGGCATTCATTTAATTCTATTTTCTTTTTCTTTCCACTTTTCTGCTCAAAAAAAAATGGTAGCCATTAAATTTGGTGAATCTTCCTTCGCCGAAATATTCTTGAAATTTGAACGCCAATGAGATATCTCAGCTACGGCACTCAGATGTCTTTCTCATAAAGCAACGGTTAACTATTCTCTTTTTCTCTCTGTGTGTCGTTATTTTGGAGTTGTTGTCTGGTTTGTTTAATTTGTTTTGTTATGTTTTGGGTTGGATTTTTTTATTTTTTTATTTTTTTGGTCTACTTTCGATTTGGTGTCAAAGTTACACTTTGACACCGAACACCTGAAACCTATATCTTGCAGAATCACGTGTATATATGTGTCGTCAAATTTATCATATTTCTCTCTCAAGTCTATAAAGGATAGTCATGACAATTTATTGCCGTGTTACCATGGCGACAAGAAATTAGCGCATGGTGCACTAACTTTCAGAGCGGATAATACATGTTGGTATTCAAGATATTTTGTGAGTCAAAGGTAACCCTGTCATGTCGAAGAGGCAAGAAGCAACGCCTGAATGTGCGATTTTTTTTTCTTCTGAAACGGTGAAAGCAAAGACTTTTGCAAAGTTATTTATTCGTACATCACACGTTTTATTCTTTCCTATGTTTCCGTTGGAACCTATTGCAGTTGAAAATATTGTTTTGACGAGAGATTTATTACTGCGTGTTGGAGTATCGCAGCTCGTAAGTTCTCGTTGCTTCTATTCCTTATACAGTTTACCGTCACGAGAGTCTCCGCGCATACCTTGCTCTCCGTTCTACTTTGTCTATGAAGGTTAGGCAGAATACAGATCAAAACGCTTGATTTCAAACATACCATAAGGTTGTGCTCATTTTTCTAGAGACAGGATTAGTCAAAATACTTTAAAGCCAGTATTAATCAACTTTATACAGTCTTCAAGCGGAGACATAGCGACGTGACACATAACAAGTTTCACAGGTTGTAGCAGGGAGGTGACCCTGGTTGTAGCATGCCAGGTATAGCTTGCACAGGTGATTAAAGGACGATAGTAGGCTCACAGACACATCCATAGTCCCTGAAGTGCATTTGAAAGAAACGTGGTATTTTTAATGATATCGGACGAATAACGTCATGAACTAGGGTATTCCTTTGCATTCGGTAACCTATCAGGTTCTATACACAAAATGAATGGAGAATTCTCGTTGTGACGCCCATGGAAAAGTGGTCTGGGTAAGGGTTTGTACGTGTGTCGTCACTTCATGTCCTACACGCCGTGCTTTGCAGAAGTGAATTCCCTTGCGAGTTTCCACGTTTCCAAGCGAGAGCATTGCCGTCTGGCCGCAAGGGACGTCGGTCGCAAGTTTCTCGAAGGTCTCCATCTACGGTACCACATCAGCAGCAGCGAACATACATGCGCACGCACTCACATACCGCTTCATGGCGGACTGTAGGCCTATGTTATTGGATACAATTCTTGTATTTTTCCAACGCTTTGTTTGAAGTTGACACCCTTACATCAGACGTCAAACTATCGACTGTCATCGGTTGCATTAGATTTCATGCTGATAACATACTGGTTTTAGAGTCTATGCAGCGTCGTCTTGATTTATTTTTTTCTTCTCCTCCAAGTTTACGCTCAGTCTCCGAAGGTGTTGATATTAGGTAATCCAAAGCTCAGACTTGAAGGTAGAATACGAGGTCATGCACTGCGAACATTTGACGAGTGTGTGATGTTTAAAGGCATGTTCTGTTTTTTTTTCTCGAAAAACAATGATATATAAGGGGGACAAAAAGGTGACAATTTGAGCGAACTCGGGCATGTGAGCGGGACTTTGTGACCTTTCGAGTGTCGTCAGATACGGCTTCTGTAGACAAATCCATCTATGACGTCTTGGGGATATGACTTGATAAGGTAATGGCACCCGAGAATTGCGCTAAATTTGTTGAAAATATACTCTGCATCTTTTCAAAACAAATACTTCTTACGTCAACCTTTATCGAGGATACATTTCTGGAGGTACCTTTCAGGAACAAAGAAAAACAGTTCTTCTTTTTCTTCTCCTTCTTCATTTCCTTCTGCGCAAATTTTTGGGGCCACATTTTCTGGCGTGCGTCCTTTCGTTTGGACGTCAAAGCTATTTGACATTAAAAGATGGTATCCTTTAAAAGTTCACATTTGTGACATAATTCCCGAACCCCTGAGAAAACGGGCGACCCGTCCGACGAGAGATTTCTTACTTCGGCCTTCTTCGATTTCGCCTCTCTTATTTTCGCAGCGATGCTGGGGCCATAAAGGCAACAATAGTGCCTGGATATCCGATGGGACTAAAAAGTCGACATGTTTCATGGGATACTAGTAGATTCTCCCAAAGCGCCATGGAGAAGCGGCCAGCAGGAAGTAAGCACATAATTCCCCTCCCAAGCAGGATTAAGGGTAAAAAAAAATGGGCTACCTAAATACCCCCTAGATAATCGTAATGACAATGTGTGTCGCAAATAATGACGATAACATTAGCTATAATTCTTCCGCTTTCCATATTGCTCATGGCTACACAATTTACGTTTCTTTATTGCTATACGCAAATGTATTTGAAGGACATGGTTAAAGACGCTTTTGCGTTCGTACGAAAAAAAAATCGGTCATCTGATTCGTCAATTTTAGCAGCTCTTTTTATTTGTGTGTTCCTACAAAAAAAAAATGCAGTTTTCATTTCGCCCCTCTTGATCACATGCCCTTTCCTCTCGGGGAGGCAGGGTGCAAATGATATTCAAGACCTCGCTTGGGCATCCTCTTTTGATAGTTTTATATACCACGCCAGATCTGGATTTCTAGTTCCGCTGCTGTCCTCACGCGACCAGCATATATCACTCAGAGATACGTAGATTTAAAAAAAATGTGAGCCGTGCTTGGGTAATTGATAACAAATGATCTTCTCCACTGACATGTATATGACAATTTAGATAAGGGGTACACGCGTTCGTTCGTTAGTGCGCTGGTTCGCGTGCATGAAGACATGGATTATTATAACAATGTGTAGCCAAGGAGGTAGGCCCTATTATCTTCCTGGTATAACCATGGAGTTACTTGTATTTAGTACCTTCATGGCATAACCAAGGAGCTACAAGGCTTCTGGCGAAATACTTCTTTGGTATAACCATGGAGTACTAGGCCTATACGGTATAACCAGGGAGGTGAGAGAGCACAATTCCACATCCCTGGTATCCTGGTGTAACACAAAGGGGGTACTACTTGTCGTGCATGGCTGGGTAGTTTACACATTCCATCAACTTGATACTGACATATGTCACGGGTAGTAATAATTCCCCCTTCTTGCGAATAATTGTATTATCATCTCAACCCTTCCTACCAAATCATAATATCTTTGGCTGGCTAGAAAAAAGAAAATTTGAGCCAATGTTCAAAAACCTCTCAGCTTTGACCTTGAGAGATATTGCCCTCCGTCAATAGGACATCGTAATGACTCAAACACGATTCGGGGCGATAGCATTAGGATGAAAACTAATAAAGTATCTTATGCATGAATAGCAAAACTCCCTCAAAATCAAAATCAATGCAGTAGGCCTATATACTAGATTAGATATAGGAAATTCAACTCTCTTATCACCTTTGTTGACCATCCTGCAAAAGATATTTATGGTTTAAATCCTTCAGAAATGCAATCCTAGAATATGCGTTATTTGCCCACCCCTCGCTCTTTTTGAGTCAGTGTGTTAGCATGTAGGCCTATGTTGAAATAATAAAAATAATAATTCAAAGTAAGAATTCGGAGCTGGAAAGAATGCAGTTCTTTTTGTTGTTATTGCTGTTATTGTTAGTGTCCACTTGAATCTTGCTGTGTATTGAGGCGTATTAAGGTTTAGGTTCATTGAAATCAATGTTCTTCTCGCATGTTCGTACGATAACAGGGACTCCACAGCACGATAAGCAGTGAGAGGGGAGTAGGGAAAGAGTTTTACCCAAATCCGGCCTCTTGATATGGGTCTCCAAGAGGTTCCGAATGTTTACGACTTTTGTTTGATTTGGCCTGGCTTTTCCGTCAATTGCCATACGTCTTCTTTGACAATTGAAACTTCTTGCAGGAGTCGTCATTCGGGAAAATGAATTCCCAACCGTTATCACATCTCTATACTCTCGACAAAACATGTTTGCTTCATTTCACATTCATTCCCAGAGAGGAACGTTGGGAAAAGGTTGATCACTTTGTTATTTCTCTTTGTTCGGCTTTATTTGTTTGCTTTTGTGTGTGTTTGTTTTTTGTCTTGTTTTGTTTTGCTTTACATAACAGTAATGTCTTTAAAAGTTTTAAAGCCTCCTTCATTAGTTCCCTAGGCGATTTGTTCCTTTGTGCTTAAAGGACAAGTTCACCTTCATAGACATGTGGGTTGAGTGAATGCAGCAATATTAGTAGAACACATCAGTGAGAGTTTGAGCAAAATCAGACAATCCGTTCTAAAGTTATGAATTTTTGAAGTTTCTGCTCAGTCACGGCTGGATGAAAAGACTACTATAGCTTGTGATGTCACATGAGTACAACGATATAAAGAAAGAATAAGGAAAATTCAACATATTTCCATTTTTCTCGCATAACAAAATAACACTTGACTTCTCTCTTTCAGAAGGCAGGGGGAATAATATTACCCTTTACATACGTCAGTAGCAAGTCGAAGAAATGTGCACTTTATTCAAAAAGTAAAGTTTTGTGAAATTCTCTTTTTATTTTCCTTATATAGTTGTACGCATGTGACATCATACACTGTAGTAGTCTTCTCTTCCAGCGGCGACTGTGCAGATACTTAAAATATTCATAACTTTTGAACGGATTGTCCAATTTCCCTCAAACTTTCACTGATGTGTTCTACCAATATTGCTGCATTCTCTCAATCCTTATGTATACGAAGGTGAACTTGTCCTTTAAAGGACATATCACTCTATCAGTGAAGATTTGTGTAGGCCTACAGACCAATTGAGAGCTTGAGCTGTCTATATCATGGCATCATCGTCTTATCGAATTTCCATGTGTCATTGTGACTGATATCAGTGTTCCGGCACAAAACTGAAAACGTTTCCATGACTTTCACTCTTTAGCTCCGATTATGATGAAACTTTCACTGTTGTAATAAAGTCTTATTTCCTTTCCTTGCCAAAGTAAATTGAATACAGAGAACATTTCTCCATAGTTTTTTTTTTTTCATTTATATGTTTTATTGAGTTCAACTATCGGCATACAAACATAAATCATTTCTAATTATGGTATAAAAGGAGACCCAGTAGCTCCATGCAAGACCAGAGCGCCTTGAAGAACAAACGAGACAGTTCTCGAGGAGACAGACGACCCTTGCCGTACACTTGAAAGAGCGCGAGTTAGAAGTTATAGAACATTTCCAGCAATCCCAAAAAAGTTGAGACGGGCAGGAGGAGCCGAAAGAGAGAGAGAGAAAAAAAATAAGTTCGAGATGTCCCTTTTTATAGGATCCTTACCTTTGACCTCTTCGTGCAGGGTGATTTATTGCAATGACTGTTGACGAGATGGTCAGCCCCCACCCCATCCCTGCCCTTGAAATCGAGTCCGAGAAACTGATATGATGTCATGAGTGACAAGAGTCCAAAATGATATAAATATTGCTTGTGGAGCAACAGAATGTCTCTTTCAATTAGGCGATGAAAAGTCTCCGTTATCAGGTTAGTCCCACATTTCGAAGACAGATGCTATAATCAGCATGCATCAAATATGGGCCTATTTCTTTTTGTACCCCATCCTGCATCCGCCCCCTTTTCTTTTTCTTTCCTTCGTTCCCCCCCCTTCTTCTGTAAAATAATGCATGGAGCAACATTGTAACTCTATGATAACATATCTCTGCCTTTTATACTTCTTGAAATTAAGGCGTCTCCATTCTGCGTTAGGATGATTTTAACTCACTTTCATTCAACATCTAGAATGTTACATACGCATTCCGACGGTGACAGTTATGATGGGATAACAAGACGATTCGTCATTGTTACTGATGTTCGAATTACCTTACTTCTTTTGACAACACCAACTAACCTCTTGCACCGGGGCCTAATCTCTCGAACAAATAACTATTGCGAATTGAGGTATTTATTGGATGATCGTTTGGGGCGTCACTGCCATCTGCCACGTCAGTCATTCACCCCTCATTCAGACCTCAAAATGACGTGTGTGCAGCATGTCGGGATTCGGCTTCTGGCAAAATCATGAACTTCTTCCCAACAGTATGATAGGAAACGACAGGGCCAAAAGGTCCGGCGCAGCATTATTGCCGTGACACTGAAAATCACCTCGTGTCCCTGAAAAAAAAAATGGACCGCGCCTTTCACCCAGAAATTGTCTTCGGTACACAACATTTTTCTTACAATGATTACTGATTTGCTAGAAACCGCCTACGAGCACGCCTGCGTCGAATGCTTTCTCAAAGTCCCACACACATTTGACAGAGGAGCTGAAACTGCATGAATCTGGAGTTAATATTTGGACTTGCATGGCCTTATTGATTTGCAGAGAGCTTTGGGAGTGAAGATTTGATCGGGTAGCGGGCGTGAGAAACGTTCAGGTCTTGATACACTTCGAGCTCACATAATAATAATCATTAACAACACAAGTACATTTCTGGTTTCTTTTTCAATCGTCAATTTGACCATCAGACACGCCAAGAGCCCTTTTTCCACTTACACATGTCATAATTTTGAAGTTCCATTACTTTCTTGTATTTGCCTGATCTTAGTGAGATGCCCCTTTAAACCCTTAAACATGCCTACCAGCTCTTACCACCATCCAAGAACAAATCTGAACATGGGCGTAGATATTTCCTAGCACTGAGGGTAAGCATTTCTGTCCGTCACTTTAGATTGACAGGAGCGCCAGTGTCCGTCAATCCACTAGAAAAAGTTCTGCTGAGATCTTTTTTTAATTCTAAATCTCAAACACAAGGTAAGAGATTGGAGGAATGCAGGTATTTTCTTTTCTACACTTGATGGAAGTCAAGGTTGACCTGTATGGCATTGAAATTGAATACGATTGTCTCGTTCTGATTGGACACGCCTTCTCGAATACTGCATAACTTATCAGTAATGATGATTAAAAAACATATTCGATGTTTAAGAACTCGATCTCGAGCGATATCGGATACGCAAAACCGGCACTGACCAGGAAGTCTGAATCACTTGTCAGTGACGATACCTATACCGTTAATCTAAAATGTCACTTCAGAACGTGTATACTTATAGCTACAATAATAAAACATTGATGCGAAATAACGCTTCTTCTCGTGATTACCCAGGACATTCCAGTAGACCCTACTCATGGTAGCGATTTTAAGACTTACAACGTAGACAATACACACACAAACACACACATACACACACACACACACACACACACACACACACACACACACACACACATACATGAATATCCCCCATCCTAAAGCTCCTCTGAAATGATAACAATTTCGCTGCGCTAAACTTCAGTTGAGGTGCAAATGTTCACTCATGGTTCCAGCTGCACTTTATATCCTTACATAGCTCCCTCTTCTTCCACTGCTGTTAGCTGGCTCCGAGGGGGTTTAAAGCCAACAAACGCTCTTGTAACATATCACCAGTAATTCTTGTCTGTGTCTGCGGGGCAGAATTTCTCATGATGCTTGAATGGAATCGGGGGTAAAGCGAGTTTGTCAAAAGTCAACGACAAGCATTCATGTCTCGGTTTTCCCTCTATTTATTTTGCCTTGCGTCATGTTCTTTGGAAAGTTAAAGGTGTGGGAAAATACGAGTTGCTGATTTCCTCCGGGCGGTGTTCGTTTTGGTCTTGCAGGGCGTTAGCTCTAACGATAAAGAGTCTCGCCAAAACTTGCTGAAAGCACGAATCAAAACAGGCAAAATAAGTTGGAGGAATCGTCGCAGTGAGACGCGAAACGAAGACCAAAGAGCCGATCTTCAAGATGCCTTGTAACGACTACACCAGCTTTGTCACTTCAACAAATCACAGCCATTGAGCTTGCAGCTTCGAGTTCGCGCCAATTTATTTCGATACAAATGGAGCCACACTGTGTTGATCATTAATATCATATACACATTAAATCTCGAACACCTCAAATTATGCATGCGCCCTATTGTATACTGGTACTGTTTACATGAAAGATACTGCGCATTAGTCGACATTTCGGAAATTGTTCATGCCGTCGCAGCTACTGTTTGGCTGTAAATAGCCAATGGTAACGAAGGATTACGGCATGCGATGAAATCCGATCCAATCAACCTATATTTCGACAGTCGATAGTGAAAAGGGATATACGTACTTTATATCACTGAACATGACAAAATAAAATACTCATATTTTTGATATATACATTCACAGCGTACAATTTTTGTAAAATGTCTTCAAAAATGGTTTCAAAAGGAAAAATAACTTTTCTCCATTGGCGGGCGGGACAGCGGAGATTATGGCAACAGTGTAATAGTGCTTATTAAGTTGAAATAACAGTAAAATGCAGAAGAATAAAAGGTACATTTTTGGAGATAGATATCAATCTCATCTCTTATAATACGTAGCATGTGGTAGCAGCAGGGTATATAGCACCAAAAGTAGAATCAGCCTGAACGTTTGAAGGAGTAATAATACAGTGCACTCCTGTTATAACGGACACGTTTATAACGGAATTCCGGTTATAGCGAAGTAAAAATTAATTCCCCAACATTATCTGTTCTATTTTTGTATCGCGTATTTGTTCGGTTTTAACGAAATTTCGATATAATGAAAGAAAATTGCAGGTCCAGAGGACTTCGTAATAACTGGAGTCGACTGTAATCTTAATTAATAATAATAATTATGGTCTTATTTACCCCAGGGTAGCATCTTCAGTGTTAGCACTGTTCTTCGTATAAAGGGCCCTGCCATCTTTAGTACCCAGTACATTGCCACATACACATTTTCACATCGGAGTCGAGAGGGAACATCGTGGGGGCAAGTAACCTCCGTTATTAGAGTCAAGCGTCTTTTCCACTAATGATGATAGCACCTGTAAACTTATGTTTTGGATGTTTCATTATCCCTATTATGCTGTGTTTCTTTGTATGTTTGTTTCACTCATATCTGGTTCTTTTCTCTGTCTCTTTAACATTTTTTTTTCATGAAATGCCAGGAACCTTCCACCGCTCTTTGTCTGTTTGTCTGTCAGTCTGTCTATCTATCTACTTGTCTATCTCTCTTTTCCCGGACTCACTGTGGGGGGTTTTCCCCCATTTTCTTCTATCGTGGCAGCCTTACTCCGTAGACCCCGTCCAGGATTCGTGTTGAGTACGAGAGCCAATGCTAATTGAGATATCCTTTGACTGGAAAAGAGACACAAAAAAGTCCTCACTCTTGCATTTCCGCAGGTTGCACATTCATAAACGAAATCTTGAACGAGAAGACGAACATTTCTAAGAGTGGAGATTGTAAAGAAGGGATGTTCAGTTCGCCTCCTCCTGTGCCAGCCGATGTTGAAAAAAAAAATGATGGTTAATTATGCATCTCGCATATATATGTCATACCGAGCCGTGGGAGGAGGGAGAGTTGAAGGCATGCCAGAAAAGGTGGATGGCATGACTTTTTGTAGACACGCCTCGTAGAGTAAACACAACAAGATTTAAAATCTCTCCCTTCTTCTCTGTAGAAGTATCTCTGTACATCTCAACCCGAACCCCCTCCCTCTTTTTTTTCTTTTTTTTTTGTATTTCTCTCCTCCATATAGGCCTACCCCTCTGTACCTTTCTAACTTTTTTCCCCCAGCCCAACCCTCTTTGGTACAACACAAAATTTGGCAGTCTTTTTACATCTCACTGGCGGTGCACAACACAAGTAGACAGGAATTTAGTATGACGTAAAGAAATGTCCTACTTAACCGGCACATAACAAACACATTACCTTGTGTAATTCATGCAAAACTATAGCTGTAATGATTATATCGAGACAGGCAGAGGCATATCTACTAAATTGAAAATGGCGTGAACAAGCCTATGCCCTTTTACATTTTTTCCAACCCTCTAAAGATGCTCAAAGATGTCTTGCCACCATCTGGTGAACTTTGTGTAAACTCATTCAGTTCCCGTTGACAATTAATGCCACAGCAAATTTTACAGATCCATATCACTGAGTCATTCTCCGGCCTGTAAATGGAAAAAAACCCAACTTTTGGTCCTTCTTCCTCGATCCAGTTCCAGACGATTAATTTGCAGGGACGTTGGCACGCTCGAAAGGGTTCCCCCACTTCCTGAGACGAGCATTTTTCGAATTACACTCCGCCGGAACATTAGACCATGACGCCATCACTTCGCCGATGGAAACAACATGGGTGAAAGTCCGGCTTCCTTTCACGAGTACGGTTGTCATCCACTTACAAACATGTAAGTGAAATAAAGGCATCTTTTCGTTAAAGTTGTGAGGTATGTCCTTAAAGAGGTATCGATTTTTACTACTCCCGCAGGTGGAGGTATAAATACAAACTGTATGACAGCTGCACATTCGCCTCATGATCGTTGGTAGTGACAAAAAGCCGTTTAAGAAGATCTTATCCCCATACAGTACTACCGCTGGGTCCGTTCTTAGCCTTTTGCCAAGGCCTTCTTGCTGCATGGTGTTAAGCGAACGGGGGCGAACGAAGCGAGCTCAGTTGAGTTGCTCGGCTGGGCTCGCTTCGCTCGCCCGTTTTAGCCATGATACAGCGAGAGGGCCTTGACAAAAGGCTAGCTCCGTTCCTGATATGGAACATCAGAACTGATGATTCGAAAGAAAAAGGCAACAAAAAAAAAAGAAAAAAAAAGAAATAATGAAAACCCTGTGTTAGACATTTTATACGTACGTCAGTGTGCAAGGTCAGAAGCCGAGACGTTTCCAAATACGTCAGATTTGATCACAGAATTCACTATCGACATTTCAAGGGATTTCTATTACTGACCTTTTATAATAACTTATTGTCTGATTGCTTTCACAGTAAACTGGTAAAAGCAGGGAGGTGGATATCTCTTTCCCACTTCCCTGCCTGGTGAGAGCAATGTTCTGCACTGCTCATGTATCATTTTGCCACTTATGTTCGAGAAGTGACTCACTTGTGCGTGTTCGGGGATCTTCAGACGTACTTCAAAGTTAATCAAACTATTAAAACATAAAAAACTACCTATCATGGCATGTGTTGGGAAATCTTCTTGAGTAGGGTGAGATATTATTTACAAACACACAAAAAAATCTAGAAAATGTATTAACCCATCAATAACGGACACACCAACTCATGCACACGCATACAAGTACGCAACCACATAAATACAACTTCAGTATGGCTACAGCCATGGGTTGCTCCATGCTACAACTGAAAGAAGATATCGCACTTGAAGCATGTGAAGTAAATCCTTATAATTATCTTCTGGGATTTCAATCTTATTTTCATCTTCTTGCGGTCTGTATCAGGAAAATCGCGTATTGATCGACATTCTCGGGACAATACGTAGGACTGTTGGAAGAAGAACGACGAGCAGCTAAACGGAAATTGTCTCCAATACTAGTCCTATCATGGTTGCTCGGCCTACATGTTGTGAAGAAGAGTATCATTCCGTTGTATACAGTATATCTCCATGTTTCTGTTTCTTGAACCCGTATAATATAGAAATGACTTTGTGCGCGTTGGGATTTAGATGGAAACGAGGCACTTCCAACGAATCGCGAAAGGATTCCAGAATCGGGGTCAGTTTCTCATCCCTCGATTAATTCATTATTTACTCTCGGCTGGGTATCTTTGGAGCTGCCAATATCCAGACTACACTTCTTCGGCATCGATCAAAGAGACTGATAGGTTTCTGGGAGTAGAAGAAGCGTTGTCCTCAGTTGGGCCGAATGCGGTGTCTGCTTGAACAAGACATTAAAGAGGAATGAAACCCAAATGATTGAATTCCGTAATGTTAGTAGAATGCATCAGTGAAAGTTTAAGACAAATCCGACAATCCGTTGAAAAGGTATGAAATTTTAAAGCTTCGGTGCCGATATCGCTGGATGATAAGATTGCAACATTTTGTCACGTCATGTATGGAAATCAATATAACGAAAATATACAGCGAATTCCACACAATTTAAATGTTTATGAAAAGGACACATTCCCTCGTCCCACTACTGACACCACAAAAGCTTTTTATGAAAAGGACATATTCCCTCGTCTTATTACTGACACCAACGTTTGTTTTTTTTAAGTACACATTCCTCATCTTGTTACTGACACATGTCAAGGGTAAGTCAAGAGCTCTTTCATAATGCTATAAAAGTTAAATTATGTTGAATTTTCTTCGCATTTTCTTTACATCGTTTTTCATACGTATCGTCATAAAAATGATGTAGACTTCTCGTCCAGCGATGGCGGCACCGGAATTTCAAAAAAAAAAAAAAAAATCGTAACTTTTCAACGGATTTTGCGATTTTCCTCAAACTTTCACTGATGTGTTCTACTAATATTGCTGTATTCACTTAATCTGCATGTATATTCGGGTCTCATTAGTGCTCACATTCCATGAAGTCTAACGCAAGTTAGGGTGGAAGCAGAGACTAGGCAAGCTTGTGACGCAGCCAAGAACCCGGATAATGACATATTCGGTGCCGGGAGCAGATCACTAATCTCTATATAGATAATATATTCCCTATAGAGATCAGTGGGGCAGATCTGCAACGAGAGATTATTGATACATTCCATTGATCAGTCTTGTCAGGAAAATGATAAACGCCCTCTTGGGTAACTTCCTCTAATTGCCGAATTTTTCACTAGATTCTCCGCGTATGTTCTCTAGAGAATGGTAACAGATAGCTGATCAAAGATGAAATTGCCTCCCAATGTACAGCTGGGGGGGGGGGGGGATGATGGTTGTCGAATTGTCTCTCCTACATTCTCAGTCCTTGCGACGTCTTCAAGTTGTGTTAAACAATTTTCTTACATCCTGTCTTCATTTCTCAGGTCGATACATCGACTGATGGTGCTATGCTCCGTAAAACCATTTCTGGTTTGGGCCAGCGCCATCACTTGAAAAAGAAATAAGATGGGACTGGTGTGTCCCTTCCTCTATGTCCCTGCCTCTGAAACATTACATTTCTATATCGGACATACTATGCAGTTTGCTTGGTATCTACTTTTTTGACAGTTAAAGTCGCCCTTTTGCTCCCACTGTATCGGTGAAGTGAAAAACAACCGTCCTTAAGAAATAAGGAAACGTCAGATTTCGTGCTCCAACAATAGATTCCCGTATCCATGGCGACAGGCATGTATGTCCTTTGAGGATTTGGCGGGAACATTTTGCTCGAGCTTGAGGCCAACGCGATGGAATGTTGCGATTGGGATTTTGGGTGATAAAACCAAGACAACATCAGAAAATAGAAAATGGATTTTAGAGTAAAGTTCACAACGCATCAATCTCTGTCAAGCTGATATCGCTAAACATCGATATTTTGCGCTCGGCGTAAATAGGTTGAGTTTGAGTTATTTCTAGGACGATTTAAAATCTGCTTTCGTGAAATTCGATATAAGAAAGGCCAAAAGTAGATGTAATAACCTATTTGTGATTGCATTAACTTTCTCTCCTCGACCGGACGTGCAAGACGGGATTAGGTCAGTTTCACTCAATTCCACCGTACAGGAGTCGATACGAAGGCAATAGACAAAAATATTTCCTTACATCGCTTGTGAATTGGTTGGCTTGTTTGAATAAATGTTTGTTGTATTTGGGAACCTTACGACCTGAAATGGCTGACGATCGGTGTATTTCGTCAGGCATTGTTTCTCATAACACTCATAAATATTTCCGTAGGTCGCATTTGCATTGTCATTTTGGTGGGGGGTTTTTTCACATTACGACCTGCAATAGCTGACATATTGGTGTATTTCATAAGGCATTGTTCCTAATGATTCAATTTGGTATATAGGCCTACAACACATTAAAATAACTCATTATTCGTATAACCTCCTGATAACTCATTCTTCGTATAAACAAACAAACTTCACGGTTCGTAAGACTTCCATTAAATATAACGATTTCCCTTCTTTTCTCTGAGTATAACTGGATATAGAATGTTGACGCTTTAAATATAAATAAACATCGAAATTGTGACTACAGTGCATAGAAGGAAAATAGAGGTGACGTTTGCTTCGACATCTCAGGGAGGTACATCGTAAATCAACTTGGTGCAATCGAATAATCTTTTACCCAAGAGTTCACTCCATACTAAGATACAATAAATGAACCACCTTGAGTTCTCTAAAACATGTTAATAGCAAAACAATAAAATAAAATAAAGTAAAACAGTAAACCTTACCGAAGCACACACAAGGGAAAAAATCCGACGGGGAAAGTGATATTACATCCGCTGATCACACGTATTACCGGTAAAACCGTTCCTTCGTTATTTCCGCAGTGCAAATTCTTTGAGCAAAGCATATCATATTTCTTTTTTTTTCCAGCAGGCAGCTCTTCGCTTTCATGTAAACAAAAACATAACTGGTAGACAATTCCAGACGTTGCCAAGGCAACGAAACGTCAACTCACTACGCATATCTTTTGCTCTTTTGTTTTATTACTTTTCAATCTTTTTTGTTCTTCTCCGACAAGGATATTGATAATAATCCTACTTTGTCACGACCAAAGAGCTTCCTCCAAGCGGAAATTCAGTTTTTATTCTTGGGTATCCTTTTCATCATTTGTTCCGCTACCATCTTTTTGCTGTTTGACAGGATATTATGGGAATGGAAATGTAATTGATGAACCCTCTTTAAAGGTGTAAGTTCTCCCTTTTGCAGCCCTTTCTATTATAACCCATCAAAAGCGCCCTGAAGATGGCGTTCATTGAAAATAGGAGACATTCTCATCCATAGTTGTAGGGACAAAATAAAAAAAGAAGTTAGAGGTCAAATAAAAGGAAAATGAGTCAGTGAACTTATAAATCATTGAGTCATTATTCAATGATAGCTTGCTTTCTTGTTGTTGTTGTTGTTGTAGCTATCCTATCCCATCTGTTCCCAGTGATACACTGCTGATTCATAGATGAAGGTAACTTTTTATTCATAACCTTCATCACTACAGTCTTAATCAAGTTTGTTTGTTGTTGTTGGTTGTTTGATGCGAAATCAGTCAGGGTGACTAACCCACCATCCTCTCTCCCTGTCATTAGAAATACATATGATATCATTGAGAATTTATCAATGTTTTAATATCCAATTATTATCCTGGTTAATACGCGGTTTGGATTTCAACAGGATGAGCCCCTATACCGACAGCACTATCAAGTAAGTAGTACATGTATCAATCTGATCACCATACAAGAATCAGAGCTTTCAATAGTGTAAATCTAATTCATGTCAATAAAGGGCCTATTATGATTATTCAGGCACATCAATAGCAGGTGTCAACTATCGTATAGACTATCACTGACGTGAATTTTTCATGAAGTCCAGTCCGTGCATACGGTATAACTTCATCGTCACAGACCACACAGTGGTCCTCAAGCACAAACGCTTAAGTGTAACCATGGAGGTACAAAACCTCCATGGTGTAACCATGGATCCTACCAGTCCGCAAAAAGTATTTGGAGCTCCACAGAAAAGGGTAATTCGATGTCTCCCAATGCGGTTAATTCCCATTACACTATACTACATGGCACACTTCCACTGGGATAAAGGTTATGGGAGGATGCACATTACATCCACCCTTCCAGGCGAAATCTAACGGCTTGGTAATCGATCGGCTGGAAGACAGCTTACTGGGATTTTTAAAGAAAGTAGAGAACAGGTCATGTTGAATGAAATCGATGAACAGAAGATCAAGAAAACAGAAAAAACCATATACAGCATGAGTGAAATCGTGCGAGCATGCACCCCTAGAAGAAGTCCTTCCCTGTTTTGAAAGAATGATACTGCAACTCGAAGGATGCTATTTCTTGAAGACATCACTTGATGCATATTTATATGATTTTATTGAACTTGAATGTCCATAGAAATTCCTCTAAAACACCCGGTCCAAAGTTGACATAAATTGGGCAATTATTTCTTTTTCTCTCCTTGTGGGTTCTCTTCCTGTGAGTTTCTGACCCACGGTATAATATACAAACTGTGTTTGCTCCTATTAAAGTCACCAACTCACACACGTCCGTCAGTCTGTGTTCGACGTGACTCCAATATTACTGTACTAAATCACTGGCCCTGACTTGTTCACCATGTTCACAAAGCAAACGATGGCACTCCTACGTGCAGGCCTTCTTTTTTCCTGATTTCACCCCACAACATTCCAAAATATCTCGAAGTATGTATCGACTATCGAAAATGACGCTTGTACGAGGTTTCGTTTACGTTTTGCAACAGCTTCGTCCCTGACATGCTTTTCCAAGAACGCGTATGACAGAAAAAAAAGTCGAGAATCTAATTTCAAAGAGTCAAACATCGGCACCCTACCCCATCAAAGTACTGCAATGAAAATCGAAACATACCGTGTTTGTTCATTTGATTATATTCTGGTATGTATTGTAGCATAATGATTCGTCATTCAAAACGTAGTGATATAGAACTATACTTGGACATCTCTTCTCCTGTAACTTTCTTGTCATTTTCACTCTTGCTCTCTGTCGTTGCATATTCCGCTGCCAATAATAAATTTATACTAATCACTTTAAATACTCATTTGTGAGATTCCTCTCCATTTTTATACACCTTCTCTGTTCCAGTTTTCCTCCTGAGTGAAATGGGAAACGGACAAATCAATCCAGCCCTTTTATACATACATGTATTAGTCCATGATTAGACGGATTGATACAAGGTTGAGGAGAATAAGCTCGAATTTTTTTTCATTCATCTTCGTCCTGACATTGCGAGAAGAGCTCGACTGCGCTTCCCTTCAGAATGACGGCGAGTGAGGACAAGAGATTGAGAATAAAAAAAGATTAACCTAGCTCAAGACACTCTTCACCATGACGACTGCCCCACCTTGTCGGAAATTACCCTCTCCCACGCAAGAAGATGGCAGAAGGAGAAAAATATGATACTATATATTCTTCTCGTGACGGTACACAATTAAAGATCATGTATATCTGTTCTTGTGGACTAAGGAAGTTACTTAATTTAAAAGTACAATGTTTTGATCCTCTTACTGTGATGATTAAAAAAGAACAAGAGGGAAGAAGAACCTGATATATATTGCCCCATTAAAAGAAGGAAACTGATGGAATCCATGACATTTTCTTTCTTTGCTTGTTTTAGAAGGAGAGCATTGACTGTGCACAACACCTGTTATCTCATTTTGCTATTTAAAAAAAAAAGCAAAAACAAAGTGTAATCTCTGACCATGAGGAATACAGTCTTCAATTTTGCTTATTGGATCCACATCTACACACCCATCTCATACCCCTGTATAACCAACCATATAGACGAAATGTCGATTATTATTTTTTCCTTTTGCTGATGCTCCTAAATATCTGTCATTTAATAGCACTGAGCAGGAAACATTCCCTTTACTTGTCGTTACATTCTCGTCTTTCAAGGCAAAGTGTTGTTTCTTTCTGGTAGAGTTTCTTGTCTGGTTCATGACACCCCACCTCACCCACACAATTCGCTCGTCTTTGGTCTCAACTTGATGTCAAGAGACAGACATAGAGGACGACAGTATTACCCACACGCCCATTTTATAGCCTTGATAGTTGCTTCTCACTTCCTTGAAGTTATTACCAGATACCATTGATCCAGTACTTAGTAACTGCAGGAGGAAAGGGGGGGGGGTATCCTTATCATGGAGCTATACAACATGTGGTTGTAGCTTCATGTTCTTCTCTTCTCTTTTTTTTACAGCGATTTTCTTTCTCCTAACACATTCTGTTTAAAGGGCAAATTACTGTCAGGGCAAATTTCCGCCACTTAGTTCTAATCAGTTCCATTGGATCGAGTAATTGCGTTCTCCTTGATGATGTCAAATACCATGGACGTCAATGAAATACAGAGGTCCATGACATCGACACGTATAAGGGAGCTCTTTGGGACATCGGAATGAATACTGGTAACTAAAATCACAATCATGGCATATCTATACCGGACATCCGGTAGTTTGGGCAATACAGAATATTTAGAACCCAAGAGTAACCGATATGTTTTCACTCATTCTCATGGAGACAAAATGATAACAATAATGATAATGATGATGACGATAATGATGATGATGATGATAATAATAATAATAATAATAATAATAATAATAATAATAATAATAATAATAATAATGATAATGATAATAACAATGATGATGATGATGATGGTGATAATAATAATAATAATAATAATAATAATAATAATAATAATAATAATAATAATAACTAATACTTGCACCTACATGCTTAAATTGGCAGAGGTGTCGATGTCAACATTTCGTCAAATGTAAACAAATCCTCAAGTGCTAAGTCAAGTATACCAAAACTAGCCTCTTTCGGTGAAAACATGACAAACTTTAAAACTACACATCTTTCTTAACTCGAGTCCGATTTTAATGACATTGCTGTCAGTATCATGACAACTGCATTAAGTAAATCCAACTTGAGCTTGGAGCTGAATCGTTCTTTAAGGGCAATAACAGTCCTCTTTCAAGCAAAAGGATAAAAGGGAAGTTAGGAAGGTTTGACAGAAATTACGAGGAGATTTCCTGAAAAACACAAGTGCGCAGGAAAAAAATGTGTGACTGAGCGGTGGTGAGATCATGGCCTTTTTACATCTTCCATTATAAAAAAAACCAACAACAGCAAAAAACCAAAACAGTAGTAATGATACACCAGAAAACTTAAAAAAAAAAGATATTATGAATCGAAAGGGAGCAACGGAAAACCATGTTTTCGCTGTTTCTCTATGGCATCAGATTGATTTGACAAACTGGAAGCAATAATCTTTCGCTAAACCGGGGTCGGCGATCAAAATCAAGTCAACCCGCTAAGACCCTTTACTTCCGGCCCAGACATATTTTGTGAATGAAATTCGCACGTGGGTGCTTGCATCCCAAAGCCATGCGAGATCCTTGGATCCACTCGGGGGCGTAGTCGTGGCGGGATTGACGATGCGGGGTTGTAGGGTTGGAATATTAACATCAGAAACTATTCCAATGGCTCCCTAGCTTGTTATAACATATCATACTGCGCCACTTGTATGCTACTTTATGTCTGGCACCCTCATCCACCATCAGGTTTTATTGGCACATGCTATTTCACTACTATTTTTTTTTTCGGGGTGATACGTCAGTCGCTACAGAGTGACAAGACCTTTGGCTTTTTACACTTGTAAATTTTTGCTTAGCCCCGGACCAACGGTGGGGCTAAAGGGCTTTTTACACTTGTAAATTTTTGCTTAGCCCCGGACCAACGGTGGGGCTAAGGGGGGGCCTTAGCCCCACCGTTGGTACGGGACTATCCTTAGCCCACTTTCTGTTTACACTCGTTTTTGCCAAAGTGGGCTAGCCCCACCGATAGTACGGTACTATCTGGCCCTGCAAAATAGCAGGGGTTAGCACCACAATTGCGGTGCTAGCACCGCAATTGCGGTGCCAAGCAAGTGAGTGTAAACAGAACGAAAAAATAATCCTGGGCTAAGCGACGGAGACGAAGTCCGACCCTCACTGACCAATCAGAAGCGAGGTGATCAAGTGCTGCCGGTGCGTGCGTGTACGTGTACAGTACACAGCGTAATTATGAATATTCATGTGGTTTGGAAAGTCCGGGGCTAAGAAATACGAGTGTAAAAAGGTCAGTTTTCTCCTTAGCCCCGGACAAGAGATAGTACGGGACTAATTGGCGAGTGTAAAAAGCTGAAAAAATTGGTACGGGACTAACAATAGTCCTGGGTCAGAGAAAGTCCGGGGTTAAGAAACACAAGTGTAAAAAGCCCTTTAGGGGGGGGGGGCCTTAGCCCCACCGTTGGTACGGGACTATCCTTAGCCCACTTTCTGTTTACACTCGTTTTTGCCAAAGTGGGCTAGCCCCACCGATAGTACGGTACTATCTGGCCCTGCAAAATAGCAGGGGTTAGCACCGCAATTGCGGTGCCAAGCAAGTGAGTGTAAACAGAACGAAAAAATAATCCTGGACTAAGCGACGGAGACGAAGTCCGACCCTCACTGACCAATCAGAAACGAGGTAATCAAGCGCTGCCGGTGCGTGCGTGTACGTGTACAGTACACAGCGTAATTATGAATATTCATGTGGTTTGGAAAGTCCGGGGCTAAGAAATACGAGTGTAAAAAGGTCAGTTTTCTCCTTAGCCCCGGACAAGAGATAGTACGGGACTAATTGGCGAGTGTAAAAAGCTGAAAAAATTGGTACGGGACTAACGATAGTCCTGGGTCAGAGAAAGTCCGGGGTTAAGAAACACAAGTGTAAAAAGCCCTTTATTCTTCCCCCGCTTCATCATTTTCTTTTGATCTAGTGCCACAATATTTGTTCCTATCTCAGTTTTGTCTCCTTTTTTGTAGCTATGACCGAGATAACTATTACATCATAAAATCAATGAGAATGCAAGTGTATTCTCGTACGGCTGCAACAAGTATAAATGCATTATATCCATCACTTTACACGACTTGGTACGAGATATTGTTCCCTATTGTATAATCATTCTCAATATTAAAAGTATGGCCTTCAGGTTTTCTGGACGTCTACTAGTTGTTCTGGTTTCAAGTCTGGAGACATACTATAGGCGAGCTCGTCTACTACATGTACCTCCTTGGTATGTCTCTCAATATACCGTTGCAGTCATATAGGATACATAACACGGACTTTCATCATGGACGTGATCTCCAGCAGTATGACATCATCTTCAGAACTTCTTTTGTTTCGCCTCCTTGCAACAGGGAGAACATCTTCAACAACTTTAAAAAAAATGGGATTCTGGTCTTTTCATCAATCATTCAGGTATAACTGAAAAAAAGAAGAAGAAGATAATGTTTAAGCCATGTTGTAGAAGTCATCATCATCCCCGGAGCACTTGTTCGGTCTGGTTATTGGGGATGATTGTTGTGACGGCATCACTGTCTTCATGTGATGATCTCGTATAAAATTGGCAAAGCGCGATAAAGAGAAATGATGTGGAATCTCATTCTTTGTCGAGAGCTGTGGCGTAAAACCAACAAAACAACAACAAGAAGACAGGAAAATACAACGCTGTACACTGTAGAGGGGGCCGCAGCTGCTCCACACGGCATCATCCAGCAGAACGAACGCTTTTCTCTTGTGAAGTAAAGGAGTGCAGGTATACGGACCTTTGCTGAAGGAAAGCGATGAGACACTTTGCCCAACAAAAGGAGATGAAGAATACCACATGGAGGCGTTTTCATTGGCAGTGCATAGGATCCAACCTCGCTGAAACCTTGACATTTTATCACGCGCTTGAAAATTAATTACATTATTATTTTTTTCTTCTTATCACAGTCGTCGAATCTCCTCATCATCATGGTTCATATATCACTCCAGAGGGGGCCTTTCTCGTTAAGAAAAATAAAAATGGACAGCCTCCTTCTTGTATGTCAATGGCAGCTCCGAAGGGAATACAATATCGCGATAACAAGAAGATTTTTCACCGTCTGCCGTTTCATTTCATGGCGCGCGCGAGGTGAGAGGCAGTCAGTCCTGTCATACCCTGAAGATGATGGCTGGATACAGGTGCAATGCTCCAGCGATCGGCACAAATCATGTGGTCTTTAAAACCCTCCTGTAATGGGCGTCGTGACAGCTGCTGATGTGATGGAAAATAATCCATGAATATAGAATGGGCACCTCTAGCAGAAGTTCGTATTGAAAGGAATGAAAGACAGGGATTTATTCGGATGGGAACTTGCTTCTAATCCGAACTAACTCCTTCTAATACTTTTCGCCTTTGTATCGCTGTCTTTCTCGATATCTTTTCCTCTTTGCAATGATCAACCAGGGAGGTGGAAGGTCTCTCTTCCACCTCCCTGGATCAACTTATTAATGATAATATGCACTTCAATTCGCATCCATTCCTTCTATTCATTATGCAATCATTGAAGGAATTTCCTTTTCTCTACTTGTACTTTGCCTGATGACGCACCACACGCATACAAACATCTTCTGCCACAAAGACAGTAATCATAAACATATCAGACACCCTCCCCTGTGTTTTGTCTCCCATCTCTTGGACTCTATAGTAATCCCTCTCAAAAATGATTCCCACCGTTTAATCCTCTACTTTTAGCTTTCCTGCCTCCATAATCCCCGCTTTATGGTCTTCATCCCTCTCTTTTTGCTTGTTTGTTCGTTGTGAAATATAGCAGAAGTAGAGAAATGCATGCGTATCACTAACAAACTGTCTTTGATCACAGCGTATACTCTTGTAGTGACTTATTGCTCTCAGCGAAAAGCCATGTGTGCACTCGACTTCTCATTGCCACAAATTTGGCGTCTTATTTACCATTCCTGATGCCACTGGTCCCGCATTACGCATAAAAAATAATCAGCAAGGGACCTGTCCCCTTTTGTCCCAAGACTATTTCATCCTTTCCAGCATCTGTCATTTTCAAGTCCACCTGTGTTTCCGTGAATATATTGGACTCTCACGGAGAGAACTCGACAGGACATGATGATACGAAATGGCGTAGAAGTTTGATGTCTTAATCGTACATCTATTTTCAGGGGACAACAGAATGTCATAAATAACCCCTAAACAGGATATCTGTTTTCCGATGTTACCTTCCCTCACGGTTAAATATCACTTTGCATCCTGTATGTAATTCAAACATCATGTCGGGCTCCTGAAGAAAAAAAAATCAACACAATAAACAAAAGAAACAAAAAATTGGAATTGTTTACGTCGAAGGATATTGTATGTGACAATTTGCTATATTTATAGAACACAAGTAACAGTTTCACATGTGCATGTTCAACATCTGAGAACTTCAGCGGAAAAGGTGTGGATGATTCTATATGTATACGCGAAGTTAGAAGGGCGATCGAAGTAACGATAGTTGTGATAATGCCGATAAGCCAGTTGACGAAGTTGTCCAAGGGATGAAGACAAGAAGTTATCAATATATTATTTTTTTTATGTATGAGATCTAGGATATTTCAAAATTGATTACGCATTTGAAGGAGAACCACTAGTGACGAAACTATAGGTTGCATCACACTGCGTAGATCACGAAGTAATTCTTTTAACATCCGACATTCACGTACATTGGAGGCAGCGTTGACGCCGTTACGACTTGAGTGAATTCCAATGTGCAATTAAGTAATGTCGCAAATGTCATCACCTCCAGCCTCTCTCGATTGTTTTACAGAAAGATACGATTAAAATAACATTCTTGGAAGATCGTTTCTTTTTTTCTCTCTCTCTCATTTATTTCTTATTTTTAAAAAAGTGGGAAATTTACGGTGACGATCTGTGCAGAGCTCAACGGGACACTTGTTAGGAGATGACGTCGTCACCATTGCAACTTGTGTATGTGCTTGCGACTAACCCTGATTAATTCGTGGATACATGTAAAACGTGACAATCCACAACTGTCTTATTCTTAGGACTGATTTCGATTAAAGCTCTATCATTCTATTCGTTTAATAGATTTTTACTCTATTCAGTAAAGCCATTTTCAAAATGATGTGGTCATTACGCTTTATAAACTATTTAAAAAAAAAGAAGAAGAAAACGTGCTATTATCACTCAACGATACTCTTTTGCCATCTCGACTGAGCGAAGTAATGTAATTGCTTTCATATTGCGTCTCTCTATGAATACTTGGAGAGTCGTTTTGTTGAGTGGTTCCCATGTAATCGTGTACCTATATGTGATTGTCCACAAATAACGCGGTTGGGGGTCGACGTCACCTGGGAAACATCATCATATATAATAATAGTCCTGCAGAGGACAGGCTGAATCCGGAAGCTATCACTTCTAAGCTACATCCAAATTCGTGCGGGGTACCAATTCATATTTCCTTTTTTTGTAGGCGGGGGAGGAGCAGGCGCGGACGGAAGAGAATTTTAAGTTTTCACGTGGAGCGAAGGAGCGCGCCACTGGAGTCACGAAGAACTTGCTGTCATGATTCTTCCATGTTGTCATGACAACGGCACGCGGTGGGGCAGACGATAACGCGAGTGTGGCACCGAGGGGGTTGGACTTAGGCACTCTCGGATCGGAAACGTTTAAAGAAAAAGCTTGGTATTTCGTTCTGTTTTATTTTCGTTGCGGATATAGCTCTTCCTACCATGCCTATAAATCTGGGTAGAATCCATAGCAAGCATGATAGTCTCAATTATAATAATTCATCTGCCGTTTGAAAAAAAAATGTATATTAGTTAAAAGGAATTCCTTCTTTTTCATATTCTTCAAGCTTATCAATTTTCTCGTGATTCAGCCAAAAACGAACAACGTAGTATACCCGACGTCCCTCAAAACAAAGCCTGTTTCCTCGCTTTAAAAAATAGCAACAAACGAAAACAAAACAAAACAAAATACGACTAGCGAACGTGTTTGATCTGCAGGTGCGATCAAAATAGAATATTAACACAAACACATATGCAAACCCACCGCAATATTAAAAATGGAACCTTTTAGATATCCTGGATGGATAGTTGAGTGATTTTGAAAGAACACAGACTACAACAACATTTGATTTTGTTGAAATTCTCTTCGATCAATTATGCTTGACGATTCTATGATTGGCACAGGGAAAAAAATCATGCAGCAAACTATGCCAGAAAATTTATGATAAATAAAAAAAAAACGTAGATATAATGTTCTAATCCTTTGTAAGGTAAAGACAGCCAGTGTATCCTTTCCATACTGGTATTCATTAACAGAGAGATTTGGTAATAAAGGCGCGTCGCAATGATTAATTAGTGTCGAACTAAGTAGTTCTCAACTGCGGCGGACATCCCGAGATTCGCCTTCGGGAAAACATCTTAGAACTGAAAGTGCACAGTTTGGGCCATTTGTCCCCATGGACGCTCAAGCATGCACACATATCTATATTGTTTTCATACAGTTGACATCACTCTGTCATCAAAGCTGTTGAGTGGGGTGAAGATACTAGTATCATAAACTGTTCTTATCAAGATCTATAGAGTTCCCGCGTGCCTACAATCCTGCTGTCGATCCTTTGAAAGCGTGTGAAATTCCTGTCAGGAATATCGGATACCATTGATGAGCTTGTTACGTACGGGAAAGTACTTTCTGCAGTCAGTATGATACTTTACGCTCTTCTCCATTCGTTGTCATTCGTCTATTGATACTGTATTGTGAACCATTATGATTTTTAATCTTAGTACACGTCTTTCATACGTCGATTACGAGTTAACCTCGATTGGGTGCTATTTTTTATGGCAAAAGAGAAAACAAGCTAGTAAAGAGCAAATCTCTAGGAGAAAAAAAAATCAAGGAAAAAGAGTAGCAGGCCCTAAAGAGAAAGAGAAAAAGACAAACAAACATAGACAATAAGAGACTAACAAACAGAGACAAGCACACAGACAGAAAGACAGTCAGACAGACAGACAGGCGCAGACAGACAATTGGGCAGAGACAAACGACGACTTCATTCCTGCACGTTCAGTTCTCTCACTGCCGCGATTTTCAAAAGCGGCGCCTCCGCCCTGCCCGCCACATTTCCAAGCCATCATCATTGCCCTGTGTCACTGACCCCTCGACGAACGCAAACATTTACGCTGGAACCCCGCCTCGTGTTGACAATTAGCGCGTCACGGTAGCCTCGATTTCCCCGGCCATAAATCGGCCCGGATCGATGCTAATGTGTTTCCAAACATGGCAGTAAACATGAACCGGGATTACTGTCGCAAGCGGCGAAAGTCAGGGGCTCGGGGTTAATTGAAACATGCGGATCTGAGTGTCACGACAATAGCAATATTGAAGATTTCCATCGCTGCCGACGTGTTATTCATACGACATAGATATATATTTCCAACCTCCCTGGTTTTAGATAAAGATGTAAAAAGGTACGCGCAAGCACGTTCTGTCGTACTCCCAGGACGAACGCTCACGGAATTTCCTTGTTTTGTTTACTATTTATTGGTGTTTGGGATGTGGGGCTCTCTTGTGGACACCTCCGACATTATGAAGACGTATAGACATGCAGAAATCGGAAATATGAACACTTTCACTGTTGTTACTTTCGTCATGACAAAAAAAATAAAATTAAAAATGATAGTAACTACATACTTGGCATGAATTTCAAAGTCATTGTTAGGTAAATATCATTCGTGAAAACATTTGATCATGTGCCTGTATGTCTAAATTACTTGTGAGTGGTATCGTTTATGATCTTATTATCATTACAAGCATTACCTTGACTATTGGTGTAACTATCATTATTGTCATTATTATTATCTTAATGATTTCAACATGTAATACAAATAGAATATTACAAAGACAGTGTTGTCATCGTTATCATTATCATTATCATTATCATTATCATTATCATTATCATTATCATTATCATTATCATTATAACCATTATTGACAAGACCCTTAGTAGTGCTGGATATTTCATACGTGATTTTCCCAAAATTTACAATATACAGTGTATAGCTTTTCTGCAAGTCATTTCATTAGCCCGCACTTGATTCAAAATCAAGATCGCTTGAATTAGCCGTTGCTACGCTGGGCAAGCATCAGGCAGGTCTTGTGGTCGATGTTAGAATGGTATGCATAGAATGTGAATACAGTATCACAGTAAACCATCTAAACTGACAACATAAGGCCCATGATACCTCGACCATACAACTTGATCACTCCAACTATAAGTGCAAGGTTTCAATACTTTCGCGGGCATTAATAACGGGGACACTGGTAAAAATCAAATTAACCAAAAAAAAATCGACTAATAGTGCAATTTATAACAAATCTAATGGTTGTGGTCATATTGCAGGTGCCGTTTCATTTTCTTCTTTTTGTTGTTCTGTTTACGTCTGTTTTCATTTTGTCATTCATTCGAAACCTCAGCCTGCGGCGTTTTCGACTGATTTCCAAATGGCGCCAAATCAAACTGTCAGCAATATCTCAGCACATCCTCATTTGAATCTTATATCATTCAACAACAAAAAAAGAAAAAAAAGAAAGCTTGCAAGGGCTTCTCGGCTCCTCTTGCTGCCTGGCTGGCGTGGAACATTGACGCGTTCCCGTTTTCAAACCAAGGGAATCTCCTCGTCAAATTGAATAAAGATTCGTCAAGGTGAAACGCTTAATTAACTACTGTAATGTCGAAGACAAGGATTCAGCCACGCACAATAAAGTTAACGAATCTGCCTTGCACCAGGGACTTACTGTTGTCTCATACAGAAGATAATATGATTTTTTTAAAAAACAACAAAACTAGATGACCACATTTAGGCCTATTAGTACCAAAAAAAAAAAAAAAATAACACAGTGAGTACTGAGGGTAACTTGAGCGGAGGTTAGTCTCCCATCAAGAAAACAGTTGGTGTTTAATCGTAGCTCATGCAGTATGTTCCAATACATGATATGCTCCAATACATCAACTCCAGAATTACTGTCATTAACAGTTATAATACTTAAAAGCGACTATAAAATTTTGTAGGAGATGTTAAAACATAAAACAGAAAAGAACATTAAGCTATTTGAAGAGATCTCTATTTTCTAATCGCAAATTTTCGGGGCGGTCCCATTATATAATAATGAACCTCGGTTAAATTCAACAAAACTATCGTCTGTAGATGATCTGCCAGTGAGTAGAAGTTTTGCCTGACGCGGCCTTGTGAGACCTACCAGGACCATGCCGTGTGAGACGCGAATTCAACACTGACTTCAAAGGTGGCGTGGCAGAAGCACGGTACCGCTATATAGACAAGAAACAGTAGAAAAACCATGCAGAAAAGATAACAGCAGAAAGCTTCCTCAATATGACGATTCGCCTGCAGGAAAAAAAAATGGCCTACATATCAAATTATTTAAAAAAAAAATAGAAACTCATGAGGAAGAGTCACTGCTTTCTTTGATACTTCCTATAGAGATAAGTGGGAAGAGTGAATTCGACTATGGGTTGCTATATCAACTCTAGTGCCTGTTTCATAAAGATTGAGTGTAAGTTGCAATCAATAGCACCAGGGAGGTGGAAGAACAGATAGCACATTGCGTTTCATAAACAACTTTGCGATTGATCGCAAGTAACGCTCAATCTACTGAAAGTTACGTTTGTTTGTTTTTTCTTGAAATCAAGCGTAAGAGTCTTTGTGAAACAGCACCTATGCTCAATATTGAAATGACGTTCGATTCAACGAGTTACACTCAATAAATCGAGCGTAAGATCAATCGCAACTCTTCACGAAACAAGCCCTTAGTTTCCACAATAATGTTCCAAGGCGGCGCGCTACCTTCCAGGTTAAGTTTAATTCCCGGTTTAAAGTGGCTTTAACACATCGTGTAAACTTTAGAATAGTTTGTAAATTTAGAAGTTTCGTATAAATCGGGCATGAAATGAAAGCGTCACGGGACTCTGAATTTTCACTCGTTTTCACGAAACGGTGATGTAAATGATTGTCACATGTGGTAAATTCGATGAGGTTGTGACGTCATGTATTGATTTACGTATAGCTTGAACAGTGGTGGAGTTCCTTTAAAGGGATGGTATAGTATCGGTTGAGGTTATGATTCAGCTTTCAACTTCAATTTCAACACATAATTCTCAGAGGAAGTCAAGTTTATTTGTTGAAAATTGGTTTTGAAATGGCTGAGACATCCAAAAACATAACAAAACAAAGCGTAATATAAGGTGGGTATCACTTTTTTTATTATGGACACTCTGTTTTGGATATCTCAACCATTTCAAAACCAATTTTCAACAAATAAATGTTGAATTCCTCGTGGAATTACATGCTCTTTTATATTTCATAAAAGCTTTATCATTATCGCACCAAAAAATGTAGAAACCTGAAGTTAGGTCTCGACCAAAACTAAACGATTCCTAGCGAGGTCTCGTCTTCACCGGACCAACACATCTCACATTCAGGTCATACTCCCGTCAAGTACAACACATGGGACTACAATGTGTTGTAGCTCCATGGTTTAACGATGGGTATAGAGAGCGCACCTTGACATACATTTTGTATACCAAACAATCGAGCACGTCTATCAGTGATCTACATTAACGCGATATAAGAGGGGATCATGTTTACTTCAATGAATATTATTAGGTTTACATATAAACTGATACTAGATTTGTTGTTATCGTGTTCACTGTAATATACTAGCATTGTCTTTTTAAGCAGCACATAGCATTTTTTACACGCTCTTTTTTACATGATCTTTTTACATGCACTTTTCATCTGGGCACTTAACAAGCTCAAGTATGATAATACGCCAATGGCGGTCTGTACTAGGCTTGAAAAAGAAGAAGAAGAAGAAGAAGGAGAAGAAGAAGAAGAAGAAGTGAGTCCTCGTCGAATTCTTTAATTAATCGAACTTATTGTACATTGAGGTTCGTGTTTCTCCCCCCCCCCCCCCCATTGCATCGCATCACATCACATCATTATATAATTTATTCAAATGAATGAATTGAATGAGATGTATGTAATATGTGTTATGAATATAATGGTTATTATTTTTATTTTTCTACAACAAGTATTGCAAAACATTTATGTTTCATGTTATTCGTAATCTGTGACGTATATGTTGTTCAACGAACAATTCTTATCTGTTTGTATCTTTTGTATGTAACGCTGGTGGAAGGCGCATTTCCACATTCGCATTGTACCAAATAAAACAATCAATCAATCAATCAATCACATCACATCACAGTGACAATGTGTGTGTGTGTGTGTGTGTGTGTGTGTGTGTGTGTGCGCGCGCGCAAGAGTGTAAGTGCACTTAACAGGGGCATAATATTTTTCCTTCATGCAAGGTCATTTTTCGTTTTCTTCGTTATCATCCATAGCATAATCCGGATCAAGGCGACTTCAAGAGTCCTCCTGTAGTATGTGCCATCTCAAAAAGTTCTGGTGCTTGAGAATCCATCAATGAAGTACTGCGAACCCTTGCGCATACAGGAACTATAACGATCTCTTGAGAAGTGAGCTTCTTCATCTTATTCACTTCTTACGGAGGCTGTAAATGTCAACTAGCAGCGTGACCGCAGATTAAAAAAAAAGAGAAACCACGCGGCACAACCATTCTTTATTCTATTAATTCATTCATTTGGTTCTGAGGTGGGGTTCTGTGCTCCCCCACCTCCTCTCTCTCTCTCTCACACAAAAACAAAAACATACACAAACATATATAAACACACACGCACACACACACACACACATTCTCTCTCTTGTGTGTTTTGTTTTTCGTTTTGTCACTGTGTATTTCCTACAAATCTCTAATATGACAATGAAATATCAAAAGGCATCATTTTCCGAGCCGTATATGGCATGCCCTATATACAGAAATGACATCAGACATTGGACAGGATAATCACCGAGAGGAAAATCAAGCGAAACGGATTTAAGGATGGAAAGGACATGGATGAGAGCGTGGAGGAGGAGAGAAAGATGAAGAAAGGAAGGATGAAGAAGAGAAGAACAAGATGGAAAAAGCATAGGTCGAGATGGAGACTGAAAAGGGATGAACGAAATTAATAGTTTACACACACGGTGAGATTAATCACATCAAAAAGTGTGCATTAATAAAAAGTGATATGGTGCATGCACGTTTCTTTGAACTACCGCCAATTAATGCGCGCTAAAGACATATCTTATGTGAGACGGATGTTCATATTTCGCAACTTCTGTCAAATTCGTTATTTCACTAATTTCTGATTAGAGTGACAATTCAAATGCTTTGATTATTTTGATTTAGCTCTGTGGTTACTGAAGATAACGTTCAAACGGCATTGCTGGTCATGATACAATGCACGCAAACACTGGCATTAGGCAGAAATGCACGGCACACGCCACATCGGATGCCAAAGAATAGAAAGTTATACTTTATTGTGGAACGGAGTCTTCTTTGAACATTCTCTAAGCTCTGAATTATAGTGAAATAATTGCGCCCTTGAGCATTTTTTAGTCATCTTCATGTCACCTCGCATCTGACCCAAGTAAAATGATTATAACGAAAACGAAGCGTAATGAATACCACAAAGGTGTCATAGCTATCTTAAAGAGAAATAAAAAATTGTTCATTTCTCTTTAAAACAAAAGTGTTGGTAAACAGGTACTGTATCTAGATGGAAAATGTATGTAATTTGGCCTGAGCTGCAGTTTTTAGGCCAAGTTGAATCGCGTCGGCGTATATACATTACAATCGCATGTAGCAAGAAACTTGTTTCGTTTATACTTTGTTATCTATTACAAAGAATATATTTTGATCAGGATCTGAGGGTCACCAACGAAACATCAATGAAATTAAACTAAGCGATGAATAGGCTGAACTCTGAACACTTCCAACTGACACGTTATCACTGGATAAGGTCAGATGCAAGGTGAAGCTTTCGCTTTATGCAACAAATAATAATGATTTCTACGACCCAAAAAGGAGGGCAGTATTTTGGTTCACAAAATTTCGGTATAATGCGCTCCACAACTCTAAGCAGGACTTTTTGCTGATAAAAATGTTTTGCAACAGAAAATTTGAAACGGAAAGAAAGATTAATAAAGTCATACGCTGTCTTCGTTTAGAATGATTTTGAAGTTATACGTGCGCTTTGAAGAATACTTTTGAGTGTTATGACATATAGTAGGCCTAAATAAATGAATTAATACACACACACACACACAAACACGCACTATACATTCAGGCCTCTTTTTCTGAACTTTAAAAGCTCGATAATAGGTAAATTATTGGGCTAGTACGTCACTGACAGCTCGCTTACTGTCACGTGCACATTTTGAAAATAGGGACTGACAGTTAGCGAAGTCGTTTTGTGCTTAATCTAGATCTCTTTCCGCCCTCCGCATCTATCCGGCCATTTCATCGTCGCCGCGGTAATGGAGGCACACCAGCACGAAGGCTGCCCCATAATGGGACCATGAGCACCAAGTCGGCGTCCTTAACCTCTGGCGGATAAATCTTTTGCGGCTTCAAACGAAGCGTAACAGTCACATGAATCACGGGCGGCTAATACCCTGTCAAAACAGAAATGCACGATATTGTAATATTCTGCAATTGGCTCGTAACGCTCTTGTTTCGTTTCACAGCCCCTAATAAAAAGGAGATACAAAGCGGAAGAGAGACTTCATCTTTCTATTCTTGTTTTTTTTTTTCCCTACAGACCACACATGTAATTTGACAGTCAATTACCCAATTTACGAAATTCGTTCGTGACAGTATCGCAACAGAGTAGTAAGCTGGCTGCAATTTAACTTTGAGGCACGGAATCGGTGAGACACCGGCTAAGAAAAGCAGTAGCCTACATGACTGTATAGGGTTCTATGCAGCGGAAGGGCCTTCCGCAATGGCTGCATCTAGTTTGTTCCATGAAGACTTGCAATCTCTTCGTTTGCACTCTTTTACATCACGATGAGAAATTAAAGTGATGGCTATATGTAACGTTCAAAATCCTCTTGTCTTTGATCTTTCAATGACGTAATTAATATCATAAAGCATTACAAAGTGATGCTTAGGGCTAGAATCTCTTAATAATTATCAAAACTGATATAAATGAAGAAAGAATGTGTCGAGCATAGACATGATTACAAGTAAACTGCTTCTCGTTACGGCGGCTTGTTTTTCTTACGTAACTTTTTCCACAACAGAATGTCATATTCTCAAACTTTAAAGAACTTGACAACTGATTTATTTTTATGTTTTTACTGAACACAGAACGTCTTTTCTTTTCTAACACTTTCCTCGACTATACACTTTAGCCTTGAACTCTGCATAAAAACGTGTGTGTTATAGAGCTGCTAACCCAAAAATGTTCACAAGTTGAACTCTCTATAGGTTCTCACAATTAGCAGGGGGGAAACGCATGACGTAGGTCAGCGAAAAAGAGTTTAAAAATTAGTTGCAGATACTGGTTCCCTAGTGGTTCACTTCGAGTGACTTGCGCTAACCTGGAAATCACAGAACAGGTTAGACAGACCTGAGGTATGAACAGAAATAAAAGGAAATACGCACGGTGCATGGTCTAGATATTACAGGGCTTAAAAGAAGACACAGCTATCTAAAGTGAGCTTCTGACGTAACTCCCGGCTATCTGTCACAACCGACGAATACATGTATCAAGTCGAAATAAAAAGCAGATGAGCATGTTATCACATCCATCCGAATGAGAGAGAGAGTTTTTGAAAGAGTGTTGTAATCATCTTCGTACTCGAGGGAAAGGGATCGTTTAGACATTCTCTGCGCACTCGCTAACAAATCTGGGCTGTATTACGATCAGCACGCTACAACATTTGCAACATACAGCACCAGCGCAATCACTATATTGCGACAGCCAAGCATCATCGAAATCATCTATACAATTCTACAACTTGCAAAACTAACTCTAGAAGTGCAACCCTTTCTACAGAGCAGGGAGGTGGGATTTCCACCTCCCTGATGTACAACAGGGAGGTGAAGTCTCACCTCCCTGTGTACAACAAGCCTCGCAAGTGGTTGACACCGGACCGAAATGCGAAATGTCGATGCGCAAAGATCGCACGCAACTGTGATGTTTCGTCTATTGTGACGTCATGACTCGCAGATTATTGGACATGCCCTTCTTGATAATTCAAGGCTAAATTTCGGTCTGCCAGCTGAATATTTTTGGCAGATGTGTGTAATTGAGTTTGGATTTCAAGATCAATCAGCTCTTTTTGAACGCATTCTTCCACGCTTTCTCTCGAACTTTGTTTTTATTTCTCTCGGCTGCGTTGCTGATCATATCTTTATGGTTATTTCCGTTTTTGATTACTTACGTGCTGTATACAATAGTTATTTTTCGACGTTGTCAATTGCGGATAAAACAGTCACGAACCTTTTTTTTTTTTTGCAAATTCATAGGTGCATTATCAATTCTTTTCTCTCCTTTTCCTTTTCTTTTGACAACAAGCCAAAAGCTTCATCAACTCTTAACTCGGCAATAACATTGCGTGCCACAAGTCTCCACGAGTTAGCCTGACGCTGAAATAAGTAGCTTTGCTCAGCGGAGTGATCAAGATTGATTTAGGGCATGATTCTCGAGTTTACGCTTTAATTCTGAAGCAATTCAGCACAGCTCATGCTCTGTGTTTTCAAGACAACCCGCGCCTGTCTACAAAACGCATACGGGACTGTTCTGTTAACGAGCTCTCTACTGTGTGCCATTACCCACTTCATCTTTTGAATCAGAATAAGATCAGTTTGGGAAATGCATTACTGCTGTGATACCATCAAGAGGCTCCGAGCTCCTTATTGCAGTCATCACAGCCCCAGGAAATAAGACGGGACTCTTTATTCAATCTAGGTGGCAAGAATTACGTTTGATATAATATACTCTTCGACTATAACCTGATCACGGGAACTTGTCTGAACACCTATTAGGAAGTAGATACAGCCAGCAGTAAATCTCAAACACAAACGTCATGTCCTTTCCACTGCCCTGTGATCTTCTTACTACACGATTTTTGTTTCTTTGACAGGAAGGAGTCCTTTTTATTCTTCATCATATAACTTGTTTGATAACCACTGATACCTTTCAGGAAGTATGACGATGAGTCGGCTGAAGGCTTCGATTGTCAAACTCATGTTATAGACTTCTGTTCTCCCCTAACCCTTCCTCTCCCTTCTAAGGACTGCGATAAGAAAATTAGCGGAAAGACTGGAAAACTGTGAATGCGTGGTCACATGGCTTAACCACAATGGGTAAACCATTCATTCACACTTGCATTGTGTTACAAATACAACGAAACAAAGTAACAAGGGGAAACCTGTGTAATGTAGGTAAAGAGTTGACGTTTCCCTTTCAGTAGCCAGACCTGCAGTCCCTTCATTTATAACTTGGCACGTTGTACACGTCTCCCACTGCCATCTACTAATAGTATACTAATGAATTTTCGTGGAAGAGTGGAGAGGGTTTGCCGCACAGAATCCACCATGTCTTTGATACTTTTGGGACTATGCCAGGAGACAGACAGACAGACAGACAGACAGACAGACAGACAGACAGATAGACAGACAGACAGATAGATTCATTGCATTCTACACTTTGTTTCCCTCGAGAAAAATAATAATGAAGACATCATACAGTCAGAATAGGATTTGTTAAAGTTTACACGATTTTATCGCTTCAAGTGGACAGTTTGATATATCAACTTGATCATAATCCATATCCTTTTCCCACACTTAGGACAAAGAAAACGATGCGATTAATTCACGACTCGATAAAAGTATAAATGTAATTTAAAAAAATGACAATAATGAAGATAACGATAATAAATAATATGACTCATCATCATCATCATTATCATCATCATCATCATCATCATCAGTCCAACTTGTCAATTTTCGTGGCTTACTTCACTGGTATAAACGAGCTGGATATTCCTTTTCTCGCAGTCTGACACTGAATTCTAGGTCGCTTATACGGGAAAGGAATTTGAAACGCAGTATCGTTATTTAAATTACACTGGTGTTTGAATACTTTCACAAAAGCCAAGACGTAAAGGAGAGGAAAATGTAACAAACGCACTCATTTCAAAAATGCCATCATGCCAAAGAGTGCTGTGATACGTGACTACTGCATAGGGTGTTCAAGCGACCTCCCTGGTTCAAGTTTCTGCCACTGCCGTTTCACCCCACGTGACAACGGTTACAGTTCGTTATTCCAAAGGCTCGTTATTCCGAAGGTTCTTTAGTCCGAAGGTTCGTTATTCCGAAGGTTCGTTATTCCGATGGTTTGTTATTCCGATGGTTCGTTAATCCGAAAATGTAATAAGGTTTGTTATTCCCAAGGTTCATTAATCCGAAAATGAAATAAGGTTCGTTATTCCGAAGGTTTGTTAATCCGAAAATGACACAAAGCTCGTTATTCCGAAGGTTCGTTACGGACCCTATTTCATTTCGGATCAACGAACCTTCGGAACAACGAACCCTGTTTCATTTTCGGATAAGCGAACCTTCGGAATAAAGAACCCTATTTCATTTTTGGATAAACGAACCTTCGGAATGACGAACCCTATTTCATTTTTCGGATAAACGAACCTTTGGAATAACGAACCTTCGGAATAACGCCACAAATGTTCGGATTAACGAATCTCTAGGTATAGGGAAATTGTGTGTTTCGGATTAACGAACCTTCGGAATAACGAACAGCACCCGTGACAACGGCGGATACACGAATGTGGCGATTACACCTGTCGCCATGACAACGTCCAGAAAAGAACGAAAATGTGTAGGCCTACAGATGATGTCCAAACCATCCCGTTTAGTCTCTTTTCAGTTAAATCACAAAGTCCAAGTAAGTATTGATTGAAGGTGTATGATATCATACCAGTCAGTAAGACTTTTGAAGACAGCATATTGAGTGTACAAAATACAAGGGCCAGTTTTGAACTACTGTGCAGGTGTGCTCCGTTAAACTTTCATTTTCTGCGCTACTGTGGTGCTACCAAGTAAGTACTGGTGCTAGTACATGTACTTCCTTAGTGCTACGATACTGGCATCATGAGTGGACAAAATGACATTCCGTGAAAGAAGACGAGTTGGTGTGACTCTCCATGTTTGGACTGCAGGTGTGCGTGTATCGAGTGTCCTCACTCATATACATGCCAATTTTTTTGATCCGATGTGTCTGACAAGAGCATAATGAGCACTCACTGTTCGGTGTCACGCCCTAGTAATTATTACCGGCACCGGACTGGATCGCATGATAGAAAGTAATAACTGTGATGGCCACAGTTAACCGGCCTTTCCGCGGTGCCTTGGCACAAATCGCATTGAAGGAAGCGTGATGCACATGCATCCTGAACTTATTTCCACCCTTCAGTCCCCCCTCCCTGTCCACTAGCCTTGGAGGGACCTCAGACATTTATACCGGGAGGAAGACGAGGTAAAACAATGGGCACAACATTAACATGATTCACTGGCGTTCTGATACATGGACATTCTGTAAGAATAACTTAAAACTGCAGCTGCTAGAGAACGGTTTTACAGTTCGACAGATAATTCCGTCTTCTGTGTCTTTCTACATTAATACGTCTATCCTGTTCATCCGTTTGTTACGTATGTCCTCCCATGACTCGTATTTCGTGTGTGTACTGTAGGAATACAGGATAAGTCAAATGTATGTAACATCGTTGTTCAAGCCCTATACATGAACTTCAGACAAACTTGAAATTGATCACATAGGCCTATCGTTTGGTAGGTAAATATACCCAGTAGGCCTATGATATGCATTTGCCGCGCATGGTATGTATTTCAGTATTCAATATCATGGATGTTCTATGTAGCCTAGTATGATATTATTATACATATCAATATACTTCTGAGTGTGTGTGCGCGCGTGTGTGTGTATGTCTGTGTGTTATATATAATTGTGTTGTCAAAGTATTGAATTACAGTGTATTATCTGAGCCCTTCCTATACTGTCATTACATGTTTTGATAGAAAATTAAATAAAGTCTAATTAAGCATATTCATAATGAGTATGTATGATAAATTGACACCTTAAAATATAATAAATATGATTGGATTGATATACACCGACTTGTTTTGATCCTGAGAGTGGGTCTAGCCACATGAGGTCATGCGCATCGGAAGACACCTGCTGGTGTGGTGGGGAGGAGACGGTTGAACGAGGCCGGAATAGCAGCTTGCCCTTGAGGGGAGAGTTTCTGCTTCGCTGCAGACGGGCTTCTGACAGGAGTTACTCATCACAGACACTGTTATCACACACACACACACACACACACACACACACACACACACACACACACACACACACACACACACACACACACACACACACACACACACACTTGTCCATTACATATATACATTCTGAAATATGAAAAGAATATGCAAATCCGTCGCTATTACCATGATGGGACGTCCACCCATAATTATTTATATTAATAATGAAATCATAAAATAATAATAATAAAATGCTAGTGATGATAATGTTAAAAATGATGATTGTAATAAAAACCATTATTGCTGTTGTTATTGTTATTATTATTACAATGTATTATTATCATTATTATTATTATTATTATAATTACTATTATCTATTTAGTTACTTATTTATCTATTTATTCATTTATTCAAATTATAATAATCACCATCATCATCGTCGTCACAGGTGGCTGGTCGTTAAAGCGCACCGATTCGCCTTTCGACGCTCATGGCGCTTTGATACAAACAATCCCCTACCAGTTTTACAATATGACATGATACACAGGAATTGAGGAGTACTCAAAGAGCAAATTAGGAAAATACAACTACGGCTTGGATAATTGCAGGTTGAATAAATACGTTTTGACTTGAATTGGTCTGAAGTGAGACTGCCATTTTAAAGGTACAGTTTACCTTTGGGAGCAGTGATTTAAAAAACGTTCAAGATATCGCATTTCATGCATATGTGTAGGTCAGTTGCATCACAAAACATCCTACCATAGAACAATTTTGCAGTGAAGCCTAAAATGTAAGAAGATATCACTATTTTTCTCATTATTAAACCATAACTGTAGACGGTTTAGTCTAGAAACATTTTTATTATACTTGTTGGTTTACATTTTGTACATTTAACAATACTTAATTGATTACACTAATTCAAATTTTACCTTCTATCCCCGACTTACAATTTAGAAGCATTTTGAAGCACTAAAGCTGTGTTTTTGTTTCATCTGCAAATGGTAAATACTGCCTTTAATTTTCTTTTCTCTTGTCGTGAATTCAATATCTTCTGTGTTTCCCTATCGACATTTACTTTCTTCTGACCAACACCACATCATCACGTAAAGCGTAAACTTTTTTTTTTTTCATGCGTCACGATTGGCAATGACATTTCGTAACGTCATTGCGAACCCGGCTGTCCCAAAGACGGTACAGCAGAATTTCACGTTGGGAAAATTTCCGATAGTTCCGGGAAATATCTCGTTAGCTATTTCAATTTAGATAGAAAAAAAAACACACTTGACACATTTAGTTAGACACTGGGATAATGACTCTGAGCTGGAGAGAGACACACATGACAGAAAGGGAGGGGGAGGAGGAAGAGAGGGGGAGGGGAAGAGATGGGGGAGAGGGAGGGGTACAGGGACAAGGAGTTCGAGAGACTGACAGAAATGAAATAGAGAACATAATATTGGGATTCAAACACACAGTCACACGCCCTCACACACAGACCAACACCTCCAAACACACAAACACACACACTCGACATTAGTGGTGGCCCAGTGGCCTAGTGGCCCAATGCCACTAAAAATTGATGTCGGGCCACAACATTTTCAAAAAGGCTATCTTTTGGTGGTCGATCGGGCAGGTAAAATTTGAAATTAATTGTTTTACATTCTTTTATTTCGGGCCACTACATTTATTTTTCGGGTCACCAAAATTTCAAATTCAAAGATATAAAAACAAAAAGTTAGTGTCGAGCCCTATACAGTGCGTATCAAAACAAAGGTAATTCAACTTTGGAGAGCTACCATTTCTTAATTGTCAGCTATGGAGAGCTCAATGTTGGTTGTCAGAAAAGAAGAACTCTTCCTCTTTCCATTGGTACCTAATTATGTTGACAGCTGTCATGCATGACTGAGCACATGAACTTTAAAGACAACAATGACAAATTGCCTTTTTTCCAAGTTTGAGTGTCACATGAAGGAACAATGAATGTCTCACTGGATGGATGAGAACTGTCAATTAAAGTGACCAAATAAATAGGCCAGCTTGCACGACTGCAGGTTTGTGTCTATGATTTCTTCTAACCTTTTATGGTCCATACCCTTCAACATGGCAATATTGTTGATAACTTGGTCACTCCCACAGAGGTTAACCCATTATTCATTTTCTCCCTTCATTTTCAGAACATGGTTTGTCGCTATGTGTTGAATATGAGCAGAGAAAATGGAGTGTGTGGGTTGGCCTTGTGGGAGTAACCAAGTTATCGGACAGGTGGCCATGTTGCAGGTTTAATATTGACTATAAAATGTTAGGAGAAACCCTGAATACAGACTTCAACACAAACGTGCATTCGTTCAGGCTGGCCTATTAATTTGGACACTTTCAGTGACAGATCTCATCCCTTCAATGAGACATTCATTGTTCCTTCATGTGACACTCAAACTTGGAAAAATGACAATTTGTCATTGTTGTCTTTAAAGTTCATGTGCTCAGTCATGCATGACATTTGTCAACATAATTAGGTACAAATGGAAAGAGGAAGAGTTCCTCTTTCCTCACAACTAATATTGTGCTCTCCATAGCTGACAATTAAGAAATGGTAGCCCTCCAAAGTTGGATTACCTTTTTTTGATACGCACTGTATATGTATATGCAACAGTGGAAGAGAAAGAGAACTGTGAGCTGACCAAAATTCCTGCACGATTTCTCTCCATCCATCCCTAAGGCAAATATTTCACGCACACTGTGACAGGGAACGAGAAAAAATCGGAATAGGTCCACCGTACAGTCAACATTTCCTTCACTTCACTAACTGGATCAATTTTTTCCGCATCTAGTTATGTTTCTTGTCTATCTCTCATTATTTTGTGATAGTCCTTATATTCCTTTTAAAAAAAAGACAAAAATGTTGTGTTTCTTCATGGTGTTGGTATCGTATCCAGATAGACATGTGCTTGTTTGGAGCTGAAATTCATTTTGCTAGCAAGGCCAAGCCTAAAACCAGTTCTGCTGCAGTCGTGTTATCATCTTCTTGACGATATTTTGCCTGATCTTAAGACCTGGCTCCCCTGACATCGAACATTGACGTTGCCTTGCCCGAAATCAAGAAAGGTTACCAAAGACGAGCATGAACAACAAGAAACACAAGCAGACAAGCAGGATTTCAAGTAGTCAAGTGCGATTCCACACCATGACCAATTGACTCTAATGAGCGGAGTAATATCAGACTAAGGAGATATTACACACGTCCTTGATCAGACGAACCGAATAAAACAGTGCCACTATACATCTACAAGGTGAAAGCATTTGAGACTTTAAAATCACAAACTTTCTTACCCTAGGTCCCGTTTCATTTTATCTCTGCCATCAGTTTCACTCTTTTTTATTCATTAAAGTCAACCTGAGAATCAAATGGAATTTCACTTCAACATGTGTTGCACAGAAACGGGTATTAAATGAACTTATAAATATATAAATACATACATATATAAACATAGAAATATATGAATATAAAAATATATAGATATATATATTCATCTCATATTCACAAACGGACCTTTTATTTTTACAACACATGCAATGATAAGCAATCAGCATGAAGAAGGACATTACAATTTGTGTTCTTTCCGCGTCGCAGCAGCAAACAAAGAAAGTTAAGTTGACGAGAATAGTCAATAACATAATCATATTCGTGGTAATCTACGCAACTCCCCCCTTTCTCTCCCCCTCTCTCTCTCGCTCACACACACACACACACACACACACACACACACACACACACACACACACACACACTTATGACGCCCCCTCCACACTGTCAATCGTTGTCACAGAACTTAAGCAATTGATGTCACAGCTAGAACATGATTATCCGAGCATGAAATGATCTAATCCGAATGAGCACATAGGTAGCAGAGGTTAACAAAGCACCGGCGGCAAAGGTCGAGAGAGAGTCAGGCACCGATCAACACGCTGAAAGGACCAGGAATATAACGAGCGTGGCAAGATCGAAAGGATAAACTGGTGGCGTGGACCAATATTCAATTTTTCTCATGTTTTCCCCTTCCAAAAATACTTGCGAGGTGTAATATACACCAAGACAGAAGTGGCGATGACAGTTTAACCAAGTCAGCCACAAATTATGTGACCCACACTCAGCCACAGTGCATAGGGATCATGATTGTCGAACTCTCGAATTCTCGAACTCAGAAGACGCTAACTCACCAATGACGATCATAATGACAATAATTAGGTCGATACAAATCAGGACACTGACGAGTTATTAGATTGGCATTCGTGGTGGTGGTGGTGGTTGGGTGATGATGACGATGATGATGACGTGATGATGATGATGATGATGATGATGATGATGATGATGATGATGATGATGATGATGATATAAATGCTGTTGGCGAGGATACTTGAAGATGAAGACGAAGACGAAGAGAATGAAGATGGTAATGATGATCGATGATAGCAATGGTGATGACTGAATTGGCAGAAATGGCTACGCACCCACCAATGTTTCAAATGTATAAAATACAATGATATGATTGTATCAAATGCTACAAATGATCTGATTGTATCAAATATATCAAATATATATGATTGCTTTTAGAAAGGATATTGATGCGCTTGCGACTGTTCAACTCAGCTTAGTTATCGACGTCTCTCATGTGCAATCAAGTAATTGATAAACGCATTTTCAGTTTTACGGCCATGTTTTGATTCTATCCCGATCACTCAACTTGATGATTCAACGCAGTCGAGCACCTATCTACAGACTAAAATTATTTGACGAACGTGTCATATAAACCACTTGAACAGACAAATAAAAATGTCTGAAAGTCAGACTATTATAACGTTGAAAGATCTTTACATAGTCGATGCCATGTGTCTGCAATGATTTTCGTGCCCGTAGGCCAGCGATGCCCGTTTCTCGTCAACCGTAACTCGCAGGTATTTCGTTTGTATTTGTTTACGGTAAGCTCATGGTAACTTACGATCTTCCATTCTGGAGTATTTGATCTCGAGCGAGGCGAGGTGGATCTTTTCCCATCATTCCTTTGACTGGAATTTTCTGTCGTATGTGTACTTGCACACGTTTTTTTCGAAATAGACGGACAAAACCAAGGAAGTACTGTACAATACCGAACAAATGACGATCGTACTCTTGCAATTGACCAGGAACATCGTGATTATTTCAAATTTTGAGAGTTTTACGGCGCAATTTCGGTATGATAGTGTGTTTTGTGATACAATGAAACCATACATACACATCAAATGTCGTAATTCAAACGCTGATGAAATCACTGCAACCAAAGGAAAACTGGCACTTTAACATCGCAAGAATGCAATTGAAAACAGTGCAGTTTGTTTGTTTGCTTGTTTGTTGCAAACAATCTTTCTTTTTATGAACACATTCTTCTGATTCACAATGTAAATGCCAGGTCAACTATCGAAGAGCAGTAAAAAAACACATACAGCAAAGATGTATCACTAAACTAGTTTTAGAGCACAAAAAAAGACTCCTTCCTGGTTCCATTTCTTCTATTCCTGACACTTCGTTCGCTTTTGCCTTCCCAGTAATGTACGAATTTGGCGACAATTACAGGTCAACAGGGCATGCAAACGTCAAGTTGAATGCGTCACATCTTCACGACTTTAACACATTTACTTTAGGGTTTCTCCTCCTACGCTTCGGATATTTTAGGGTAATACAAAATGTCCGTGGGTTTCTTTCAAGATGATAAACAGCTTCTTGCACTTTGGGTGTTTTTCCCCTTTTTCAGCAGGTCTACATTGTTTCAAGTCAGAACAAAAAGAAAAGTGAGTCACGATTTTAGTTTCCAAAGAATGCCGAGGATGAGTCATTCATCCCGCTATCGAAAACAATCAAGTGCATGTCAAAGTTCTTCTTGCCCGCTTTGCAGATTTTTCCCAAATCCCTGCTTGAATCTGACAAGGAGTAATGAACCTCGTTGGAAGATCGGTACGTACAGCTATTAACACTGGCGTGCACAAGAGCGGTACATTCCGATTCTGTAGTTCAGAACAGGTGCCATGTCCCTCTACATCTGCGCATGGCACCGATGACATGAAAGTTACCAGATATCAGGTTTCAGCTATCATTAGTATACAGGATCATGGCTGGATAAATGGATCCATCTTGCTAAATTGAACTCGACAAACTCCTGAATGACAAGTGTGGAACGTCTTTTTGTCATCGTCAGGGACCATGCCCCTCCCCCGTCACTCAATGTAGTCTGGATCTCAGACGCCTGTAATTGTCATTTTAATCCAAGAGTGTCGGCACAAACTATGATACTAAAATACGCTCTTCTCCCTCGGAGCACTTAAAACATCAGTTTACAGAAATAGAAAATTAATGGGTACAATTCAGACTAATGAAGAGTAAAGAATTTTGAGCAAGCGTCGATCTATCATTTGGACATCACAGAGTATTTTCATGTTGGCAAAATGCCTGTGTAGAGTGACAGAGTGGATCTACAATAGATTTCACAATTGATATGTAAAAATTGCCTAATGATCAAGGGGAGAATATTCCACAGCTTTGATGTAGTAATTAACATAGATCCTAACACGTGCAAAACTTCGGGTTATTCGGTAGTGGAGTTGAAGGTGAGGATCTAAGCTTTCTACCAGAGCAGAGCGGGCTCTGAGAAATTCGAACGAGCCGTTAGTTTGACTCGACGCGGTACCGCGACAATCAATGTACAAGTACTAACTAAGTATTGTACGAAACCACTATTGCATCATTACTAAGACATGAGAGCACTTTGGGGCGAGTAAGTCTCACAGTGTTAGTTATATGAAAGGTGCTTTAACCTGAAACACAAACTAAGACAAGGAAACTCAGGGAAACTTTTGAGGTACCAAAACTTTATATTATCTTTAACTTAATTGCAGTCAGCCAGTATATCCTAGGCCTAATACCTTGGATCTGATACACAAGTTTGTAGTGGTGACTAGAATCACATGCCACATAATAGCTATACTGAATGCAATCCCGTTGCTGTTGATCGCAAATTACGTCGTCAGTAACTTGAATCTGAGCAGGCTAATCTAGAAATGCCAATCATCGAGACAATAATGTCAATCACGGAACAAGAACGAGACCCGACCTACAGATATAGTATTCAGGTTTTCGGTATATAGTGTCACTCAGTGATGGATCTCTCAATATCTGATTGATTGATTGACAGGCATTCAATGTTGATAGTGATTGATATGCGGAGTCCAACGCAGGAACCAAGTCAGAGGAATCTAAACACGACGCATTTCGAAGTAATCTCCTTGACCTAGCGGCTGACCACTACCTTGTCATCAAGATACGAGGCGGTCAATTGCTGTTTACCGCTATTGCGATTTCCAGTCATTCATTGCTACTGTTTAATAGAAACACATAAATGTCAAAGAGCAGGAAAACTGAGGAGCCCTCCATAACTTTAGACTGGCACTGATATGATTTCGAAGTGCACACTAGTTGTTGTTGTTGTTGTTGCTTTTGTTGTCGTTGTTGTTGTTGATGATTTTTTTTTTGTGGCAATTACTTGTCATGCTTTCCACACACTGCTTGTCTCAAATAATGGGTTAAAGAATCACCTCGAAAAAACTATACAGGTGGACAGGAACTGGAAAGTGATGAATAAGCATGAATAATAAAGCACTTTTAATCTACTTTGTATAACTCAACATTAAAAAAGCACAGCGAGGCATTTGATTTCATGCTTCACGCCGCATTTCGGAGGAAACACGGAGAAGACAACTCAACGTGAAGCTCTACGTTAAAGTTGATTTCAGTGATTGAAGTTGAATCAAATAAACAAATCAATTAAAATTTCACTAATACCGATACAAAGGAAACAAATATTGAAGCAAAATGTTGTCTTCGGCCTATGTATTCGTGTAACAGTATATCAGTCACAACCATAAGTAGATATGCAAATTAGGTTCAGCGACGTCGTCATCACTTCATATGAGGTCTGCTTTTGACCTGCATGCAAACATTCAATAAAATCCTCCAATTGCAAGAAATTCATTTAAAGAAAGATATTTTATATCATTGGTATCATTGCTGCAGTTGCGATGATGTATAGTGATCATGGCTTGTAAGAGGAGGGTTTGCTCTGCAACTGTTCATTTCATTTAAAAATAGATATTTATGATAATAATGTAAACCAAATCAATGGGACAACTCTGATGGGCTAACATTAGCACTTCACCTAATTTACATGATGCCATTGCAACTAATACCAATGTGTGTTAGAACGTATTATGAAACTTTGTCATTCATTGATTTTCTTCTTCTTCTTCTTCTTTTTTTTTTGGGGGGGGGGGTCAGATTAGCTTAGTGAAACTTTCTAATTGTTTGACTTTTTTTTGTTGCTTACTGCAGTTGATAACTAAATGATGACGTTTCCTACAAGGGATAGGCGATCAAGGCAAAATCGTTTAACTGTTTGGGGATATATCGACAGCCAACTGCCACACGTGGCGGTTGGGGGGGGGGGAGCGTATCATGGATTGTGGAACATTGTATTTATTTTTCACCAGCTGCCATCATCTCATTGAATTTTGTCTGAACGTTCAGATCGAGAGAGAGAGAGAGAACTGAACTGAATCATGTACAAGAACAGTTAAAGGGATGGTGTATATTTTCGGCTGAGATGGGACTTCAGGTTTCCCCTTTTTACGAGATAATGAGAAACCTCTTATGAAATATGAAAAAGTATGCGATTCTAAGAGGGATTCAAAGTTTTTGATGAAAATTGATCTAGAAATGGCTGAGATATCTAAAAGCAAAGAGGTTCTCATAAAAAAAAGTGGGACCCACATTTTATTAAAACAACTTTCTCTTACTTTGAGTTGTATGCTCTTTCATATTTCGTAAGTGGTTTCTAAACATCTCGCAAAAGTTAGAATCCAAATCCCCATCTCAACCAAAATTATTCCATCCTTCCCTTTAATTGTCATCACCATGTCCGAGAATCGGTGGGCAAGCTGACAGTAATGATAGGGACTCAAATATTGGTCCACGATAATCGCGGTTTGATAACATTTGGGACCCAAGAGCAGAATGTCGAGGATAAAGTGATCGAGTAACGATAATAATAGAAGCGATAGAAAACAACAAGAGAACGAGATGGTACCTTGCTTGTGACTGACGGCTAATTACGTAACATTCATAACTGCGTGTCAATCGCTGTCACGTGAAACATATTCCCACCATCGCCGCGGTTTGCGCCGCCAAGCACCATGCAAAGAATTCTAAATTTCCGTTTGAAGCCTTTATCTTCTTACAAAAGCATAGTTAATACTATATCCATTGATGACTGTAGTTTCAGGTTTGTTCATGGTGGAATCAGGGGTGCCCCCCCCCCCACATACATACACACAGAGACGCAGAGACATACACACATACACACACACAGATAATATGCGAATTCCCTCTGAATGTTTGAGCATTTAACCTCGTGAGCAGTTCGTGCTTTTTTTGTTCAAAATTAGGAAAAAAAAAAACAAACAAACAAACAAACAAACAAACGAAAGACCATCAAAACTTAACAATTTTCTATTGCGGCCACGACTCAACAAGCATGCTATTAAGTAGGTCCCATCATATTTCTCCCGCTTTGTAATATCACAGTCACAACACTGCCCTAAGGGCATTGTAGAAGAATCGAAGAAGCTTTGGCCAACATCAGACACATTAAAATGGCGTATTTCACTTGACACTACGTAATTTCTGTAGCCCGGTACATCTTTCGACGCACACAGTTCATGTCATCGTTCCTGGAACGCAAAAGGAAAAAAAAAAGATGAAAAATGATAGCTGAGCGTATCACTTAAAAAATCAAAAAAAAAAGAAATATTGGGATTTCAAACTCATCTCCTGTACATACCCAATCTGCAGAATGGTTATGGTTCGTTATTGCGAAGGTTTGTTAATCCGAAAGTGAAATAGGCATCGAAATACTTCGAAATACTGGTAGTCCGAAAATAAAAAGAAAAGGGGAAAAAAAGGGGGGATGTCTTCCAAAAGGTTTGTTAATTTATTTCATTTCATTTTCGGATAAACGGACCTTCGGAATAACGAAGCTTCGGAATAACAAACCTTCGGAATAACGCCACAAAATAATGCTCGGATTAACGAACCCTATTTACATTTTCGGACTAACGAACATCTAATGCTACACGGAACTATAATATTTATGTGTTTCGGAATAACGAACCGTGGGAGGGACGAATCTTTTTCTTTCATTTTCAATTAACGAACCTTCGGAATAACGAGCTTCACCCCTGCAGAATCACGTTCTCAAAATACATGATACAGAGAAAGATAGCAATCATCACATACGGGCGTGGTAATTTCTTCCTGATGCTCACACATCATAAAATCAAATCGTCGTTATGTTGTACAAACTAGGCACCTGCTTTATATCTCTACAGCTTCACCTCCCTCCCTGTCTCTGAAAAATTATTCCCGACATTTTCAGCCTCCGGTACGGGATGCCAACGACGTAGCCTCCCCTGTTTGTCTCTGGAGTCACTCGTACTGACTAATTATTAGATTAATTAGCGCGTCTACGACAGATAACGGCACGTTAGATTCACGACTCAGCTTTCCGTTGACACCTTTAATTACACCTCGTTGACAAGCGAGTGTATTACGCTTTTTTTAATCACACAAAGCCGGATTTCGGCCAAGAGTGTGTCCGACCACTCACTCAGAGACAATTTCTGCAATTATACTATGACGGCTGTGCGGGCCTATGAAGGAGGTGATAAGTCAGTTTCACATACTGTGGTACATAGATTGTTTTGAAACAGCCAAATGAACAGCCTATGAATGATGTTGCATTTCTACCTTACTATACGAAGGCTCTGATTGCCTAAAGTATATGAAAAGGCCGTTGTGATGCATCCACTTTACTCGAGGAACTGGTAATGAACTTGCAAACCTGGAGTTAGTTTCAATGTACTATTGAGAAATGGGAAATTTGCCCGGTTTGTATAAAGTGTACATAGAATAGGTACGTTTGGAAGCGGTCTAGTTGTGTTGGTCCAAACTTGTGATGGAAATACAAGTCGATCTGACGGTGTTGAGGTAACGACCGATTGCACTTTTCTTTCTTCATGGACCGGAAAACGTTAGCGAACTTGCACCTTGCTTTGCAAGATTATTGGTCACACTCCTGCCGATCACGGTCAAGCGATCCATGACCGGCGTATCAACGTCGTCGGTAACCATAGAAACGTCCGTCTGCAAGTCATCATCCCCAGTCGTTCTCCCTAGCGAGAGGTAAATCTCAAATTGTGGACCAATCGTCCCCTCCAACCCCCCCCCCTCACTTTTCCTCTCTCATTCGTTGCCTCTTTTGTTCTTTACTCTTGTGGGCTTCCATCTGTTTAACCTACTTTATCGTGGCTGGTGCTCAGAAAGTCGGTTCTCATTCTCAACATCTAGTTCGTGTTCTCATTTCGCTCCTTGCCTTCTGCGTGGTCGCGGGTGATTTCATTTCCTTGCATCTGCAGTGGACAGACCATGGACAGACTGATGCGTCACATGCCTTCTGTCGTGACGTTTGGGGGGTTTTCTCCCTCCCCTCCCCCTCCCCTCCCCCACCCTCTCTCTATCTATCTATCTCCCTCCCTCCCCCCTTCCTTCAGTTTCGTCTTGTCTGCACTCCTAATGAAAAAGCGGGAGGAATAGGTTAAAAAAAGAACAAGTCCCTTGCCTCTTGTCACCTGTCCCATACATCCATTTTCAGAGTTACTGTAGTATACATCAGATCTTCATCAGACAATACCCGCGCCTCTACCGCTAACAATTCTCTGTGTATATCATAAAACGATCACTTTATCTGACCCAGGGAGTTGAGAGGACCAGTCACGTTGCGTCGGAGACACACAATCGCTCCATGAACTGACTGACCCTCGATAGCGAAATGACACTCGATCACGAAATGACCCTCGATCACGAAATATACGAGTTTTCACCGAAGTCCTTCTGAATTACTAGGCACGGACAGGATGGGCGATTGAATCATGATTATATCTAACGCCAAAAAAAAAATTATAAATGATTATCTGACTCGTTCCAAAGGGACCTTCAGTATCCTCAAGGGCACACAGATCACTGACACTGAGTGAGAGCAGTTGGAAAAAGCACATGGTCTTGGAAATGTACGGAGGGCATATGAATCTGTGACGCCACGGCACTTTAGTCTTTCCGCGTATGATGATGAGGTGCCTCCTTGGTATGTTGTGCCTTTGCTCCCAATCACTTTTTTTATAACAACATAGTCTGCCTAAAAAAATTTACCCCCCCCCCAAAAAAAAAAGAAAAAAATCACCGCTGCCAAAATGACATCCACAACGTCGTGATAACTACTAGTACGTGGGATAATCGAATATGTGTGCTGATGATAACGATGTCCTACCCGTGTCTTCCCAGAAAAACCTATAACAATTACTACAAGACGCACAACACACGCACGCACACACACACACACACACACACACACACACACACACACACACACACACACACACACACACACACAAAATACAAGGACAAACATAGCATTAGCACACAAAAACGCACACACACGTCAGACACATACTTCGAATACAGAGTATAGTAGGCAAAAAAGACGAGAGCGCCACTGTGTGTAGTGGTTTTCTGGTAAACAAACAAATTACAATCGACGGTTGTCAATGGACGGAAATAAATTGATCAAATGTTTGTTTGTCTTTTTATCATTATTCTGATCCTCACTCAAAAACTCGGTAGGAAAGGCAGGTAATATTATGACAACCCCCCCCCCAAAAAAAAAAGTTTATCTGTTAAAAAAAAAAAAAGAAGAAGAAATGGCTCTTTATTATTGATCATGTACAGGAAGATAGCGAGAGAATATTAATCTACTCTGAAGTGTCACAATCCAAATCCAAAGACCAAAATGAAGGACAAGATTTCCATTTAACATTCAGACGGATGATTAAACACAACAATACGTAATCATGCGTGTTCCTTAACATAATACCACTGCTTATCAGTTCTGAAATGGCTCACTCAATACGGATAGAGTAAAATGAACAAAGAAACTATCATACAAACAAAGTTATTTTTCGGGTGACAATGACGTCAAACTAAATCATCGTTCCTATTAGACAAATAAGTATTCTTGTTCATCGTCAGTTTTACAAAACTCTTCTTCTTTTCTTGAAGAACACGAAAAACAAAAGGATAGCGCTAGCTCCCTTTTGAGCGTAGTTCGCTGCAGTGCGTTTCTTCAGTGTTATTGGCGTATATTGAAAATAATCGAAAAAAAAAGAGGCGTAGAAAGAACGGGGCTTTTTCAGTGTAGTTCGGCTTCAATTCACTGCCACAAAATATCGTCCCCACCAACAACTCTTGCTCGTGTCAACGCGTCACGCAAACATCGCCTGACACTCGAGACCACTTTTATGCTGAGAATGTTGGTATTTCGGCAAGTTGGTAACATTCCACCCACCTTTTGACCACCACTAAGCGACATTTCGAGGTCGACAATCATGAACATGTTCAATTTCCTCCTCTTTGTTAACTAAAGATGTCAACCTGAATGCAAACCGGCGTCTTTCTGGCGTTGCCGTGAGACCGGCAGACATTTTGGTATGTTAAAAAGACGTACTGATAAACCATGTTTATACGACAGAATTGTCGACAAATATCTGCGCGGCGAGCGCGTCTTACCAGTTAAAGTGCATCATCCAACCTAAATTATTGCGAATTTTAATAAAGATAGCCAAATCAAACGAATCGAACGGTAGAAGCTACATCAAATTAGACGCAATAGGAGCATTCTCGAAGTCTTTCAAATGTTTTTTTTTTATATTTGAATTTCATGCTATTAGTCGTAACGGCACATTAGATGATAAGACCTTGTCAAAACCACAAAACTTGATGTAGAATGAATAATACTCACAATTTTTTCATGTTAATGCACAACCTCAATCACACATATAGGCCTATGTGTGAATTATATATGTTTACATCACATAATCTTATATGCATACACGCATACATACATACATACATACATTTTTTAGTGGGTCCCTCCATTTTTCGAATTATCCACAATGTTTACTTACTTCAAATCACTTGTGTTTTATTATAATGTGTAATTATTGCAAGGTGCTACAAATATTATTGTATATTCTTTTCATCCTACATAGTTTTACGCACCTGATTTTCTGTTACCAAAAAAAAAGAAGAAGAAGTGATGTTTATATGTTCTTGTCGAAAAATGAAATAAAACATTGAATTGAATTGAATACATACATACATACATACCGAGGAAAAATAGAAACAATCTAGGATTTCGAACCTTAACCTAAAGGCCTTTAAGTTCAATGTGGCATCACCAACAACTGTTGCAGTCTTCTTATCCAGCGTTGAAGTCACATTACTTGAGTCGAAATTATAAGAATCTATCTGTCGGACCAGGGAGGTGCCTGGTCGGACGGATTGTCTACTTTTCCTCAACCCTTACCAATGTCATGGAGCTAGCAGCTCCATGCCACTGTGTTCCTTTATCAAATACACATGCGTTCACTGAATCCACATATAGGGGGAAATTCCCAGCATTTAACCACGAATCCAGCTTGTTTCGTACCTGTACAATGGCCCTCTTGATATTAAAATGCCCTCTTTAAGTGTGCCTGTAAAGAGTCAACACGTCCTTATAGTAGAGTGATTAATACCACACTCAATGCAAAAGTGACAAGTGTGCGTGCTGTAGTCCTATGTAGATTTAACAAGTCAAGTCCTGGGGTGACTATTAGCTCCAGGAATCATCAGCTTGTCCGCATTATCTGAATTCTGAATTCAGTCATGAATTTTCATTGCGTAAACGTCCTGGAGAGAGACTAGATGGCATTGATGGTATTCATTAAATTTACACAAATACAGAAAAATAAACAACTTTAAAGAGAGATTCTGGACCAGTTCAAAGTTTAACTTTGAACTGACTAATAGTCTCAATAGAAGTAGGACTAATATAATAGTAAGGAGTAAACTTGCCATGTACAGCATGTATAGTTTGCACGCAAATCTTGAAATTCCATTTGTGTGTGTGTGTGTGTGTGTTCTGCAAACGAACAAAAACGACAACATGATGGCATACAATCAAACTAGGGCTTTAGAGAAAAAAATAAGCACGTTTTGTTAAAGGTCCTGTTTACCTTTGGGAGCAGTAATTTAAAAAAAATGTTCAAGATATCACATCCAATGCATATGTGCAGGTCTGTTGTATCACAAAACATCCTGCGGCCAAGTAAAATGTTCACAATGAAGCCTAAAATATTAGGAGATATCAGTATTTTCTCATTAAACCATAACTGTAGACGGTTTAGTCTTGAAACATTTTCATTATAACTATTGTTCGCATTTTGTGTATTTCAATATACTTGGTATTGAATATCATGGATTCAAGTTTTTTATAGTGGTTGTTTCTATCCCTATATAACTCACATTTTAGAAATATTCTACAGAACGAAAGCTAGGTTTTTGTTTCATCTGCAAATGGTAAATTATGCCTTTAAAGTAGACTATACAATGAGAAGGTAGCATAAAACAAATCTAAATTGTGAATATTTGCTCGTGACGGGTTAATACTGTAGGCCTATACCTTGACGTTAATCACGCACCCTCCCCTTTCAAGTTAGGGTGATGGATACCAACTATCGCAGCTATCTACTTATGTCAATTGGGTGTATTGCGATTTACTATGTATCCCAGTTAATGAGCTGCCAATAAAACAAATTTGTGTGATCAGCATTCGTGCCTTATCTGGGTCAACAGCTCGGAGTGTGGATAATGACCGTCTGTCAGATTTAATTTCGTAAGGTTAAACACAAAACAAACTAGAACTAATGGAGTGTAGTACAGGTGTCACGTGCCAGTGACAAAAAGGGGGAAAAAGAAAAAGAAAACAACAACTTGACACACTTGCTAGGTAGCGTCAGGTGGGTGAGAAGCAATTTTACATTACTTCGGTTGTTGTTGTTATTGATGTCGCAGTTGAGAGTGCGTGTATGTGTGCGTGTGTGTATATGATGAGCATACTTATGGATAATGTAGGCATGCTATCTCCTTATCATATCTGTTTTCATGTCACGCAAGGGGCAGACATTTGGATGACTCGCACGATATTTTGTTTTTGTTTTCAGCCACTCTCTATAACATTTTTGTTGTGTGTTGTTGCTTTCATATTCCGTCGTAAAAGGTGGTTGCTAAGCATTGTTGCATTTTCTCTAATTAACTTTTGGCAACGTGGTCTATAGCAACGGTTTACCCGGGATTGTCTGTTAGTTTGAACGGGTCTGTTGTAGTTATATTGGCCTACTTATACTAGATACATTTTGTTGGGGTTAGGTTTCTTTAGTGTTTTTTTTTTTTTTTTTTTTTTTTGGGGGGGGGGGGGGGGAGTGTGAGACGTTTGAAACAGAAACAGAACTTTTACGTACTTCGTGAATGGATTGTGGTTCAATAGCTCCATGGTTTCAAGCCCCCATTGATTGCGAAGTAAGGGCGTTATTCTACTGAGCGATATAAGTATTTGGAATACGTATCTCTCCACCAAAGAGCAATAGACGTGCTTACGCCGCCTGATCTCAATTCGTTACATAGGGGCTACTCTTGTAGCTGGCATGAAAAGCATGTTTCTCACCTCACACGCAAATCTAGTATGTACACTTAATAATCATGGCTTACCGGCCACTAAAAGAGCAGCATGCAACATAATTAGTTAGACAATTTTACAGACAAACTCAACCGTCTTGCATACGTATAACAGACAAACTCAACCGTCTTGCATACGTATATTTATATCTTTAATCCTCTTCCCACCCCCCCCCCCCCCCGTTTTGTAGTTCGATTTGGTAATTGGAATAACTCGTGCCAGACTTCAAGTCGCAACAAGGGCTCTGGCGATCCTCATATTGCCTCTTAAAACTGCTTTTCATTCCTGTGATTATTGGGAAATCTTGCGATTGCCTTGAGAGAAAAAAAAATGGAGGTCTTGCGGTAAACCGCAACAGACGTATTTCTATCATATTTTAATGGAATGTATACTATTATTTCATCGTTGCAATATATCTGCTACTGTTTTGGAAATGAAAATGGAAATAAATGAATGGAAATTGAATGCTGTTACATAGAAGAGGATCAGAGAGAGGTTCATACCCTTAAAGGGATAGTGCAGTATTGGTGGAGATGAGAATTTGGATTTTAACTTTTTGTGAGATACCAAGAAAACACTAATGATATAGTACAGAGCACACCATTTTAAGAGGAATTTAAAGTTTAGTTGATGAAAATCTGGTTTGGAATGACTGAAACATCCAAAAACACAGTAAGACAAAGCGATAGTAATACAGTGTGGGTCCCACACTTTATCAAATCACTCTTTTTTGGATATCTCAGCCATTTCAAAACCAATTTTCATCAAATAAACGTTGAATTCCTCATAGAATTACATGCTCTTTCATATTTCATAAGAGGTTTCTCATTATCTCACCAAAAAATGTTAGAAACCTGAAATTAGGTCTTAACCAAAACTGTACGATCCCTTTAACAACCACCAAAAAAAAAAGCATCTGAGTTCATTACAAGGGGTACCAAACCGTGCAAACGAGACAGTGGTAAGGACGAGCAGAGAGATATCAGGGAGATCGGGGGGGGGGGGGATGGGAGGGGAGGGGTATGTGGGAGGGAGAGGGAGGGGGCGCAAGAAAACGTAGAGGGAGAATGGAAGGGGGGGGGGGAGATATGGCGTGTGTTGGGACTGCCATAATGCGGCGTGACTGAGGCTTCCACAATTTAACACGGCAGGTGACGCAATCAGTCACACATCGATATGGCATGCCGATAGCCCCCAAAATTAAAGAGCAAGTATTATTATGTGGAAATTAACAACGAGATTTTAGAGCATGCAGTCTAGCGGACAGGATGAGCGTGGCTAGCCGGCTGCGAGGAGATTAGCGGGAGAACTAACTCTTCTAAAGTCCAGTGAATACCTCCTTGACATTGTAGACTTTGTCAAAGGGGTATAGAAGCTGTGACAAAACGGATCATTTTTTTAATCATTATAATATTCATGAAATAGAATCCAATCTCAACATAGATTCAAGAACCAACAAGGCATACAACTCCTATTCTTCATAATACGCTAAAAACTGTAAAAGCGGCAAAGGGTAATATTCATTTTTGAAGGGAAAAAAAAAGACAGAGCAAAGCCTGGGGTGAAGAGGCTTTCAAGTTTCTGTTTTTGTTTTTGTTTTGCTGTTTGTTTGTTTGTTTGTTTGTTTGTTTTTTATTGAACTGTAGTACCAGGGTTCCCACCTCCCTGGTAGTACAGAGATGTAGTTCGCTCCGGTAGCCAGGTCGCGCCAGCCGTTGTCTCCTACCTCACGCGGCGCTCGTTAGTAATAATATCATTTCGATTATGATGCCTCGTGGCCTTGCTCGAGCCAAGCGCGAATCAAAATTTGGCCCGTGAACCTGGATGACAAGCGAGTTTGTGTAGGCCACTCGCACTCTGTCTGCTGATGAACACAGTGCCAATGACACGCTTTATCAACACGTACGAGTTGTCATTCATTGCTTGTGAGAGCACCCTGCTTTGTTCCTCTTTTATCATTAGTCATGACTTCTGATCCAGTCACGTCCGACAAGCAATTGCCAGAAGTTACACCTAAGAAAGGATTAAAAAACATCAGAAATGTTGGCTTGCATCACCTTCTTATTCCCAGAAAATGCTAGTATTACAACCATTAATCAATTTCTTTATTTTATTTCTTTAAATTTGTATGTTTTCATTTATCAAATTACCAAACGTCTTTGTCGATTGCAACATTAACAGTGGGGACAAGTTTGCAACAAATTTCTCAACAAATCTTCACATTATTTTTTCTTAATTAACCACACAACCAAGTCCTATCACGCAGCATTTCCATAACTATATCTGTCACCATTGTACGTGTCCCTCTGATCTGTATATATACCAATATATCTATATCTTCCTAAATTCCATTATATCTCCGTATTTGTCTCCATGTCCATGGATTCATCACGATAATATTGGATTTGATAACATAATAAAGTCAGTGTCCCTTTCAGTTAAAGTAGCCCCGCATTAGCCGTGGAGTTAATTTGAGCGAAAGTGCATAAATTAACCGAGAAGGCCTGATGCATTAGCAAGCAATGTGTATACTGTTGTTGATAGGCATCCAACTGATAAAGTATTAACGGAATTTGCTCATATTTTTTTCTCCTTCTTTTCCAATGCAGGGGGAAAAACTCTAAGTCCTGGCTAAGCATCTCCGAGCATTTCAATAGATTCTACAATATTTGATCACGCGTGGACATTGTGGCCAATAGCCTACGTGTTTATCATTCTTGGCACGGTGAAATGAGCAACCACTGAGCATTACAGTGATATAAAATGAAAAAAAGAAAGGAATTTAAATCCTTATTGGCAAACGTGGTTGCTGCATGGATTGAGTTCTTGTGTGCGTTTGTGTGTGTGTGCTTTGGGACTTTTTTGTCAGTTTCTTATTTTTAACATGATACACTGTGTCTTTTCGACGCGAATTTGCAATTTTAATGGGGAAAAAAAACGCTCAAAAAGTGCGCTCAGTACAATGGAGAAAGGCATCTGACTGTAGCGCCCTCTATATATATTTCCCGACTTTATATCATCAGTATACTTAGTATGCGTAATTTATATTCTGCAGGCCTACTGTATTTCCCGACTTTATATCTTCAGTATACTTAGTATGCGTAATTTATATTCTGCAGGCCTACTGTATTTCCAGCATTACTATAAAATGTCGGTAACAGATCAACACATGGAGTACCCATGACTGAGTTCATGAGAAAACATAGAATGTCTTGAACTTCAGTCTAGGGGTATCCAAAGATTGATCTAGTAAATTCAGCACTTTATGTATCTGCTGTCATAAATATTAATTATTTACACCGATGTAAGGTCTGTCAAATATGTAATGGAAAGCATTATGGGACGTAATCACATATGTGTGATATCTCCTTGCTTAACCAAAGTAGGAAGCAATTAGCAATACTGACCCTGGGAGATTAGGGGAGGCGATGGTTCATCACGTTGTTATTCTTACAATCCCGTCCGCTGATTTTAAGTACGATATACTGTAGATTAATTTCATTCACTTGAATCATACTTGAATGGAGTACGCCATGAACACACTGCGACTAGTTCTAAGACATGAAAAACATGTATGTCACATCCGTTGCCGAGTACAGCGGTAAATTTTTCCAGGGTGCCTTACAATCGCCTCTGGGTAAACGAGTTTAATTTGTCTGCTAAGTATCCCATTACGACCTTGAATAGTTGATAGTGACGCATTGATCTCTTCGATCATCTTGACAGGTTTCAAACGACAATAGGCCTATGTCCCCGCGAGGCCCTCACATTGCATTTCACCCTTTCTATCTGGAAAAAGAAATGATGAATTAAAAAAAAAATCATCTGAGTTAGTCTGTCTCCAAAGAGTTTTGATTTCGTTAACATCTAAAAGTCAACGGATTGTTGGTCATGAAGACCTCCCAACCTTTCTGACTGAAAAATAGGGATGATTTGGCTCAAAAGTAGGAATGAAAGTCACAGAGCAGTTCCAATAGGAGCGTATAGTAAAATTATCAAGAAAACTAGGGAACTCCTCTTGAAACATGAGCTGGGAATGGTCAACATTCAGATTCTTTCTTCCAAATTCAGAATGGTTGGGAGGTCTGGTCATGGTAAATGTCGCAAATGCTGCCATCTGACTCCTCATTAAGATGTGTCATTTCTCAGATTTCAAGCGCGTCATTACCTACATGGTGCACATGAAATGAAGGTATAAGCGACCAGAATCTGTTCAGTAATGCTACACGAATATCGGTCTATGAAGAGATTACTATCTTTTACACACCTACATAACAGGACGAGAAGAAACCACAGTTTAACTGTTTCAAAGATCTTCGCTCTTCCCACACGGAGGGGAGTATAAACTTCGGCATTTTGTTTGAATTTTTTTTGAACCACCTCTCTACGAATGCATCCCTCAGTGGTTACCAATCGCTTTGTATGTCAAACAATAACCAGTATAATAGCAGCAAAAGGATCAACTAAGAGCTCCAATTGCACCGACAAGAAACTGTCATTTACGTGTCTTCAAACTACAATAGATTTATGAGAAAAGACACACGATGAGTTCATTTTGATGGTCTTAACAAAACACCCCACAAGCGATTTCAGTATTCGTCATCATAAAACCACTGTTTCGGATTTTGGTTCTCTGCCAGTTATCTCGGCGAAGAAAAAAAAAAACACTTATCGTCGCCATGGCAACATGCAGTCGTCTGGCAGGATTGCTGAGCAACTGTTCCCTCGTCCGTTCATTCTGATATGTTCGAAAAGAACGCCTGTTTCAGTATAAGGACCCACAAAACGGCCATGACAGCAAGATTGCGAGCATCTTCCACGTAAGCGATTTGGACATAAATCCCTGAAACAGCACTAACGAGGGTGTTTTCGCCTCTGCTGGCTTGTTGCAGTCATTCTTTGTAGGGACGAATTACTGTCGCTAACAGACAGACAAGAGAGGGGATAAAGCCTACCTCACCCGACATGAATGGTGGTCAACCCAATAAAATTGAGGGAAAAAAAAGAGGGGGAAAAACAAAGCAAAACAAAACAAAAACAAAATGTGTTGTTACAGTGTTCAGAAACAGTGTCATTCAAAACTTTGCTTATCATGATCCAACTGTCGCGTTACATCTACAACTGAATCACTGACAACTTCTTTTTTTTTTTCACCATCTCCTTGTTCTTAGGTTCAGTCCTAGCATGGAGCAGCTCCATGGTCCTAGCATGGAGCTACCAGCTCCATGGTCCTAGGATACAAGCAGTGTGCATTGCGGGGGTGTGGTGGTTGGTAGAAACGAGGGAGAATGGAGAAAACGAGAGGAGCACGACAGAATACTCTGGTCAGGGAGGTGGAAGAAGGGATGGTACAGTATTGGTAGAGATGAGAATTGGGCTTTTAACTTTTTACGAGATACCAAGAAAACACTTGGACTTATGAAATAGTACAAAGCATACCACTTTAAGAGGAATTCAAAGTTTATTTGATGAAAATCGGGTTTGGAATGACTTACAAAGTAAAACAAAGCGATCGTAATAAAAGGTGGGTCCCACACTTTATTAGAATCGCTCTGTTTTGGATATCTCAGCCATTTCAAAACCAATTTTCATCAAATAAAGGTTGAATTCCTCATGGAATTACATGCCCTTTCATATTTCATAAGATGTTTCTCATTATCTCACCAAAGATGTTAAAAACCTGAAATTAGGTCTCAACCAAAACTATACGATCCCTTAAGTCATATTCATAGATTGTCAGCTTCATGCAAATAATCCAACGTAAAAAGGGAAATTAACAGCAAATTGTGGATAGAGCGAATGCGACAGCATTAGTAGAACGCAACTGTGACGTTTGAGGAAAATATCACTATACGTTCCAAAGACATGTTCAATGTATAATTATATTATATTCAAGGTTTCGGTGTCGCCATTGCCGGACATAAAGATTTGGAGAGCAATCTGTGATGACAAAGTGTCACAGTCAGACGGCGATATAAAGAAAATACAGAGAAAATTCCACAAAATGTCATTATCAACTTGTTGCTGACACAATGAAGTTAAGGGTAACATTATTCCCCTGCCTTCTGAAAGAGGCAACTTAAGTGCTCTTGTTATGAAAAACAGAAAATATGTTGAATTCTCTTGATATTTCCTTTACATCGTTGTTCAAATGTGACATCATGAAAATCATTTAGTGTCTTCTTATCCAGCGATGAGAACACATTGATTTGACCAACACTTTAAGATATGAAAACGCTTTAGTAAATAAATATTAATGTAAAATTTTCTCAACTTCCCTCAGTGATATGTTACACTCTCTATCTACATTCACTATAGATTCACATAATATAATTACGGGTTTGGGGGTAAATGACAGGCGCTGTTTTTACGGCACTACAAGTATTTATTGTTTGTTTGTTTTTCTTTTGTTTTTGTTTTTAACTGAAGCCATTGTGAAAAGTTGTCTTTCAGGCAATCAGCTCAATTTGATTAGGCTATCGAAAACGCGGATGGATTATTAGCATAAAAAGACACTTTCTAAACAATTTTATCCGTATGTATATAGCGCAAAAAGTTCTTACATTGATCGGAGCAATCCATCATGCGTATGCAGGAATGTTTTGAAAATCGCGGCGATTGGTCGACTTGCTGATTTCATATGAAATACTTTATTATATTTTAAAAAAATTAAACTCCGCATAGCCGATGCCTGCTCATTGTAAGCTTGGCCACTTCAGGCAAATCAATTAGCATCGATAACAAGTACTCAACCCTACATAAACAGTAGGTATCACGGCCCTTTTCAGTTTCTCTATAAGCAAAAAACGCCAACCGTAATCCGATTTTCCCAGGAAGTCCCGCGCTCCTTTCATCTTCTGACATTTTTTTCCTTCAAATACTTTCAAGGAGACTACTGTAGTATGAAGCCTTTGGGCAATCACATTCAGATGCCTTTATCTAGTAACAACCCCTTGTCAAAAATAGCCTTAGAGGGCCATTTTCATTTTTCGTCTGTATGCTTTTTTTGGTGTGTGTGCCAGTGTGTGTGGGGGGGGGGTTCAGTTTATTTGTTATCAAAGCATTGTATGTCATCTCTCTTTCTTTGGATAAGCCTAACGCATGATGTTCGAGGTGGCGTAGGAGCTGAGGGGTAGCATATCTAAAATATAGTAGAAAAAAAAAACCCGAGAAAATAAAAGCGATCTCAACGATTTCCAGATAGGGGTTGGTCGTGTGTGGCCTGAAGTTTGCACATTAACATTCTGGGTGCATTAGCAGCAAGAACCTCCTCTCTCACCTCAACATGCTTCGGGGGGCTCAGGACCATTCTTCTGTCGAGCACATTTTGTGTGTCACAATGGTCTGACCTTCAGGCTCTGCTTTATTCCTGCGTCTTTGAGCGAAGAATTTTCTGACAAATTTCTTATCTCATTCTCAGCAAAGGGGGAAAAATTCAACATCCTGCGCAAGCCCTGTCCACATTCAACTAAACACGAACGCTTACCACAAGATAATCGTATTCTTTACCATTTAACCACTGCGAGAAGTTAACCCCGCTGCTTTCAGGGGAGTGTAGTTCCTTACAGAGTTTATACCATGTTACAGTACACCCCATTCATGTAAACATGGACTTGTGAGGTAGGTATTTTAAATTATTAAGGCTAGTTGCGACAATGAAACGTCAGTTGTTATGATGCGGAGTTCTGATTAATTTGTGAGAGACTCACCACAATCGCTAGCTGGTAGAATTCAGCACGATTTCCTTGCAGTAATTCATTGTAACCGACATCCAAGCAAGTGGAACAATTACAAAATCAATTTGATTAAAACAAACAAGAAAGACTCGATACAGACTAGAGGGAAAAGGCATTTTGTTTCAAAAAGGTTGTCTTGACTTTCAATCCTGGACGATACAATATCTCTGCTTGGACAAACTGTCCCTCTTGACCCAACGTGGGTTCATGACAATTCTCTATCGAAGAACTATAGTGGCAGTGTATCAGGAGAGGCTACCTTGAGTGCATAACGACGACGACGACAATTATGACCATGATGACGACGACGACGATGATGACGATGGTGATGATGATGATGATGACGACGACAATGAAGATGACGATGATTACTACCATTATCATTTTTGTTATTATAATTTTAAGTGATTGATTTTTTTCTTAGGCTTATTTTCATTTGTATTTATTTGTTGTTGTTTGTTTTTTTCGTGTGTGTATAAATGTATTATTTGACATTGTGTGTAATTGTTTTACATTGATATAGCTGATTCTGGTTGCCCACACTGGTCGGGGAGGAAAGCCTCGAGCCTCGGTGTTCCTCCCCTGGCAACCAGCGGTATGCACCTAGAATCACCACATTATTTTATATCATGAATGTAATATGATTTTCTATTTGTATTTTATGTTGAAATGCCAAATAAATACATAAATGAAGTAATAATGATAATCATAATAATAATAATAATAATAATAATAATAATAATAATACTAATAATAATGTTTCTATTATTATTATTGTTGTTGTTGTTGTTGTTGTTGTTGTTGTTGTTGTTGAAGTTGTTGTTGTTGTTGTTCTCGTATCCATCGTACACAAATGAATTGGTACCTGACAATCTTGGGGTAATCAGCATGTTAGGGTCCTCCGAGAGAGTAGTGTCTAAACATGGAAGAGGCTACCGTGGACATGAATAACGCCATCATTAAAATCATCAGTCCGTACATACGGAGTACTCATCACGTGACGGTCACCTTCCTATCATTCGTCTGATTTCCTTTTCTCGATCTGCATGTAGTGACCACAGCGTTGCTTCTGAATATCTTTACTATTGGTGCATGGTAGGTAGTCTTGCATTTGCCTAGAATCTCGGAGTTAAAAAGGTGGTATAGTTAGATTGGTGGAGATGAGGATTGGGCTTTAGGGCCTACCTTTTTAAAGGGACGCAGTCCTCACGAAACTTAAAAAAATATGTTGTTGTTGGTACCTCCAATGAACTACTTTCACCAAAAACAAACTTTCAAATCACCAAATAAGCTCGTACATTTTGGTTGAAAAAGTGTGACTCTGCATGGTGAATATGCTAATGAGCAAGTCTTGGCGGAGAGTCATACGTCATCGATGCACAACTCTTTCCGGCGGTGTTCTGCTCGTCATGCGTACGCTCCCTAGTTATTTATAAATACATGTTTACTATTTATTTTTATACTAATTGTATATATGAATAAGCTTGAAATATTTTGTTTGAAATAATAAAACCACATATTGTCACATTTTATGAAAAAATCAGATATGATCATTTTGAACACTTAAATTGGTTTTCTGAGGCACGGCTGTCAACTTGAGAGTAGGGCATCAATGACGTTGCACCTTTTGGCAGGCTCTTACACGATCGCTTGCAGGAATTATTTTTTAAAAATCGCGTACGGAGACAATTTTTTATGTCCACGCGTATAAATTGGTGAAAGGTTATATTTTTTACTCTTCTTAATTATCAGTACAGTGAAAATCTCAGGACTGCTTCCCTTTAAGATATACCTAGAAACCCCCGGTGAAATAGTACATAGCATACTATTCTAAGAGGAATTCAAAGTTTATTTGATGAAAATCGGTTTTGGATTGGCTGGGACATCCAAAAACAAAGTAAAACAAGGCGATCGTAATAAAAGGTGGTCCTACCTTTTATTAGGATTCCTCCATTTTAGATATCTTAGCCATTTCAAAAACCAATTTTCATCAAATAAATGTTGAATTCATTTTGGAATTACATCCTCTTTCACATTTCATAAGAGGTTTCTCATTATCTCAACAAAAAATTTTAGAAACCTGAAGTTGGGTCTGAACCAAAACTATACATTCAAAGTGTGTGCTCCATGGAGAAACTTAGCGTTGATGTTCAGTTTACCATGCAAGATGTCAGTAAGTAGGCTGTAAAGAAAATATGCTTTTTCTTCGAGATGTTCACGAGGAGTTTACACAGAGCTTCAGGTTCAACTTCGGTGCTATTTTGTCCCTACTTCAAACATTCATAAATTTAATGCAGATCTTGTCCCGCAAGTGTTATTTTGATATTGTCAGAAAAGTCATGTGATTGTGTTTGTGTTTGTGTTCTTGCTTGTCTTTCCCTTTTTCTTCTTCTTTTTCTTCTTTTCGCTCAGGCGTGATTGACGATTTTTGCGACTCTGTTTTCAGTAACCCGGCAGACGAACTATAGGCGATAATTATGTCACGTACAGGGTTCGCGCTCACCGTTGGTTCCTCGCAGACAACTCCTGTATTCAGAGCGACACTGCAGTAGCAACACCCCATCAATCAATGCCTACACGTGTACAAAAATGTTCCCTGCAATTTACGGGTTCACTTCACCTCGTATTCAGTCGTTGCGGATAATTGTGCCATTTTCTTGCCCTAGATTGTCCATTATTGAGTCCAGCGTAAATCATCATCATTCATTCAGACGGGCATCAAACAGATTTCTATCATGCAACCTCTCTGCGAGGCTCATTTTTGTTCCCTTTTTATCACAACAGTGTTCCAGAATGTAATAATATGGATAGAACTTGAACACTGGTTTGATTGTTGTTGTTGTTGTTATTGATTTTTTTTCTTTCCCTCTTGTCTCCCTCCCTCTCTTTCTCTTCCTCAATGGTCTCAATTCTACTTCTAGCTAGACTCCACAACATTGTCTCGTGTGACTGGCTGGCAATTAAATGGGCAAAATAGAGGCATTAACGAGCTTTTTTAATTTCAACATGAAAAAAAAATGAATAAAAGAGGACCCGGCAACGCACGGAATACCTAACCGTGAACTTCACCACCCAACATATTCAGTCTGAAACCGGCAAAAGCCCAAACACACACACACACACACACACACATACACACACACACACACACACACACACACACACACACACACACACACAAACATACATACACACACATCTATCAACATCTGTCAACGTGATCTTTGAGTATGAACACTATACTTGATTATCTGAAATTGAAATCCTGGGCGCTCCAATTAGTAAACTATTACATGTCGCACAGAAATTCCACTAAGATGGGGAACGAACATAAATAATAGACTCGCCGCTATCAGGGGTGTGGTGTCTCTCCTCCACACAGTGGTAAAACCATCAATCCGCCTTACGCGGCCGATCATGCAAACATTCATCCAGTTTATGCTCCTAGACATCTGTTTATTCGATCGCCCTTTTACCGCCGTGTCAAAGCGCGCGCGAGTGCCAGTGTCGTTTGTCAACGCCGGGAGTATGTGCAAGATATTACGTAATAATTGTTATGCCTTATTCGCCGTTTCGTAGAACTCCCCCATACCATCAGCATGGGAAAAGCGAAGATTTTAAAGGGGTGGGGATGGTACTAGTATGTGGTAAGACACAGTCTGCGTCTGCGAGAGGGTCGCACAGAGAGGTGTTCAAGAATTAACGATGTGCAAAGAATACAAGCATGATTCAAGGCACCAGAACTCCCTCAAGAGATATGCCCTGGTTGTGCGGACATGATGTGAACTTCTAAATGTGTTATGTGCTATTATGGTAGGATCGTCTGCGCTCGCTCTCCTTGATACACGGACGGGTGCCATTCGTGTGCGCTGCCCGAGACATCCCGTAAAATTATTAGAGCAAGGCTGACCCACGAGACAGCCCGTAAGTGTACCCGGCCCTGTATATTCACAAGAGCGAGTTGGGGGAGGGAGGGGTGGAGAAGACGTCTGGGAAACGGTTTAGTGTCGCCACATACAGCTTCGCCGTGGTGACAAGGCGTGTTCTTGTTTGAGAACACGATAAAAAATGAACAGTTCTCTGTCCGAATATCGAAGGGGATAAACACGCGGATTTGCATTCATGTAACCAGGGAGGTGAGCACCTCCCTGATGCATGATGTAACATAGGAAGAGGAAGCCGTCCGCAATGAATGAGAGTCCTTACTTCGGTACTCCGGTCATCTATACCATGAATAATAGAAATGGTTCCCAAAGTTGGTGCTTTCATTTCATTCATCGCATCAGCCTGTTCATCACTTTCATAGGGCCTACATTTCCTCTTCATCTCTGCGCGGGCTTCCACTTCCTTACTCTTTCTTGTCTGCTCTTTAAATACACTCTCAGCGTAGTAGTACTCATCTCTCTTCCGTTGTGGTAATCTTTTGGTATGAACCTTTATTTTATGATCCCTCTCCACCTCCCCCTTTCTTGTTGCTGAACTCGGCTCGGCATTCTCTTTCAGTCCGGATGATGAAGAAACGTCACTTTCTTAATTCCCAAGATCATGGGCCTACCGACTTTACATTGTCATCCTGTACTTGCCTACTTTCATTACGATGACTTTTTTGATGTTGTTGACGAAGCAAAATTTGACGTTAACAAACGAGATATCACTTCTTTTTTTTTCAAAGTTTTTGGATAATATGAATCGGTAAACATTCAGCTGACTTACCCAGTGATCACCCTGTTTGGATAGACGTAGCTGTAGACCTGTCTTGACGACGTGGAGGTTCGATATCTCGTCGGGGAGGCGTGGGGGAGAGATCCACACATGAGGGCGACAACGGCCCACACGCACCGAAGCAACATATCGGCAGAATTATCCACTGAAGAGCAAGAAGCAGCCCTCCGCTAGCTCTCCACGGGGGATGGGGACGGACGGAGCCCGGAGATCAAGTGATTGGAGGACACAATACGCGAGGGGAGTTGGATGACCGATCCGACAGATGTCGATGATAACGTGTCGATGAAGAAGAGGAGACCGATGCAAATGATTATAATCCGAGTGTAAGCCCTAACCGCCGCGAGCTAGTGAACGCACCTCGAGAGAGCGTATCAGTCGGTCTCGGGCTCAACGAGGCGACAGGATCGGGGTGACCTGGTCTGCGATCGGATCGTGCGAGGGCGGAGAGAGAGCACCTCCCAAAACGAGTCTCCGCCAGAGAAATTCTGTCTCAATCCCGCTAGATTCTAATTGACGTGTACATCCGAGCTATAGTTTGACTAATCATCTGTCACAGTCAGATGTGGAAACACCAAAGACACGATGGCATTCGAATTCGAGGCAAATTTCCACAACTGATAATCCTGTGATTGGTTGTTTACAATTTCTAAAAACTCCCACAACGGTACTGTTTCATCTGGAAATTTTGCCTTCATTGAAAACCAGCTGGCTCTAGTTGAAGATGATTAAAAAGAAAAGTTGAACTTTTGACAACTTTCAGCAAGAGTCTAGAGACAGGGTTGTTCCCTTCACCGACAGACTGCGGAGCGATGAATGCCGAATAGTGAAGTGTACATCACATTTAGGTTATCCGAGACTCTTTCAACCCGGTCACGTGCACACAAGCACAAGCACAAGCACACACACACACTTCTGCATACACATGCGTGCACACACCAATTCTTATTCGAACGAATAACATGCATGGGCCCAGCTGAGACTGATTCCACGAGAGGAAGTTGGACGCACAGCTAGAGTCTGATGCTGTTCTTCGAACTCCTGGCACAGTCTCGGCGAGTCATGTTGGAGCTGACATTCGCAGGAACGCAGGGGACCTGCGGCGCGTGCATGTTCGTTTGTGAATCGGTCGCCTCCCACACTGACGAACGAGAGTGGTAAATGAACGCAAAAACAACATTCACAAATCTTGGGACGTACTCTCTGACAAATCCTTATGGATTAATTATTTTGGAGAGATCTCTCTCGCTATAAAACACTACGGGATGTCACAGGAATCCGCATCGGGTGACATCTTTTGTGTGTCCCGAGAAAGTTTTTGACAGAGAGGGCGAAGAGAGTGCGCGCGCGGGAAGGGTTTATGCGAATAACGGTGCAGACGACACCGCTCATCACTAATTCTATATTACGTAACTGTCGTTTTCCGTCATTTGTCACGCCGTTTTTCTCAACTCTCATGTGGTAGGTCAGCCACCAAGGAAAGGATGACATGTATAGACCTATAATCAAAAGGGCTATTCTACAGTGGGTAAAATTGCTGTGCTTATTCAGAAGGGAATTGAATTGCAGTCGTCTTCGTCAACTAAATGATAATTCTCTGATTAAAGTTTCCCTCTTTCTCTCTTTTTCTCCCTCCACCACCTTCTTCTCTTTTCTCTTTCTTTCTACAGTCCACGCTACTATCCACATTTCTACCTCTATATTCTCTCATCATGTACTATTCAGTGCAACAAATTTAAATTTACTTGCGCAACTGGAATAGTATCAGTAATACTTGTCCTACGTCACAGCGCAATCTCTGCTAATCTGTACATAAGATGGTATGACTGCCGCTAAAACCAATATGCAACGGTATTCTCCTTTTCAATACAATGACAAATCACTTCACAAGCAGGAGGGAGTATAGTATAAGAGATCGGCAGAGATTGAAAAATACATGTATGTGAAAGGGGAAGACAATTGGGAAAAGATATACAATTTTAAAGCCGCTTACATCACAGCGTTCGGAGAAGGCCATCGATATTATTATACGCGGGATGTCAGCAGACGATCGGCCTTATAGAAGACATAATCCGTGTCCTCTGCAGAGAGTCTGTCAAAGGGTCACTTCATTCAGTGTGGATATTGTTGTTAAAGGGATGGTATAGTATTGGTTGAGGTGATGATTCAGCTTGTAACTTTTGCGAGAAACTTAAAAACCATCCCATGAAATGTTAAAGAGCATGCATGAAATTCTAAGAGGAATTCAAAGTTTATTCGATGAAAATCGGTTTTGATTTATTGGCTGAGATATCCCAAAACAAAGCAAAACGAAGCAATCCTAATAAACAATGTGCCCCACCTTTCATTTGGGATTGCCTAATTGTGGATATCTCTGTCATTTCAAAACCAATTTTCATCGAATAAACATTGAATTCCTCTTATGCTCTTTCATATTTCATGAGAGGTTTCTAATGATCTCAAAAGAGTATCACCGAAAAACGTTGGAAACCTGAAGACTCACCTCAACCGAAACTGTACTATGCCTTTACGAAAGAAGATAAAAGGCAGGAAAATCAAAGAGCCACAGAGACGATGTGTGTGTCTAGTTAAGTCACTGCTTCTGATGCTAATTATTTGTTTTGTCCAAGTAGCATCCGTTTGACCAACATCAGTTTTGTTTGCAGTGAAAAGCCACTAAGTGCGTGACTTTATTGAATATAGTTATTCAAACAAATATTATTGAATAAGACAAAAATATTTGTGATAAGAATTATGATAAACATACACTTACGCCATTATGTTAAAAATACAGGAAATATATTATCATCATCATCATACAATATGCTATGAAAATCATGTCGTGACAAAGCAAGGGAATGCTATAAGAGGACCATGGAAAAAAAAAACCAAGGAATATATTTCTTTTACCTAATAATGATATATATTTATGAGTGAATATTGGTGATACTAACACTTGTACTGTTATCTTTATACGAAAGTATCTCTTGTCAAATAATGTATAAATGATCCCCTATGAAAACCTGTAAATATGTACATGTAACATTGCTTCTGTGAATGTTGTAAATATGTTACATAATCTATATCATTGAAAGGACTGGTCTAGACTAGCCTGCACGCTATTGCCAGTTCTTTTTTGCCAAATCTGTTCTTTAACTATTGACTGTTTTGACTATGTTGACGATGTTTGTTTGGTAAATAAATTTCATTTCATTTCATTTCATATGTGACTTTACACTACAATATCTTCAAATGCGTTATCTTGAACAGGGAATGCGTTTAGACTTCAAAGTGACTCTATCCCTGTGTAATGATGTTATTAAAATCATATATCATTTTGTATGCAACTTTTCTTTTCCTGGCCAGACCCGTTGCACATCACCTTAAGGAGCAATTCCAATCCACTTCCAGTTACACACTAATTGCACAAGCATAGAATTAAACGAACCCCACGGGAGAAGTTTCCTCAGGAGCAGACAGTGAAATGACAAAGGTTAGACGTTTGAGTGCTAAGTTTCACAATGTCATGTTTCCGCTGAGCAGTGTAAGTGGTCGCAACCACATAGAGATAAAGTGAAGATGTCCTCATTCTGTTACTCTTTCATTGTTTGTACACTAGAACGTAAAATTTCGACCATGTATTTGGTAGATGATTTAACAGCTTTGACTCCCTTCCCACCATTTCTATCATAACATAAGCATACTTAGATGACCTCAGTGTCAGATCAAGGCGGTACTAGCTTGCCTAATAGTAATACCTTCTTGGTCAGATTATCCAACGATACGTTTTACCTTTCCGCTTACATGACTTGTACGCTATCCATTACAGACAATTTCGAACTGCGTAGAATGCGAGAGAATGACGCCATGACTATAGCCTGCATGTTTCTCCTCATGTTTTGGACACATCAAATCGACGGAATTTATGGTTTTCGGTGTTTGTTGACAGCTAACGATTCTTTACATCGTACACCTTTCATGTTTCGCCCTTGAAGACCCGGATGGGAGACATTCTTCTCGATCTCACTTGGCCTCTAGAAGCAATAACATTCCATCTCACACTCTCCAAAATGATACCCAATAAAAATACGACACTAATGGCACCATGCGACTGGTTGACAAGTAACATCCGCCACTTATCGGGTTCGATTACTCAACCCTACCCTCGCATTCCCTCCCCCCCCCTCCACAAAAAAAGAAAACTTTTCTCTTTTTTTTAACTACTATTATAATGATAATATTCAGCTTTCTACATAACTACCTGAAATAAAATAGCTTGGTTTCTCATCATACAAGTTTGTTGCAATTCATATCTCATCTGTTGAGATGATCAACAGAATGGACTGAACTTGAAATGCATTCGCAAGACTTTAGGAGTCAGGAAGAAAATGATAGATGCTACGTATTTCTCTTATTGCATGTGACACCCAAAACAGCTGAACATCTATTTTGTGGAATGCAGGCTCATTTGAATTGAAAATAAATAGTTCATCCTATGACGAATTCGACTGTCTTCTTTCACCAAGATTGTCAGCAATCTTACGATATCAAGGTTCAAGACGGTCACAAAACATGTATGATTTGTAAGTTTTATAAGGATAGCGGAAGAACTTGCTGTTTGTTTATCTTGCTGCCATTCGATGACTGACATACTTTCACGGGTGTTTAGAATGTTTGAGTAGCAATTTGTCTTCTTCCTTGGATTTACACAAGTATTCATTGAGGACAGGGGGGATACTGGCATACATTTTGCTCTTCCCAAAAGGAAATGGCTCGATTTGCAAAAGTCCAAAAACAACCAAGATGCAAAAATAAACGAACTAAATTTCAAACCAGCGTTCTGTCTAGACGCAAGGGAAGAAATAAACACATTACATCCCCCTCAAGTTGGCTGAGCATGACACCAGACAGGTTTGTAGCCATGCGGGTTCGACCGTTTCCACTTTCTTCGAAAATAAGGCTAGCGAGGAGTGGGCCGGGGGTGGGAAGGAAAACGCGTAAACGTCATTTCCCCGATTCCGTCAAACTTTCCGATATCATAATTGTTGTGTATTTCCTGTAATTACATTCCATACCACCCACTCTAAAAACCTATATCCGTTTACAGGACCCGCGCTGTTTGTCCTGCCCTGACGACGGTTTCCGTGTGTAGTGAGTAGACACGTACAGCCTGCCTGCCCTGTACTGCGAGATATGTATGTGAAGAGACGGAAAGGCCGTTGAAGTTCGACGAACTCGAGAGCGTGTTTGCCATGGGCTGACTGCTGCTGCTGCCCTCTGCGGTGAGTTGCTGTAATACTGATCTCCTGACGCCCTTCGCCGTGTTTTTGGCTACTCCTTGTGGGCCGAATATTTCTGACATTAAGAAAATAGTTCTCCATAGAGACGCCTGTTAAAATGAAAAAAAAAATGTATGAAATACACAAAAGATGCAATTACTTTCGCGTTTCATGTCTATGTAGACCAATTTGTTTCGTTCCAGTCTTAAAATTATGCAAGGGGGTTTCTCAGCTCAAGTTGCGCTTCGGTTTCACCACTCAAAAAAAAAATCGTCTGTTTTCTGAATCTACGACGAAAAGAAAATGAAATAGTTCCCCCCCCCCTTCCCACACACACACACACACACACACACACACACACACACACACACACACATACACATTTAAAAGAAAAGGTGTCAAGCGTCCGTAATGAGGTGCATCTTAAGATAAGATACACAATAACCAACCACATTCATTGTCTACAGGTCTGAAGCCAATGATGCCTGACGTTGTTTCTGACATGATTTTTCTCAACCGCATTTCTTGACCTTTGTTTTGATTGATGTTGGAGATATTACGTTGCAGTTTCTTTACTATTTCTAAGTTTATTGCTAGGTTTGCTTTTCCTTTGATCATGGGAATTATTTCACAATACATACACAAATTGCAGGGTAATCATCTCCCTTCCAATGTACGTATTATGAATCTTATATCACCTGTTTTATATTCAAATCCACATTTATGCCTAATGGATGTATTACATATTCTGAAGTCCCATATCTCATTGGCTGGTTCGTAGAAGCTTAAGATGTTAACTTTGAACATGAGTTAATTGGCAAGAACCCATACTTGAAAAAAAAAACAGTATCTCCTTATCGTCTAGGAATAGATCTGAAACTGTCACCACGATATCATCGATTTTCGAGTTCTAAGTGGTGTCGACTCGTGTTTTTTTTTTGCACGAATATAATATTCCTGATAAATAAAAAAAGAATACACAAACTCAATTTTACTCAATTTTATTCAATAGTAGTTTTAAAGGAAAAATAACACACTTTTGTAAGATAATAGATTTGAAAATGTCATGCTATAACTTAAAAGTCACGAATAATGAGAAAATTCATAGCAGGTATATTGCGTAGAATACACACAAAAGAATATATATGTGTTTTTGCTTCTAAAAGTGATGTCCTCACCCCGAATACCGTAAATTAAAAAAAAAAAATCCTTGATTTTACAGTGAGAAAGCAAAATGAATTTATGTACCCATTACGTATGCCCATGTAACCTATAACATTATGTAGGCCTATGTACGTGTATGTATAATGTGTGTACGCATGTGTGTGTTATAAGTACAAAACATAATTTTATGTATGTGTCCTATAATATAATATATGTACAACTGCGTATGTTAACGCCGAGAAAAATCATGCTTGTTCGAGCATAAGAGCACATGGGGTTTTTGTGTTGTTGTGTTTTCAACTTGTGGACACACTTTGATGACTCAGATAGCCTTTCCTGCCAAAATTAAGGGCGACGCTGACTGGACGTTTCGCGGAATCTACCAAATGAGAATATCTGGTCATGGTGAAACAATCATTGTAAGGAATATACTGTATAGCTCTAGGTGACCCTTGTAAGATCAAATTTCAAGAACAACAGTTTTTTCGCTTCCTCTTCGATAAAAAAAAGACATATATTATATTTTTGTTTTTCTTGAACAGCCATATGCAGTAATGTGAAAATGCAAATGGTGAGCTGTTAATGTCATCCCCCGGTCCTCCCCTCATAGCTCGGCATGCAGTTTGTGCATAAAATTTTTGAAAGTTCCTGTTTTGTTTTTGTTTTTGTTTTTCTCAAGCGCAGTTGCGCCCAGTCTCAATTCCTATTATACTATAGGTCTGACTGATTAATCGTAATGTTGAAGTTATTCAGTCAGGAATAACATTATGTTTAACTCTTTTACGGCAGAATTATTACGTGTGGGACAAGATTATATGAGAACTTGTGTGGTGATATCATCATGTGCTCCCTCACTAATTTCCATATTCATACCAACTGTTTGAAAAAGAAGAAGAAGAAATAATGAATCTTTTAAACTCCATTACTGTACCGTTGTGTCTATATGTCATATTTTGTTGGGTCGTTTTTTTTCAGACTATTACGTTTAACAGGTCCAGAATCAGGCATAAGTTCGTAAATTTCATGAAAGTGGTTATGCTTCATTTTGTGTATACAATAATTAAAGTAAAAAAAAAAGAGACATGGAACAAAACTGTTGTCAGTGCAATTCTTTTCTCCCCCCCCCCCCCCCCATCTCTGACGCACTATCAACGTCTGAAAGCTCCTGTTTACCTAGCAGAGCTTGATTACAAGCGGGTACTCGGAATTTCCTGCAATCTCCAATTCGCCGCGAAGGTCATGACGTCATCGTTTTCTCGAGAAAGGCGAGATTCAATTAATGATGTTACGAGAATTTCGGAAGTTGCAGTTTCTGTGCACCGATGTTTGAAATGAACGATTTCCGCAGAGAAAAAGAATTGTAACAACACTGACAACATTCTATAGAATAACGAAAAAGAAGAAGAAAAAAAAACCGAAACAAAACCCCGCATCAAGACGCGCTATGGAGAACGCTCATTCGATGTTATTGCACCCAAATTATGGAATAATCTCCTTATGTTATATACGAGAAGCCCAGTCATGAAAATCGTTTAAGTAACTCCCCCCCCAAAAAAAAAAATTAATGTATTAAGCGAAGGCCTATTAGGTTTACACTACCTGACAGTTCAATGATACGTAGGCACTAGTGGTGTATGCCATATTCTTCTTTAGTTACATATAACTTAATATTTTTAACATCATTTCTTTCTCTTCCCCTCAGAATTCTAGTTAGAATATTTCATCTCATTCGTCATTTTCTGCAACCCTATGAATCATGACGTATATAGCAGAAAAAAGCAACAACCTGGTATAACGGTAAAAGGATGAATACACTCATTTGATACTATCAACTTGTGAAGTAGAGATATAATCCAAAATCGCACTTTACTGGGACCTCCCCACCCCCCCCCCCCCACCCTCCCCATCACTTTGCAAATGAAAGGCCTCTCTATTGTTGGATTTGCATCGTTCTCTCCGGTCCCTTTATCCCATGATACATAATGTAATTCTTTGACAGCCCCTTACACGAGCATTGCGTCTTCAAATCTCCGCTCACAAAACAGACTGAATGCCTCGTACTCACTTTTAGTTACGCAGTATCTGGCCGTAAGAGGGCGCCAATGGTTGAATTGCAGCAGTGCCGCATCGCAGTAGTCAAAATATTCAATCCAATTCCATTCAATTCCATTCCATTCAGTTGTTATTTTTCCATACAACAAAGAGTCAAAAACAAAATACAAAGCATGCATCGCACAATCAAATTGTTTTATCATATTTGAAAAAGAAAAATACATAACGAAATGTGGATCGTAGAGTGTATGATAAGATATGATAATGTACAATTTAGAAGATTAATGAAGAACACAAACGCATCCTTTGAAAGTTGACAGAAAAGTAAGTATGGAAATGAATGGTCCACTAAAAAGAAAGGCTTGTAATACGTGGATCACTTAAAAACATACGAGTAACATTAAATCATCATTTTAAACAGTAATCTTTTCAACGTACAAAAAAAAAAAAAAGAAAATGCAAACTCAGACTAATCTAACAATGTTCAAACCCGTGTTCAACCTTCAGGCACTACTCGCTGAGTCGTGTGTACCCAACAAAAGAATGGTGAAAAGAAAAAAAGTCACAATGGTAGATACCTACACACATGGGCATGCATTTACACACAGACACACGTAAACAAAAAAAAAAAAAAGGAGAACGGGCAGATAAATACACTGACAAAAGACGCGACATCGTACAAGGGAGACATCACAATGGCATTACAAAACAGCGAAGTACAAGAACATAGAGAACAGAAGGAGGCAAACGGAGCAGAGTAGAATGTAAAGAGATCTGTCCAATAGAATATCCCACTCCATTGTCAGAACAGGTGAAAGCATGAATGTTATTTCTTTAAAAAAAAAAAAAAAAAAATATATATATATATATATATATATATATATATATATATATATATATATACATAATTGTATGCCAAAGGCAAATGATAATTTAAAAAAAATCTTAGTTTATATCTAGTACATGTAATAAGTTTACAAGATTCTTTTAACCTGTTGTCAAGGTTATTCCAGAGTTTGGGTCCAGTATATCTTATAAACGACTACAGCTGATAAACGAACGTATTTTGGATATACAGTACACAGCTCCGAATAAGTGGAGATTGTCGTCCAGGAATTTACGAACGTGACTATTTCGATGAAATTTCGATGAAATAAATCGTGGGATATTTTGGGGAATGATTACTGATTATAATCAAACTGACCAAGTATAAATGCGTACAAATCCTTTATTTTCAAGATTTCAACAAAGTATCAATATGGGTTTGTGGGTGAAGGTTTAAACAGTTCTGAGGGTCTTCTTTTGCAATAATAATAATAATAATAATAATAATAACGATAATAATAATAATAATGATAATAATAATAATAATGATAATAATAATAAGAATAATAATAATAATAATAATAATAATAATAATAAGCAACATTTTACCGCGCTTATTACACAGTTTCTAAGCGTCTTACATGTATCCTAATTATACCAAAACATGATCTTACATATTATTCAACATAACTACAAACTCTACAATAATCTACATTACTCAAAAATAACATTACTCAATACGTACAACAGCTTATCTCGTAATGTCTGGTAGGTATTGTCCCAAGCTGATATTCCGGAATTTCAGATATTAAATAGGCCTACAATAATATCAATATCCTGTCCCCGTCTGGCCTTTGACCTCCTGTTTATTCTTTCCACGCGTATGTAAGAGAGCAGCTTTGTTTCTGTCTGTGTGTGCGTTTGTGTGCGTACTCGTTTTATGTTCTTTTTCCCGAGGATTATGTCAAATTGTCTCGTTGCATTATTACTATAATTTTCACGAGTCACGAGGGGACTGCATTCTACAAGCTTGGCTTTTTAGCAGTCCCCTTCATTTCCGACCTTTTCTTTGTTATGATTCAGTCACATTTTGTCCATGTATTTCTTCAACTAAAGTATGTTTATTGATACATGTAAACAAATGACCTGTATCTGAATTTCATTTGGAAATGTAAAAGTTATATTGTACTTAATTTGTTTATATGCAATTGTCATATTATATGCTTTGGCCGGAAATGAAATAAAAATGAAATGAAATCAAATCAAATCAAACTTGACTATAACATCATCAATGCAGATATAGGAAGCCAGTATTTTAACCTCTTCATTTCACCTATATTACGTGAAATAATTTTGCAAACCCTATCAACATGACATTTCCATGAAAGCTTGTTATCAACACAAGCACCTAAATCTTGATCCACTACGGTAAATGATATTGATTGGCAACGCCACGTGTTACACACTCGACCTTCAGCTACATTCCTCATTCAGTAATTCAATAAAAAAAAACTACAACAACAACAAACTATTTATTCTCACACTTTTGGAGGTGATGTCCAAAGTCTAATCGAGCTTTGTTTGACGAACCCAAGCGACACAAAGTATTCTTTTCTTTTTCTTTTTCTTTTTTTATTCAGCTTACACTTCTTTCATGTTGGCGTACAACTCTTTTGTTATTTTCATTTTGACTAGGCCGTCTCACTCTCCCTGCTATCCTTGCCAAATCATATCTGTCTGCTCTGTGGGGATGCCATGCACATTTTCTTTCCATTATGTATCTTTTTCAATGCGTGATATAGTTGTTGTTGTTGTTTCCCTACGGGCTGTATATTTTTTCCCCACAAAGCCCCAAAACGAAGGGGTTGATAGATTTAACATCCACGCCAATGGTTATTTTGTAACGGTAGGTTTAAATGTCTCACAAAGTGAACGCATTAACAGACACCTGTGACGCTATTGGAAACAAGGAAGAAAATAGCTCGACCAGCAGAAAGTAGTATACCTGACCAAGCTGAGTGCATGAAACATGATTAATTCAGACAATCCTTAAGTATAATTACTGAAGGGCTCAAATTTGCATTTCTCTTACATGGGAAGCTTGCCCCAAACAGTTTGATAATGGATCAAGAAAAGGCAGCAAGACTGGTGAAACACTGTGTGTGAAGAAAATTTTACAAATTGGTAAAATACCCATAATGGCTTTTTTTACCACTGAAGGTTTGGTTCAATCCATATGCCGCCCTCTCTATGATAAATAGGAAATCCTGTACAATCACTCTGTGAATAGATTGTCCATAAAAAAATCATTAAAGACAACATTTGGCTTCGATATATTAAAAAAACAAAAACAAAAACCCAGCATGTCATAAATATCGTGATGGCACGAAAGTATAGAACAGTGAGAAGAAATCAGTAAGTACATTTTACACCAAAAAGAGACCATATTCTAGGACACTGAAAGCGCTTTTCATCCTATTCCTTGAGAAGGCAAAATAGTCCATATCCATTTATTTGTATTTTCTTTGAGAGACCCGTACATTACAATCACTGCTTTTTAGTGGGTTAATCCATGTCGTTATCTTACATTTTATTGATGGGAAACATATTTGTTTAAAAAAAATGATATTTGCCAATTGATTTCACTGTATCATCATTTTCATTTGCATACATTGGTAATTTGTGGTGTGTTGAAATATGAAATAAACTTTGAATTGATTTGACATTTAACTGAACATTTGACATCTAATTGAACTAAATTACATATTATCATATCTGTGGTTGCAAATAGGATTGTAATAATATCAATTGTGTAGGGATTTCATCTCGGGAAGGGCCGACAGGAAACAAGATTTAAATAGTGCATAATTTCTAAACGTATTTTCCATTTTCCCTCCTAATGTTCACAGTGTGTCACTAATATCTTTCTGCATTCGCTTTTGGGGAAACTTCCCACTTTGAAGCTATACATTGTATAGTTACTTATCCATGCTGTAATTTAGTTGTGCGGAATCCACAGAACAGGATGAAAAGATGTCAACACTGTTAATGCCCGACTGATATCTATCCGGAAGCTTTTGTTAATTGCCAAAAATCTGACAGACTTGAGCAGAAAGATTGGCAAGTGACACAAACGGATGTCCCGACCGGTGAACTGCAAGCATTTCTGTCTATCGAAACCCACGGAAGTGCAACCAAGGGGAAAAAAGAAGCTGCGAAGTCCCTCCGAATTGATAAGTCTAGTACACCCTCATCCGCAGTGGTATAGTCGTAGTTTGCGAACATTATTTTTTATCAATACAAGACTGTTTGCTGGTACAGTATTCAACGTTCCAATCACGAAGTGGACGAGGCGTACTGAATTCATTTTTTAATGACTATATACGATTACACGTGTGGAGGAGCGAGAGCGAGAGCGAGGGGAAAAAAAGAAAAGCGAAATATGCCGGGAGCACAGAAAAGTGGATTTTGGAGTGTGAAATCTGGAATATTTCTTCTTCCTCCATCATATCGCGATGAGAACATATACCCGAACCCAGAGATGCGTGATAAACTGCAAACCAAAGGATTCGGCAAGTTTAGAACAATGGAGGCGATTCTTAATTTCTGATCGGTGTAATCAGAGTTTCACAGTCACCGGCACAATGTTCATTATTTTGTATCTCGTTGGTGGGCTGCGACTCCGTCAATATCAATTCAGAATCTTACTCTTTCTGTCTCTTTTTTGATTATCCCTCTTTTCCACGAGCATTATGTTGGACCCCTTCTCGTATTGCATTAACGTATTGTATCATCGGTTGCCAAAGGGTCAAGCTTATAGCTTATTATTGACAACCGTTCTGTATGGTAATTCATAACACATGCACTGTAATTATGTCACAGATTTATGTGTAACGGAAATTGTTGAAATTGTAAAAACTATTCATAGTGAATATCATGTTTGATTGTACTGCCAAAAAAAATGTAAATGATGCCATACAGAGAATAAATCAAATCAAATCAAATCAGACACCAGATCTGCACTGCATGAATAAGTTGATTTACAATGATGGTGCACAACTCCACGGGGTAGAAACTAGGATTTCTGCCTGAGATTTCTGCCAAATTTTTCCCATTTTTATCATACAATGGACGCTTTATGTGCGTGTGTTTGTTCCTTCTCCTTTTGTAAGTCCCCCCCCCCCTCCATATCTTTCTCTGTGTACCTTTCACGTCTCTTTCTCTTTCGATTTCCATATAGGCCTACATTTGTATCATGCACCTGTGATATGCGAACATAATATAGTTTGGTTCTGGTAGTTAATTTTTGCAGCATTGTCCGTATAGAACGCCGGGGATTCCCCGCATCTGGAGCAGGCGGACCAGGCTACTCGGTGGCGTTACCTGCTCGTCGTCTACTATACGTACAATGCCATTGTTGCTGCGTACATGAAAATACTTTGGTCAATATCATACGGAGTCGCGTGTATACTGTATCTCTATACATAAATCAGTATACAAACACATGTATATTACATTGAAAGATTCAACATATTTCGTTAGGTTATCCAATAAACCAACTTGCCAAGGTTGGAAAGGTTAGGCCTGTGTTTCTGCGTGTGTGTGTGTGTGTGTGTGTGTGTTGGTGGTGGTCGACTAAAAATCATCATATTCTATATTTCGTAACGGACCTAAGCTTTGGTTCCGTTTTGATTCGCCCTGATATCATTGCATTTAGTTTTATGGCAATACTTATGTCTTTTATGTATTCAATTGTAATCTGATGATTTTGATGTCTTTTGTCGAGTGATATGCATTGTATTTGGGTTTTTGTTTTTGGTGAAATATATGAGAATAATTTCAATTCGATTCAAATCAATTAAAAAATCTACCTGCTTGTAAAGTGTTCCATCACTCTGAGATGCCATGAATGAGAGTATGTACTCATGTATCTGCACATAAATAAAGACCCTGTTTAGACCCTTATTAACTCAACAACTGACAGCAAGGATTAGTGTAGGCCTACTTCCTATCCAGAATATTATTTGTGAAGATTTTTCTTCCCTCCGCCCCTCCGTTATCAATGCAAAGTAACAATATTCGACGAAGTGTCTGGAAAATTATACATGTATAGAAGATTACACAGAAGAGTGTCCCCCGGATTGTCCCCCGAAAAGGACATGGAATGGATGCCCCGTGTGTGTGAGAGTCACAACCCACTGGTCATCGTACTATATCAAAAGATGCCGCTTCATTCATTCATCGCGCAAAGCAGGGTGTATAATCAGGTGAAGTGATCCGCCCTATAAGTATAAGCAACTGCATCCCATGGAAGACCAGCTGGCGCAGCTGAATTATGGGCTATCCAGCCATCTTGTCAAATGGAAAATGAAAACAAAGAAACGATCAAGATTGATATACACAATATTTAACACATCGATACGTAAACAAACATGCAGAGTAAACATATTACGGAGCAGCGTGAAATAAAGCGCATTATAAATTTTGCTATATACTCACTGTGTGATGTGTAGCAGTCGTGCGGAGGGGTGCAGCGAAGTGAGATGTGTGTTTTGCTGGGATGAAGTTGATCTGTGAAAAGGCGTGGGGAACACTGATAAAATGGTCGTAAACTCATGTCTAGAGTAAGTGGATACCTATATATGGTATGAGTATCAAATATTTACTTACGTATCAGAAGATTATTGATAGTGCTACTAGTGGTAAGTCATTTCTTTTACACTTGTGACACCATATTGGACGTGATAGCTATTCATCCGTCCATACATGATTGTTATTATTATCAAGCTCGAACTACGAACACGTTCATCATTCACCAAAATTGTGGCTCAGTTCCTTGACTGCTTCATCATGGTCGTCTTTCTTCTTCTTCTTCTTCTTCTTCTTCTTCTTTCTCTCCCTTCCCCTTTTCAGGCTGTAGTCACGATTTTTGTCAGGATGTGAATGAAAAAAAAAATGCATACGTCTCCTTGTCATAATGAAAGACAAAGTAAGATCGTTGTGTAAACTCCTTTGCAGCATTCAGGATAACTGTAGGCCTATGAGGCGTACGCACAAAGTCGAATGAAGATTACATAACTCTATCATTTCTTTGTCAGGTTTCGTTTAGTTTCGCAAAGACCTTGGTTTTCTGTAACCTCTTTTCTACGACTCACTATATTGCCTTTGGTCGATTCTTCATACAGGTTGTTCAATCGCTGTTCTTCAATCCCTATCAGAAAGAGGCTGCTTAATTAAAGGAGATTCCGGCTGATTTTCAGACTTTTACATTTGAACAACTATAAATCGGTTGTACTGGGTGCAGAGTTTCAGAATTTGTAGTGATTGGGATAAGGAACAAAAATATTTTCAAAATTATTCATAACAAATCACAATGAACCAGGATGATGGCATAGCAGCTTCACCATGAGAATGCATAAGTGGATGCTCAGGTAAGCAGAACAAAAGAAGAACTTTGCATGCATAAATTCTACACGTGACCTTAAGTTAAGCAAGCGGTATTGTAATGGGTTACATTGCTACATTTCTAAAATGATGCGAGCCTCCTACTCAAGCATTCTTATGGTGAGCCCCCCACTCATGCATTCTTACGGTGAAGCTGCTATGTCGGCATCCTTATTCAGTGTTTGTTTTGAGTTTTTCAGAGTATTGGTTTCTCTGCTCAAGGACCATTACTTCCACAAATCTAAACATGGATCTGTCGATTTATGTACTTCATGATGTGAAATTATGAAATTCGCCCAAACTTTCCCTTTAACTATAAGTTCTTTTTTTCATGATGTTCGCAGGAACTTGCTCCTTTGAGAAAGGACTTGACCGCGCCTGGACCCGCGACGAATTGGAGCAGAAAATCATCGCCAAATATCCGCGACATGCAAAACTCCTACGATCCACCGGGATACTCTTCGCCAAACTGGCCTCAAGTTCCAAGAAGATCGGCGTACACCGCTTCTCGCCCTGCCAGACCGTGGCAGACCTGGAGACTATGCACGGGAGTGGAGTCTTGGTGCTCCTACCTAGGGTAGGCCTGGACCAATGCTTTCGCCATTTAAACATAATGCGTTTTACTGTAATTTGAAATAGAATAGCATTTTCACGGGATGTCTCTTGTGTAAGCGAATGGGGATGTGTTATATTCTGAGTATTGTTGTGTTTGTTTTTACTGTATTCATTTGTTGCGTCTCGGTTTTTTTTTTTGTGTGTGTCCATTCGCTTAGTTTTCAGCAGACGCAAATCTAGTGTATTGGAAAACAAGTAAGATGATTTGTTAGTAGGCTGATCACTACAATTTTCTTTTCAAAATGAGCCCAGCTGATGCCAGATGCTGAGTTAATAAAGATTCAATGGCGAGTGACATAAAGAAAATGGTCAACAAGTATTGCAAACATGCTTTGGAGTAATTCTAACCTAGCCATTCAAAGTGCCCTCTCTTTTTTGGCCAATTTTATGATTCCCAGTGGCATCGATGGCATATCATCAATAGGAAATTGAGGTGATGGGGGGGGGGGGGAATTACCGCTCTGTCAAAACACAGAGAAAAACCAACCTTCATGTAATTCAAACTAACAACAGATAAACAAAGAAATCTGCCATGGATTTTTTTTTTAAATTTCACATATTTTTATAGTAACTTTGGGTGGAATCTTCGATTAATCTACTTGACCATTCATCTCTTCATTAGTTCTTTATCAATTCACTAGTTTTATTTGCTTTCCTACCAAAGGGACCCTGAGGTAGATGCCATCCTATCATTTATGTGAAGGTTCATTTTTATTTTTTTTCACAGTCAGTCAAAAATGTACCATGTGTTGAGACTTTAACCTGTTGAGGACCTGCAAGCTTCATCAGGGGGGCATTTCATGAAGCGTTTTGGTCGGATATTTTTCTTACAAACTTTTACAAGCTACTGAAATCTTTGCATCTGATTGGCTGATAGCAAATTTGTCCGACAAACTTGTCTGACAAAATGCTTCAGGAAATGCCCCCCAGATCTTACTGTGTGTGAACGAAGTTCTCTCGCTAGCCAACGTAGCTGGCGCTCGTTGAGAGTCCGCTCGTCCGAGAGACTGGGATAGTCTTATAGTATGGTGAAAAAGAGTGTGAAATGCCCGTAGACGGTATTGCCCACGTCCCTGTTCTTTTGTTTGCCCTTGTTACTTCCGAAAGTAGAAGGCCTCCTTACCCCCCGTGTGGGTTTGGTTGAGTCACATGCAGGGATGGAGCTCTTTTTCCAGTGCGGAGAAAAAAAAAAGCCTTCAGCGCAGGCCTTATCCACACTCCCCAAAAGAGAATGCATCGGCAATGTTTTCAGGAGTCCCTTCCTGGGTCAAAAAAAGAAAAGAAAAAGAAAGTGGGTGAGGCCCGAAGGGGTACACACTATGTATTCCTATGTATATAATTGTGAAAAGGGGTGGGGGTGGGGCGAGCTCCCTCGGCACCCCCACCCCCTCCCCCTTCCAGTTCCGGTGGCCCTGCCTTTCTTTTTTCCTCTTGTGAAGTACGAGGATTCGCTGGCGTCGACTTCCTGATGTTGGTGTTCTTTTTTTCCTGGTTCCACAGTCTTCTTGCTGTCTCTCCGATGTCACAGCTCTTGCAGCCATCACACGGGACTCGATAATCGAGCCATTTTGGTCATCAGTAGATCTCTTGTCTTTGCCATGAACCAAGAAGTTCAGGAGTTTGTTACGTGGTTTCATTGCAGTAGAGATGCTATACTTTTGGTATCGTTAATAATATAGAAAGTCGTTCCCTCACACCGGCCGGAGCTCTTCCTGTCATGCCTGTCTCGGACTCTCAACGGGCGCCAGCTACGTCGGTTAGCGGAAGAACCTCATTCCTGCAATCAAGATCGGATGCAGCTTGCAGATCCGTTGCAGGCGAAAGTCTCGTCACAAGACTAATTTTTTGACTGATTGGTGAAAAAATGAACCTCTACATAATATTGCAATCAGATGAATCGCCCTGTCATTCTTCTGTAGATGAATGCATAACACACTTTTTGTTTTCACTAATTAGACTTGAATAAAAAATATGCAATGTTTATTTCTCGTCGATTGATGCCATCACTGTTTTATTAGTCTCCGTTGCGTCAATGCTTGATTAGCAACACACAAAACGTTTTGTACTAGTTTTTACAATACACATACCTTTACGTCTTCTCATCAACAGCCTCCAGATGTCGTTCAACAAGACCTTGCGCGTCTCTGGGAATGCGACGGCATTACTATAGGCCATCTCAACTGCCAATCTCTGCCTCCAAAAATTGACGAACTTCGGTTGCTGCTATTCAGGACTAACGTAGACATAATGACGCTAAGTGAGACGTGGCTAAGGAACGGCAACAGGGAGGCAGACTTCGAGGTGGCTGGTTACGAAATAATCGAGCGGCGAGATGGGAAGCCCAACTCCGAAAACCGTCCACGTGGAGGGGTCATGGTGTACGTCAAGGCAGAGCTGGCAGAGAGATGCAAGTGCCTGAACTGTGACCCTAGCCTTGAGATGGTATGTGTTGAATTAGACCTTGGTCAACCTGCGAAGCAGACCGCCGGCAAAGGCAGAGCCTCAGCAGCAGCGGCAGGCGCAGCTGCGAGGCAAACTGATAAGTGTGAGCAGCGCAAAGCACTTCGAATCCTCGACGTTTACATCCCTCCTGGAACACGCGACCAGATTACGGCTTTCGAGAAGTTAGTAAGTAACATTCACGAGCTAAAAGCCCACGAGCAATGTAGACTCTTGAACAAGCGAGACGCATCCGCAGATGTTGTGAAGAGAAAGGGGACAAAGTCTATTGCCAGCAAAGATGCTGGCGGTACTACCAAAGACAGCAGTGCTTCCACCAAGGGAAAAACGTGCCGATGTAAGACAAACTATGTTGTACTCGGAGATTTCAATTTTGACATGAAGATTGCTGACGCAGCAGCGGCGCAAAGATCCACGGTAGAATCAAAACTACGCACTCTAAAAGGGATGGAGGAGAGCTGCCAGCTAAAGCAGCTGATCAAGGATCCAACGAGAACGGAACGCAGGAGATATTCAAGTAGGGGTGAAGACAATGTGACTGAAAGCATCATCGACTTGATTTACACCGACGACCATACCAAAGTCAAGTCGGGCATCGTTCGTGTCTCCCTCAGTGATCATTTCATGGTGTATTGCTCGCTGACTGTCCCTAAGAAGAACTGTACAGGTGGGGCACCCGTCGGGAATCGGGACCAAGAAGCTCTCCGGAAATTTTCTTCCCAGTATCCAAGATCCAAGATTAACAAAAATGTCTTTCAGTTGATTAAAGATCGCGACTTGGCCCACGCGAACAATTAAACAATGGGACGAGTATGATAGATTACGTCATGAGGTAAAGAGGTTGACCTGAGTGATTATGAAGCAGGAAAGAGTCAAGTTGTAATAGAAATCTCCTTAGAGATCGCGGTAGGTCATTGCTTATTTGGTGGACAATCATAAGAATAACGGAGTTTGCCATCCCCTGGTCATTCGAATCTTTCAATAACAACATCTCAAAGTTGTTTACATTCCATATTATTTACTGAAACATGCCTCACTCGAATTGTCCTTTTTTGTCATGGTAAAAAAACATTATCAATAGACCTTAGTAAAACATATATTCGTTTGGAAGCGAGAGTTACACATGCAGGCCTAAATGTTATTTCTCCCATGTTGGGTGTGTTGCAGAAAGGTCTAGTCTTCAAAGTCAGTGTGTACAAGAAGAACCACGAGTCATACAGCCCACGAGTTCGACATTGAAAAAAGGCCCATTAGTCATACAGCCCACGAGTCCAGCACATGAGTTCGACACTATAGGCAAATAAGGCCCATGAGTTCGACATTACAACACGGGGCCTAATGTGTCGGTCTCGTAGGCTTTGTTTGCTGAGTGTCGAACTCGGCTCTATGATTCGTAGGCTGTAGAACTCGCAGGCTGTATAACCCATGGGCTGTATGACACATGGTGAGTGTCACATGGTGAGTGTCACATGAAATTCGTGAATTTAAAACATGTACTTTTAAGTTAATATGTGGCACAAGCTCCTACAAACCTACTATAAAGCTGACTTTAAGATCTAGCATTACAAGAACATTCAGTACATATTCACAGTGTGTTGACAAATCAAACGGGTTGTTTGCTGTATTATCCTACCTCTACGAGTACCATAAGAGTGGCTACAACGTGATACTCTTTATTCCAAAAGTTCGTTAATCCGGAAAAAAGAAAAAAGAGGGTTCGTTAATACGTACATTCGTGGTGTTATTCCGAAGGTTCGTTGTTTTCAAAGTTCGTAATTCCGAAGATGAAATAAGGTTAATTATTCCCAAGCTTCGCTGATCTGAAAATGAAAAGCAGGAGCGTACCGACGAACCTTCGGAATTACAAACGTTAGGCCTACTTAATTTTTTAAAACAAACTTTCGGAATTACGATCCTTTTTTTTTTCATTTTCGGATTAACGAACCTTCGGAACAATAAGCCTTATTTCCTTTTCTGATTGACAAACTTTCGGAATAACAAACCTTCTTTCATTTTGGGGATTAGCGAATGTCTAGTGTATCGAACTGTAACCATGAAAGTTACCTGTATCAGCACTACCTGAACTATGCAAATAGTCTTCCTCTGGTTGCCTACAAATCTGTAAAACAGTAAGACATGCCATTTTAAGTACATGTGTACTGAAAAAAAAAACAACAACTGTGAAGCAAATCAGCCACCGCTAGGTGTCCACGTGCGAATGACATAACTTTGTCATGGGAGAAAATAAATCATATTGAGCATTGTTGTCTGCTCCCGCAGTACGGTGCAAAACAGAACGCCTCGAATGCAATTACCGTGTGGTTATAATGTCCGTGCACATCCCTTCAAGGGTGGAACAGCGCATTAGGTTATTACGGGATAGAGAAGAAATACATATCACTGTGGGTAAAAGTTCACCTCTGCTCGAAAACAACAACAACAACAACAACAACAACAACAACAGTACAAACAACGTGAAGGTGACTCAAGAGCTTAGGGAAGAGTACAATGTTGTGTGCCTATTGCTTCTCTTACTGTTCATACTTTGCTACAGTCTGACAGTGTCATCATGGTCATGGTGCTTTTATTGTTGCAGGAGAATTGAAACATCTCAGGTTTATATATTTTTTTCGAGTGGTATTCAATTCTATTTGCATAAAAATGATCGCGTAATCAAATAGTTTTATTTTGACATTAATTCTGCTTTTATTTCGTGTGTTGATTTCTTTTTTGTATTCATGCAATGTCATATTTACTTTGTCTGTTTACGACTACCAATGTGCGTGGAATGTCTTTTAAATGTACGGCGAAAAAAAAAATCCCTTTGAAAATCAATTAGCCTTGATGGTCAGAAGGTACTTCTGTGAAATAGCGAGACTTGAGACCGAGCTAGCAACGTTCAGAACAGGTTGATTTTTTAATTGTTATGAATTAAGGAGGACGATGTTGATTTTTATGGAGATTTAGGAGATTGATGAAGAAGAAAGATTAATCGAGAAGTGATGTGGTGGAATGATCCTAAAGGAATTAAACTTTCAAGAACCAAAAAGTTTAGTGTGGAAAATGTATGGTATACGTTGTATATAAGTACATTATCTGTATTACATAAGATTAATTACTTTTCGCGAGGATAATGAATGACACTGAGGAGAAGAGAAAGAGAAGAAAATTGGCCTATTGCGTTTTATCACGTTATTGATAATTTGTATACTTGGAAAATCGAGCATCGCTCCTGAGTTCAAAAGAAATGTACAAATCATCGACCATCATTAAAAAGTCACAGGATACACCTTGGTAGAGGTTAATCACAACTGAATTGTGTATTCCCGAATAATCCCGATATGCAGCTCCTTACATACACGAATAATCCAGTTCGCATTTAGAATATACGGACGAAATGTCCCTTTTGTTTTTCTCAGCTGGGTCGGCACTTTGCTTGTTTTCGAAGCGACATAGCCCGGTTCCGCTGGCCCTGTGTATAACCTTGCCCGACGTAATATGTTATCAAATATTCAAACAAAGAATTAACCCGTGCAGACCAGGTGACTAGATGGCTCATCAATTTACGCTTGGGGACGCGTCCATTTCATTGTTTTGCATTGAATGCATTAACAAACCTTCTCTTAGAATTTGCATATAAGTTGTTTATTTTATTTCATATTGTTTGTCTGTTGTACATTGTTCCCTATATGTATAAGTACTAGCTTCTGTGGATACAGTGCTAATAAATTATTATCATTATTATTATTATTATTATTATTATTATTATTATTATTATCAATATCATTGTTATTATCATCATTATTAGTATTGTTGTTATTATTATTATCATTAATATTATAATCATTATTATTATCATTGTTATCATTGTCAATGTTATTATTATTATCATCATCATTATCATTATAGATACTGTTATTATCAAGATTGTAAAATACTAGCCTTTAGTGAACACTTATTGCTCACAGCATGGACGCGCTGGTAAGCTCCATTATACGTCATAGAAAATTATTACATCACAGATGCTTGTCTCAGCGAATTTGAAAAACAACATGCCTGATATCACAAATTACTTTTTCTGCTCATGCGCAGTGTGTATAACATATACTATATAGTATACGAACAGGGAGGTGAGACGAAAACCTCCCTGATACGAAGTGGCTTATAGCTATCTTTTACAGTACTGATAGATGTCCTCATAGGAAAGAAAATATCATTCCATTTACAGGGTCTTTGTACGTGTCGCGTGAATTTATGAACAAGTATATACCGTACGCGGATTAGATATAGCATTTGGTAAAAAATTCTTGCTAAGCTAGTAAAGTGTCAGTGCAGTGATCTGTTCAGTTCAACAGTGATAACATGATTTTTTACGTCGAAGTGGAGAAAATGCTTGAATAATACCTACGTACTGCTGCGCATTTCCCAGGATGCTTAAACGTGTGTGAATCTTCAAACATTTCTGTTAAGCAAACAATGGATCTTTGTGTTCTCGATATTCATCTCCATGATTATGCATGAGTGGCTTTCTTCTGTAAATTAATATATTTTATCTTTCACAGTATATAAACGTGTAGTAATTCGATGTGAAATAGTGGAAGAATTAGAGTGTGAAGAAGTGATCGTTTTGATCATGCCATCATTTCAGTGGAGTGTTTCAACACAGTACAATTTTCAGCATTTCTTTCGCTCCAATGTTGCATCATTAAGTTCACGTCAAATCAATGCTTTTGATAAATGTATATGAACTAGTGAAAAGGATTTTAAAAAAGAACATGTTGAATAAAAAAAAGTTTCCTTCAGCTGTAATATTGTGATATCTTATTTCATTGTATCATCTTATTTCTTAATTTCTTCATCTGCAATATCATGACGTTCATCAGAAGGAAAATGTAACACGGAAAAGAAAAACTTTAAAGCTGAAATTACAAAGTGTTTCTGTTTTTTTCTTCTTGAAGACATGAAACATTAAAAGGATCGTATAGTTTTGGTTGAGACCTAACTTCGGGTTTCTAACACTTTTGGGTGAGGGAATGAGAAACCGCTTATGAAATATGAAAGAGCATGTATTTCCAAGAGGAATTCAAAGTTAATTTGATGAAAATTGGTTTTGAAATGGCTGAGACACCCAAAACAGAGAATAAAAAGGCGGAACCCATCTTTTATTATATACGATCGCTTTGTTTTGTTTAATTTGTTTTTGGATGTCTTGGCCATTCCGAAACCGATTTTCGTCAAATAAACTTTGAATTCCTTTTAAAATGGTTTGTATTGTAGTATTTCATCAGTGGTTTCTTGGTTTCTCACAAAAGGTTAAAAGCCAAATTCTCATGCTCACCAATACTATACCATTCCTTCAATTTAGGTAATCACAGTCGTAGGCCTTTACACGGTCATACGGTGGTGCTTAAAGGACAAGTTCACCTTTATAAACATAAGGATTGAGAGAATGTAGCAATATTAGTAGAACACATCATTGAAAGTTTGAGGAAAATCAGACAATCCGTTCAAAAGTTATGAATTTTTAAAATTTTTGTGCAGCAACCGCTGGATGAGAAGACTACTGCAGTGTAAGAATAACTTGCGTACAACAATATAAGGAAAATATAAAGAGAATTTCACAAAATTCCATCTTTTGAAAAAAGTACACAATCTTATTCCCCTGACTCGTTACCGACAAATGTTATGGGCAATATTATTCCCCCTGACTTTAGAAAGAGGCAAGTCAAGAGCTCTTTTATTATGCGAAAAAAGTGAAAATATGTTGAATTTTCTTTTACATTTTCTTTATACTGTTGTACGCATATGACTCACAAGCTGTAGTAGTCTCCTCATCCAGCGGTTCCAACACAAAAATTTTAAAAATTCATAACTTTTGCATCGATTGTCCAATTTTCCTCAAACTTTCACTGACGTGTTCTACTAATATTGTTGCATTCTCTCAATCCTTATGTTTATGAAGGTGAACTTGTCCTTTAAAGAGTAATAGTATATATTTTTGGTTTAGTTAGGGGGTTCAGATTTTAACTTTGTGCTATATATAATTAGAAATCACTTATAAAACATTAAAAAGCATACAATTTCAAAGTTTATTTGATAAATATCCTCTTTGAAATGGATGAGATTTTAACAAGTAAAATAAAGTGAACCTTACAAAAGAGGGATAGCACCTCTTATTAGGACATCTGTGTTTTTGGATATCTTAACCATTTTAATACTGATTTTCATCAAATAAACGTCGAATTCCTCGTAAAGAAGTATTCTTTGTATGCTCTTTCATATTTTAAAGAAGTTTCTCATTATCTTCACAAAAAAAGATTGGAAACCTGAAGCTCCAGCTCAACCAAAACTATACCATCCCTTTAACTCCAAGTTTTCTGTTGCTAAACATATTGGGAATTGGCTTCTAGAGTTTGCATCTTCTTCTCCCTTTCACTTTTCTTTGCTAATTCCGATTTTGATGTACTGCTGCAGCGCTGTTTGTGTGATTTTGCTTGATTTATCAAAGCCTACGTTCAGTTCAGTTCAGTTCAGTTTTTACGTGATCATGTTTTTACGTGATCAGTTCAGTTCACGTTTTTACGTGATCATGCAAAGACGCATGTGATTTAAGGGGATGAAGTGTTTTATTCCACCACAAACTGTCTACACTACAACAAGAATGACGTACGATCCAACATTGTTGTTCAACAGAACTTTCAGCAAATGTTTGCAGTTGGTTTACACATCAAAAAGGGATGGATTGTGTACATATTAAAGTATAGGCTCAAGTACGCGTTCACATATAAAAAAGTGTATAAAATACACCATCTGATGCAAAACGGATGTCTGAGGATTACATGCATATCCCGCCTCTTTTCACTCCTCAACGATTATATTGTCAAACATGGCGTAACCAAATACTGAAGCCACGATCTCCACAGGGGAGAAGTCCCTCCGATTGCTAACTCTGGTAAACCCTGTAACGCAGTGGTACGGTCATGATTCATCAACATACGACAACAACACACGCAAACGTATGCATATTGTGCAAAACTCGCAGAACCAAAAATATGCCGAGATCACAGAATAGTGGATTTTGGAGGGTGAAATCTGGAATTTTTCTTCTCCCCCCTATATATCGCAATGGGGACGCGTACCCGAACGAGAAGAAGCGCGCAGAACTGGAAAGAAAACGATACGGTAAGTCAACAACATTTCCACTTGAGTACAATTAGTTGATAAAGAAACTATGTTGACTCATAAAAAAATATCAGTCTTTCAGTCATGATCATTCTTGTGTTTGTGCACCCCCCCCTCCCTCTTTCGTGAGGCACCCATGCAGTACAAATAACTTATTTATGTCGCTTCTGATAGTAACATGACGATGTATTTGAAAATTAATTAGTGCCTTTACGTCGTGAATAAACAGACTGGGTAAGTCGTTCTGACATTGCTGCACTATTTGCAAGTCGCGCGCCGGGCATTTCCCTGAGAAGTGATTACAGTAAGGTACACCAGGGAGGTGGGACCTCCCTGGGTACACCTAGCCCCGTGGTGATACCAAAATCGATTACGCCACGGGGCAGGGGGGATTCCCAGCTCAGGACAGACAGAAAGAGAGAGGGAGAGGCAGGGGCAGATAACCTGCTGTCCTGCATCCAATGAAGAAAAGACATACTAGTACCCGAAAAAATGTGTAATTAATGAATCATTTGAGATTGGTTGTGTTCCTTTGCAGTTTACATACGCCAATAAATGATCCTGAGGATTAGACAAATTATAGACCTATTGGGAATATTGTTTCATTGTACACTTCTCCTTTCCGAACTCGATGTCCCAAAGATGTTTTGTGCTGATGATGCATAGTTGTATCTAGCTGAATTCTTGAATGTAATCTCATATATTACATCCTGTATCAAAGCGATAGAGCGACAAAGTATAAATAGTAATGTATTCAATGGGCAAAGGTTGAATAGTGTCAAAGCAAAATTTCTCCTACATCTTTTCGGGTTGTATATAGAATCTATACACGTCTGTTGGTTTTGATGGTATGGGCCTTTTGAACATCGCTTACACGTGGTATGATGAACAATCGAATACAATTATGAGCTATCAACCTTGCTTGGCATGGCACCACTTTGTGCGTTTGATTGTTAACTTCAGAATTCTATTGAAATTGTGTATTTGATTACTACAAATTGTAGTAACTACTTCGTATATATGTCCTTGGTCTCAAGCAGTTTTCAACCTCCCTACCATGTGTATAGGTCCCATAGATTTTTTTTTTTTAAATTTTAAGATACATGTTTGAATGAGGTTAGCCCAGGCTATATTAATTGGAAGGATCAAGAGCAGCCGAGGATAGGATACAATCCTGATTGATGAACAGGCTCTGACCTAACAGCATCGTTCCCGAAAAGTAAAGTAAAGTAATAAATGACAAGTTTGATCAAACTCAGATTTCCAAACTCAGAGTTTACACATAATATACTTATACTGTTTGTAGGAACTTGCTCCTTCGAAAGCGGACTTGACCGCACCTGGACCTGTGAAGAATTGGAGGAGAATATCATTAGTAAATACTCACGACATGCCGATGCGCTACGAGTCACCGGAATTATCTTCGCCAAGCTAGAAGCGAGTTCCAAACAAATCAGCGTGCATCGCTTTCTGCCTCTTCAGACCGTGGCCGAACTTGAGGCCATGCATGGTAGTGGCGTCTTGGTACTACTGTCCAGGGTAGGTAACCCCAATTCATCGGAGGCATCCCACGAGACCGACACCCACGAGTCATACGGTCCACGAGACCGACATCAATATTAGGTCCATGAGTCATACAGCCCATGAGTTCGACACTACGCACAAAAGGCTCATGAGACCGACACTAAGCAAACATAGCCCACGAGACCGACACTAAGCAATAAAGGCTCATGAGACCGACACTAAGCAAAGAAAGCCCACGAGACCGACAGTAGGCAAAAAAGGCCCACGAGACCGACACTAAGCTAAAAAGGCTCACGAGACCGACACTAAGCAAAGAAAGCCCACGAGACCGACAGTAGGCAAAGAAGGCCCACGAGACCGACAGGATAAACAGCGCCATCTATATCTCAATCACCTGTACAGGATGTTCCATGAACGGAAAAATAACAACATACTGGCGGGTGTAATTTCGTCACGCTATCAATTGAAAGATGGTGACCATACATAATTATGAACGTCATCAAATATGTATTTCTAAATACTTCTGGGGAGGGGGGCAGTGTGTCAGGGAGCGACATTGTTATCAAGTAGAAAAATTGAATTGTATTCTTCATGCCCCCGCCCCCCCCCCCCCAAAAAAATAGAAGAATTAGTATTCTTCATCCCCCAAGAAAGAGAGAAAAAACCACAAATGAATCTAAAAGAGGACAATAACGATGTATGGATTAATTTTACAGCTTTGATAATGCCATCGTGCTATTTTTGATAGGTTTTCCCAGTTTTTAGCTAGAAGATGGACAAGCTATAAGTTTTACCTCTTCTCTTTCCTGATTCACTAGTTGCTTATTCTATTCTAGATATTCTACCCTCCTGCTTTGAAGTTTTGCATTAAGATCTATTTGTAATTTTCTCTGTAACTATAATGTAATTCTACTGATTAAAACGTTTTATATCGCAGGGATTCACCTCAATTTTGTGGCTTGCGTTATTCTCCTCCGAACAGTACATTCTATCATGAAATACAATAGCTGTTTTCATGGATGCATCTGTTTTTTTTCCGAACCCTAACGCTACCTTAATAGACGATTCCGTTATTGTTTATTTTTTATTAATACTAAATCAACACCCTCGCAGGTTTATTGTGGAAAGATCTGTTACACACTTTTACTGTACTTTGTTCATTTTTTTTTTCACAAACACACACCCATGCAAACACAATTAAAGATCCTGCAACTGATGGGGCAACACCCTGCCGGAGATGGCAACTCTTCTTTTCCCTCTCTCATATCTTCCTATGCTATTATCAGGACACCCTATACAATTTATTGGTCTATAGGTGGCGTTGTTCATCCTGTCGGTCTCGTGGGCTTTCTTTGCTTAGTGGCGGTCTCGTGAACCTCTTTTGCGTCATGTCGGTCTCGTGAGCCTTGTATGCGTAGCGTCGGTCTCGTGGACCTTTTAAGTGTAGTGTCGGTCTCGTGGGCTTTGTTTGCTTACTGTCGGTCTCATGAGCCTTTTGTGCGTAGTGTCGAACTCATGGGCTGTATGACTCCTGAGCCGTATAACTCGTGGGTTGTATGACTCATGGACCTATAATTGATGTCGGTCTCGTGGACCGTATGACTCGTGGGTGTCGGTCTCGTGGGATGCCTCCGATAATACGATGCATTCCATTCTACGTAAAAGTAGCCTTACTTTTTTTTCCCAAGGGTTGTTCTAATTGTGTACAGTTCTGATGTTTGAGTTTTGCACTCTTTATGTGTGTGTGTGTGTGGGGGAGGGGGTGTATGTATGTCTGTATGACTTTTGACGTCCGCTGCTTTCTTGTCCAATGTGGTGGCTGATTCAGGGCCGTTTGATTCATTTGATGCTTTGATCGAATCTTATAATTCAAGTATAGATGAAAGCAAAAACAATATTTTGAGGACGAATGTTAATTCTGAATAAAAGTAATGAGTATATTTGGCTATGGTTGTGCTTATTCTGATTCTCTGGCTATTTCAATGTCATTATCCAAAAACCACACACAAGCTCATGTAAACACTCAAATCATGTACTCCTTATGATCAACAGCCTCCAGATGTCATTCAACAAGACCTAACACGTCTCTGGGAGTGCGACGGGATGACTATAGGCCATCTCAACTGCCAATCTCTATCTCCAAAAATCGACGAACTTCGGTTGCTGCTATTCAGAACCAACGTAGATGTGATGACGCTAAGCGAGACGTGGCTAAAGAGAAGCATCAAGAATGATAGTCTTGCCGTGGCTGGTTACAGGATAGTCGCGAGGAGAGATGGACCCGAAAAGTCGATGTATACCCAGCGCCCTCGAGGAGGAGTTATGGTGTACGTCAAGGGGGAGTTAGAAGAGAGAGGAATTCATGCTCGCGAGTACATGTATGACACTAGCCTGGAGGTGGTATGTGTCGAATTAGATTTTGATCAACCGACAAAGCACAGAAAGAGTACCAAACAGAGTGGACAAACTACCTGCAAAGGCAGAGGCAGAGCGTCAGCAGCTGCAAAGCAACCTGAAAGATGCCAAAAACGGACCGTACTTCGAATTCTTGACGTGTACATCCCTCCTGGAACACGTGACCAGATTTCGGCTCTCAAGAAGTTACACAGTGACATTAGTGATTTAAAAGAACAAGCACAGTGCAGGCCATTACTACGTGAGCAAGGCACCCCTGCAGATGTTCCAGAAGACAAGGGGACAAAATGTCGCTCAGGCAAGGGAGCTGGCGGTACCACCGAAGGCAGAGGGGGTTCTTCGAAAGGACAAAAATGTCATTGTAAGGCACACTATGTTATACTAGGAGATTTCAATTGCAACATTCAGGATGCTGACGCGGCCGCGAAGCAGATATCCACTGTAGAAGCAAAACTACGAACTCTCAAAGAGATAGAAGACAGCTGTCATCTCAAGCAGCTGATCAAGGATCCAACGAGAACGGCGCGTAGGAAGTATGAAAGCAGGGGAAAAGAAAACGTGAGTGAAACCACCATTGACTTAATCTACACCGATGGCAATGCCAAAGTCAAGTCGGGCGTCATTCGGGTTTCCTTGAGCGATCATTTCATGGTGTACTGCTCTGTTACTGTTCCTGGGGGGAATAAGAAAAAGATTTGCAAAGACAAGAAATCCACAGGGAATCGGGACCAAGAAGCTCTCCGGAAATTTTCTTCCGAGTATCCAAGATCCAAGATCAACAAGAACGTCTTTCAGTTAATTAAAGACCGTGACTTGGCTCACGCGAACAGCGAATGGGACGACTATGATAGACTGCGTCGTGAGGTCAAGAGGTTAACCTGAGGGATATCTTTAGTTTTCTGGCGATTTTTCTTCGTTAGGACAAGCAGTTTGAGAATCTCTCGTAACTATTTCATTGGCACAGTCGTCCCTTATTTGGATTTCGTACGCGATGGCAGTGTTCAGTTTGCCCCAAATCCAATCGAATTGTAAATGACCAGCACCGAAAAATAGCTGAAAAAGGCACTCTGTTAAAAGTTTTTTTCGGTCGGGTGTGGGGGAGATGAGTAGCGAGATCATGACTAGTTCATTTTGACCCTGCTACGGTCTTTTCACTGCCATGATGACATTTCATACTATCATTCATGGGGCAGCAGAGCTTTCACCCAATCTGGCTCTTTTCTCTGGAACTCATTGCCTTTGGAACTGAGAATGTAGACCTCCTTTTCTCTGTTCAAGAAAGAACTCAAAACCTTTTTGTTCCAGTAACTGTGTGCTTTCTTTAAATTGTGGTCTTTTCCTGGATGAAGTAATGTGAGAGGAGGTCTTGCCTTTCTGCGCCAGGAGTGCCACTGCGTGACAGACATGGCGCATTAAAGGACTCCATTATTATCTTTATAATATACTACAAATGTATCAAAAAAATAAACAGTGAGCTCTTGTAAATCCATGAAACAGTGTATGAAAAATCAAAAGGTATAAAATGTTCACCTGCAATGGTAAAGCTGCTGTGTCCCCACCATTGATCGCACTGTGCTGGCTCTAGGCTCGTATTGAAGCCATCGCAAGTGCTATACGGGGAAAGCAGCTGCTCGAACTTTCATACTTTCTAGTCACTGCGAACGTTCGAACTGTTCTTTAATCACCACCCTATCTTTAACTCGCCTTAGCGTTATTTTAGTCAAATCTTCATAGCCGAGCATTGCCAGTTTCTTTGTTTGTTTTACAGTTGTTTTGTTTTATATCACTTCACTTCCGCAACATCATCTTTCATTGTAACATCGTGCAATTCAGTCACCGACTGCAATGCAATTGAAATTAAACCATTATTGATTGATTGACTGATCGATCGATCGATTGAGTGATTGATTGATTGATTGCCTATTCACGCTGCACATCTACAGTACCTTTCGATATACATGTACTTCTGCAGGTCGCTGTCCCTGTTGCATCTGGCTGTCTCTTCTGTGGACGCGTTCTCATGTCAGACTCAATTGTCTCATATTGTCCTATTGTAATGTATGTCAGTCTTGACTCTTTGGTGAGCTTCCGAACCTATTATTGTTCTGATTTTCTTATTCAGAGTGGCCTACACAATATATAAACATTGTCTTTTTAATGAGTCTCTCCATTTTTCATACATTACGTTATTGTTCGCCTTCATAATGTATTCCAATATTTCGTTACTACGATTCGCTTTTGTTGTATACTCTGTTTTCCTCGCTATGTGTTGTCTATCATACATCATCCTTTTGTTCCAAAAAAGAAGAAGAGAGAAGTGTTTGTAATTACGTTTTGTCGAGAAATGAAAAACTGGATTTGAATTGAATTGAATGACGTCAATTTTGTATATTCTATTACACACCCTATAGTACCTGCCAAGTTTGTAAACAAATGTAATAACGAATTTGGTTTACCCCAAATATTATCACCATCTCAAGACCGTATAGCTTTCCATTGAGGTGAATATCCCTGCTGGAAAGAACACAGTGTCTCACAGATGTGAATTACAATGTGAAACACAATGTGAACACATTGTGAACAGATTGTGAAATCTCTTCTCACTGTTAAATTCGAGTGTTTTAACAGTGTGAACGCATTTGGGAATCATCAATTCCAAGTGTGAAACAGAACATTACTATATGTAAGTACCCTGTGAAAAACCACCCCACAGTGTGAAATAATCTTCACACTGTTAAATTCGAGAGTTTTCACATAGTCGACTATGTGAACACAGTTTGAACACATTGTGGGACACTGTGTTCTTTGCAGCAGGGGGTACGTCACATATTAAACATAAACCAACCAATATAGTAGCTACCTGGACCGTTTTGAGAAAAGTTTAGAGGTGGTCAAGAATCACTTTCACAAAATTGGCCAATCCACAATTATAAATGAATCAAAGTTTCGAATTTTGAAAAAAAAATTTACATCTTTACCAGACACCACTTTTCTTTTCAATTTTCTTGAATCAGATGTCACAGGACACACACGCATTATGATCACGTCTTATATCTACGCAGAATATACTTCTTTCAGTCAATGTTCTGACATAAAATGGGGAATTTTAAGATAAACTTGGGGCAACATGGAAAGGCACTGCGAAAGAAAAGGTAATTCTCTGAAGTTTGACCAGATTTGGCTTTAAGGATAATTCTCTAAAGCTACGTGGGATTACAATCTCTCATTGCTTAGCTCATGAAATTGTGGGAATAAAGTGTTCTCCACATCCCCTCTACCTAGTGAGGCACCGATACAAAAACAACGGCAAAAACACACCGCAAGATACTCGATATTAGTTAGTCAGGAGCTGCAGCGTGCCACGCCCAAGTTCTTAGACATGTTTTCACCATATGGGAACGGTACCCAACAACTTTTGTTTAGATTCATGTGCGTGACTTTTATGGTGCGCTATTTCATTTTGTTTCGGTTTTTTTTTTCTTTCTGATCTTCATGTGCGTGACTCTTGTGATGCGGTCGTTCATCCCCGACAGCCCGAGATGGGATGGTTAATCGACCGGCCTTGGAGAATCAATCATCGTATGGAGAAGATAGCTGGGATACGTGTGTTCTCCAACGTCTCTCTTGAGGCAGCCAAGAAGAGTTCAGAGAACGGCCACCAAAAACATCGTTGGAAAAAAAAAAAAACATAGTGCATGTACACCACTGGCGTAGCCAGGGGGGGGGGGGCGATGGGGGCGGTCGCCCCCCCCCCCCCCCCCTAAGATTTGGACCGGGGATTTGAGAGGCGGGAAAAAAAAATGCGTGTATACTGTATGCATGCACATACATTTCACTCAAAGTGTGCACCAGATCGTTGAATTTCAATTCAAAATATGCAAAATCTCTCGTGCTTCGGAGGGGGTATCCCCCTCCCAAACCCCCCCCCCTCTGTGCCTCTTTCCCTAGCTAAGTACACTTTTTAGATTTACAAAAAATTCTGAATAATTCTGAGTGCACAAGACGTATCACTTATATTCCGAAAACTGAAGGTTCCCTCATGTATAAGGGGAATTTCCCCTTTTAATCGACCCTTTCCTCCCTCAGCCCCCCCCCCCCCAAATCAGGTTTTTTTTTTTTTTTTTTTTTTTGGTGATTTCCCAAATGTTGATTCCATCAAATATGCGTATACGAGATATCTCAATTTCAACCTTAAAAAGATAAAAGCTCCATGGGAAGGGAAGGGTGGAGATAACACTCGCCCACGCCTTCTCCCTGCTCGCCCCCCGCCATGCAAAGAAGTAGACTGTGGCTATACCCAGATCGCTTTATTTCCATTCTAAAAACGCAAAAGCTCCGCGAGCGGGAGGGGAAATCCCCCTTCCCCTAAGCTCTACCTCACTAGACTTTATACATACGCACAGATGGTGCACATTCGGAATAAGAGCTAAATTCCGTGATTTTAACACTTCGATGAAAAAGTATCGCACCAAAAATTTGCACCAGATCGCGGAATTTCAGGTCTGAAAACGCAAAATCACCTTCGTGTGGGAGGGGATATGCCCCTATCTACACCCTCGTGTGCATGCTTCTTCTGTTTGATTGCTGAACAGACAGCGTTCATGATATTCAGTGTAAGAATTAATACAAGAAGACTAGTGTATTCATATTATACTATTTCATAGGCAAATTGTTCAATAATAATCTACACTAAAATATACTGCAACCTTAAACAAGTGGGACTGTTTCAACTCGTTAAAACACGCAAAAACATGCATCAAATAGCACCATTTGCAACATCAAAATGCAAAAAGTTCTCACCGTGGGAGGGGGACACCCCCTCCCACACCCTCCCCTACCCCCTCGCCCGCTCCGCTCGCTCGGGTGTAGTCGTGTTCATGATATTCAGTGAAAAGAATTAATACAAGAAGTGTATCTAAATTATACCATTTTATAGGAAAATTGTTCAATAATAATCTACACTAAAATATACTGCAACCTTAAACAAGTGGGACTGTTTCAACTCGTTAAAACACGCAAAAACATGCATCAAATTGCACCATTTGTAACATCAAAATGCAAAAAGTTCTCACCGTGGGAGGGGGGACACCCCCCTCCCACACCCTCCCCTCCCCCTCCCCCTCCCCCGGGTTCAGTCGCGTTCATGATATTCAATGAAAAGAATTGATACAAGAAGTGTATTTGAATTATACCATTTTATAGGCAAATTGTTCAATAATAATCTACACTAAAATATACTGCTACCTTAAACAAGTGGGACTGTTTCACGTCGATAAAACACGCAAAAACATGCATCAAATTGCACCATTTGCAACATCAAAATGCAAAAAGTTCTCACCGTGGGAGGGGGGACACCCCCCCTCCCACACCCTCCCCTCCCCCCTCACTCGCTCCGCTCGCTCGGGTTCAGTCACGTTCATGATATTCAGTGAACAGAATTAATGCAAGAAGTGTATTTAAATTATACCATTTTATAGGCAAATTGTTCAATAATAATCTACACTAAAATATACTGCTACCTTAAACAAGTGGGACTGTTTCACGTCGATAAAACGCGCAAAAACATGCATCAAATTGCACCATTTGCAACATCAAAATGCAAAAAGTTCTTACTGTGGGAGGGGGGACACCCCCCTCCCACACCCTCCCCTCCCCCCTCGCTCGGGTTCAGTCGCGTTCATGATATTCAATGAAAAGAATTGATACAAGAAGTGTATTTGAATTATACCATTTTATAGGCAAATTGTTCAATAATAATCTACACTAAAATATACTGCTACCTTAAACAAGTGGGACTGTTTCACGTCGATAAAACGCGCAAAAACATGCATCAAAGTGCACCATTTGCAACATCAAAATGCAAAAAGTTCTTACCGTGGGAGGGGGACACCCCCCTCCCACACCCTCCCCTCCCCCCTCACTCGCTCCGCTCGCTCGGGTTCAGTCACGTTCATGATATTCAGTGAACAGAATTAATGCAAGAAGTGTATTTAAATTATACCATTTTATAGGCAAATTGTTCAATAATAATCTACACTAAAATATACTGCTACCTTAAACAAGTGGGACTGTTTCACGTCGATAAAACGCGCAAAAACATGCATCAAATTGCACCATTTGCAACATCAAAATGCAAAAAGTTCTTACTGTGGGAGGGGGGACAACCCCCTCCCACACCCTCCCCTCCCCCTCGCTCGCTCCGCTCGCTCGGATTCAGTCGCGTTCATAATATTCAGTGAAAAGAATTGATACAAGAAGTGAATCTAAATTATAACATTTTATAGGCAAATTGTTCAATAATAATCTACATCAAAATAAACTGCTACTATAAACAAGTGGGACTGTTTCACGTCGATAAAACGCGCAAAACCATGCATCAAATTGCACCATTTGCAACATCAAAATGCAAAAAGTTCTTACTGTGGGAGGGGGGACACCCCCTCCCACACCCTCCCCTCCCCCTCGCTCGCTCCGCTCGCTCGGGTTCAGTTGCGTTCATGATATTCAGTGAAAAGAATTAATGCAAGAAGTGAATCTAAAATATATACCATTTTATAGGCAAATTGTTCAATGATAATCTACATCAAAATGAACTGCCACTATAAACAAGTGGGACTGTTTCACGTCGATAAAACGCGCAAAAACATGCATCAAATTGCACCATTTACAACATCCAAATGCAAAAAGTTCTTACCGTGGGAGTGGGGACACCCCCCTCCCACACCCTCCCCCCCCCCCCCCTCGCTAGCTCCGCTCGCTCGGGCTCGGTCGCTTCGCTCCCTCGCAGACTAACCGCCCCCCCCCCCCCCCCCAAGATGAAATCCTGGCTACGCCGTTGATGTACACCAGTCATCTTGCTCGTGAGCTGGCAGAGAGGGCGCTAGTATTCGATTAGTGACAGTGCTGATTAGTGATTTCAGAGGACAAAGTGCATGAGAAGGTCAAAAAGCCTCAGTTTGGTTCTTGTGCAGCGACGCTCACGAGCAAATAAAATGTATTAATTTCAAGGCATCTGGAGGGCTATCTCTGCATTCGACGGAAGCGTATTAATAAGTGCCCCGATGAGAGAAGACGGGTTAAAGGAGACCTCCGGATGATTTTTCAGACTTTAACATTATTGCATGGCCGGCGGAACCGTGGGGGCTGTGGGGGCTCGGGGCCCCACACTTTTTGTGCATCATACAAAGGAATACATAAGGTGTCATCACTTTGGGCCCCCACACGTTTTTTTTTTTTTTTTTTTTTAACCCGGAAGTACGTAACTGGCACTAAACAGGAATAGATGGAAATCTTGAAATGTGAGCGCGGTAAGGTCATATTCTTCCACTGAAGACCTTTTTTTTGCCAGCTGAAAAAAACAAACAAACCTGGAAATGGAAGGGGAGAGCTGGGGAACTTTTTTTATTTTTTTTTATTTTTTATTTTTTTGCTTGTCAGCTGAAGAAACCCGGAAATGTAAGGGGAGAGCTGGGGAACTTTTTTTGTTTGTTTTTTTTTTTGTTTGTTTGTTTTTTTTTTTTGTTGTTGCTTGTTAGCACATGAAACCAGGAAGTGGGCCCCCACACTTTTGAAAACGCTCCGCCGGCCCTGTATTGAACAACTATGAATTAGTTATACTGAGTACAGGGTTCAGAATTTATAGTGATTGGGATGAGGAATAAGAATGTTTTCAAAATTTATAACAAATTGCAATGAACAAGGATGATGATGTAGCAGCATCACCATAAGAATGCATGAGTTGGGGCTCAAGGAAGCAGAACAAAAGAAGAAGCATGCCTAGATTCTAAAAAGGTGCATGAACTTGTTTAGCAAGCGGTATTGTAATGGAACTACACTGCTACATTTCTGAAATATGTGAGACTCCTATGTCATCGACATTGTTCAGTGTATAATTTGTTTAAGATTTCTCACAGTATTGGTTTCTCTGCTCACGGACCACAATAAATTCCACAAATCTATACATGGAGCTGTGGATTTATGTACTACATGATGTGAAATTATGAAAATCGTCTGGAATGCCCCTTTAATTTCTCGAGAAGTTCAGATCCAAGACCTCGTCTACACGACTTCTCGAGTCCGAGAGGTCTAGATTTTGATCTCTCTCAATCTCTCTTTTTTCCTCCCCCCCCCCCCCCTACTTCCTGGGGTCCGAGACAGGGAGAGAGGGCGAGTTGTAGGCTCTCGTCTTCTCGATATTTCGGGTCCGAGAAGGCACGAAGACAAAATCTCAAATCTCGCCTTCTCGGAATCGAAACGTAGAGAAGGTGGGGGAAGAATATTGTCTTCTTAGCACTTATACGAGCTTCCGAAGCATTTAAACTGTCATTAAACACACCATTTGACATTTTGTGCCGCTTGTATACAGGTTAAAGGTGTTTTTCCCCCGATACTCTTTTGCAAAATATATACATGTATAACATAGTGATCTATTTACCCCCTTCTTGAAGAGCACGTTCATATACAAATAACAATATGAACTACACAACAGGTGTGTGCGACGTGTATTTGACCTTGCTGAAGTATATGATGTACACTAACTTTGAAGATTCATTACATACATTCATCTCATTACATAATTCGATTACCAATACAGATGTATCTGAAAATTAGAACAGTTTAAAAAGCCTAACACAGACAAAGTACAGTTGTCTTTTTGTGTTTGTATGTGTGTATGTGGGAGGAGGGTATTCTGTTGTAATGGTTTTATACCAGCCATTTTTGTCAGCAAATGATACCCACCTTTGTGAATATTTCAAAAACATAAACATATTCAGTTACATACGACTGCATACTTTGTTTACACACATGAATCATACAAACATAGGCCGTACGCCAACACACGCACGCATGTGATACACTCACTATTACGAACTCTATATGCATATCAAAAACATGTATGAATATAATGTTGATAAGTATTCAGATTCCCTTGAATTTTGAGGTTTTAATGATTCAGTGTAGATTTGGTTTCATGAATTAGTGTCGGGATTTGTCCAGGGTGTATGTTTCGGATTAAATTAGGTTTCCATATTGAAGTTTCTTTTGTAATTCCGCTTCTTATGTATAACAGTATATGTATATCAATCATAGATTTGTTATAGGTCATCTTACATGTGGGGGAAAATGCACCCTACAAGCACTGCTTTTATAGCATTCCTCCCCATTTCCAGCATGTTCGTATACTTTCAATATTATTATTCTATTATGCATTATGATGGTATTTATGTATTCACTTTCTTTAAAATATTTATACGTTAATGTTTGAAATGCAAAAAACAAAAACCAACCAACCCAAAATAATAGAATGAATAAAGAATGAAAATTATTTGCCCGTTTGCCAGTTTACCTCATCCAATGAATTTGCGCCCTGTTTTTAGCGCATCATGAAGTGAGGCGGAATCTTTGGAAAAATCACATTATTGCTTTTATTCGTAATCCTACTTTGTGACTTGCGAGAACAACATTGAAACATATACACTCCTCCGCTACGTTTATATTATGTATATACATGCATGCATATACATAATACATGTATCAATACACACATACACACACACACACACACACACACACACACACACACACACACACCATGACCCGCCTATTATAGGAAGTAGATGAGTAACAAACTATAAAAGACAATGATTTAGCAGCATCATTAGTGAATATATAGGATTCCATCTTTTCTTTGAAGGAATCAGTCCAGCAGCATTTTATTTCAGCCTTGAACATGACACACATGCACACTGTAGGTATACAAGGGGTAAAACACTATCCGCCTCTATCACGTGGCATCACAAAACGTGATAACGACGTGGGGGAGACTTTAAGATACATGCATCGCTGAGCCCAACTAAAAGAAAATTTGACAAATCTTTATAATAAAGGTTGCGGGATGGCGCCCATTGTGTGTAGCAATAACTGCTCTTCGATTGTCCACTTTGCGCTTTTTGGTGATGGTTATTGTCAATTTTATCGCCTCGAGGGGCATCACCCCAAATCTTTGTAATATTTTTTCCGGGCGATTGATACCAGGGGACAAACAGCATTTGTGCAGCGCCATTCTGTACCTGCAGATTGTCACGTAGCGAGTTTTTAGGGGTAAAAGGTATCACCTTTACTTAATCTGTATCTCGCAGATTGTATAAGTCTATCTCTGACCACAGCTAAAATGAGAGTACGGTGATGTTACGTACATTGAAGCCTTGTTCTTGGACCCAGCCGCTTTTCCTTTTGCAGTATTATTGTCTAGATTTGCAATAATTTCATTTAATGAATTAGACACCCTGTACTCTATATATATATAGCCAAACAAAAGGTGCTATACTCACTAAAACAAGAACAACGGAATGAAATAATATGATTATTATTTAGTCATTGATAGATCAATCCATAGGTTCATAAGGAATTCTCGACACCCTCAGCAAACGACAATATCACACTAAATAGTTCGTACTGAAAATAATTGTACATGTTAGAAAGTGATCATGCTGATATCACTCTCCTAATTAGCAACAAAAGTTTGTTGAATGGAAATACTGATTGAAATCTCCATGTTCAAAAAGCGAAGAACGAGATAAACTTACGGGCACAGTGTGCCATTCGCTTGAATGAATGAATGAATGAATGACATTGCGAAAGTACACGGCAGCTGGATTATATTAACGAATGAACATCAAACTTAACACGTATTTCATAAGTCATATCGACATAGATCAATATCTATAAAAAAAAAGAACATTCGGCTACACAGGACTGTTCATGTGTAAATGGCAGCACGTTTTACACACGTTGCACTAGACTACATTCAAGTGACGTCAGAAAAGTATCAAGAACACACATCGTGCTGTTGGCTTTGAATGATGGCTGCATACCTAGATCATTTTTCTCCTGTATAGGCATATTAAATCAATGCATAACCCTTCGTGATCATGGCAAGCCCTCACGTGACCACGGCGTCACACATTATTCTCCATTCCGGTGTGAGGAAAGTATTACACAATATGATAACATTTACTACATGAAGAATAATTTTCTACATGTTTCTGTGAGGGTTATACCCTTCCCCTTGCATACCAATTAGGGAAAAGTTTAGTGTAGAGCAATGTGTCTTCAAGAGAAATAAGGAGTGCCATGGAGCAAGACATTTACATTGACCGACCCATCGCGTTTGATGAAGTAAATTCAGTTGATGCAATATTATATAATGGGTCTCGTGGTCGCAGCGAAATGTGTTCGATTCCTCTCAAATAGGCGTACATATCTTTTACAATACTAATATTTATTATTCAAATATATCTTTGTTTAAATCCTTCTTTTCTGAAGGGTATTTTATACCCCTTTCTTAGTAAGGTTATCGATCTTCTTTACTGCTTTCATTCATTCTGTTCATCTCTTTGAGACATCCCCTATACTCGTGATCTTTTCAATACTTTCCTATTATAAACACTATCTCTTCAAGCCGATCCCTTTGTTACGACAAGCGATTCTCGTTACAACGAAGTCCCCGGAACCGGCAGTTTTCTTTCTTTGCATCGAAATTTCGCTACACCCGAAAAGTAACTATATAAAAACATAATTATGGTAATTTTGGAACCTGAATTTTCACTTCGTCATATCGAAATTTTCGTTTTAGCCGTGTTCCTTATAACAGGGAGTGTATCTAACTGAATTTGGCTGTATCTAGCCTAATATTATGCTGTACTTTTTCACACAACAGTCTCCTCTTCTGGCTGTAAAATATTCACCAGGAGCCATGGTCTCTGCACAAGCACAAAAATCACTCTGCAGATCTGCGAAAATGAGTTATCAGGGGAAAAACAAAAATCAGTTCAATCATGTACAATCGTACGACATGTAGTTTCATATTGCGCGTTCTTCAATGGACAGTGGAAGTTACGTACTTTAAATAGCAAAATGACTATTGGTTGTAGCTACCCTGATTGTTCCAAAGACTGTAGCCAAGATAAACACATTCTCTGTCTCTTTTCGTTACTCGCCACTTCTGCCCCGTTGCGCGTTTCCCGTCGGGAGAGCAGCTGTTGGATGCATTCCCGCGGCAATTCCCGCACATTGACGAATTGCACGCCTCCTCGCTTTCTTAGTTCGTGTAGGTTTACTGGCATCGACGACCGCCTGACCGGGACCGCTCCTCTGTCAGTCCCGTCATGGTTGCTTGTGCCATTTTCGTTCATATTCCCTAGAGAACACCGCCTCTTCGTTGACTCCGTGGATGTGAAAACTCTGTTTGACCTCTCGCCGTATTCCCGATCCGAATCGTCGGAGTCTTCGGCCAAACAATGCTCTTGGATATTTTGCAGGGTCAATTCAAAATGGACTGATTTTCGTAAGGCCGGCGTTTTGGGCCGGATGAGAGGTTCTTCGTTTTCTTCTAGATCACAAATTTCGCCATCGAAAACCTCTTCGTCTCCTTCCTCTTGGTCGTTGCAGGAAACCGATGTGCTTGGCGTAGCCACTTTTCGTGGAAAGCTGGGTGGCCGTGGCAGAAAACACACAACAGACTCGGGAACAGACTGCTCCTGTCCCGACGGCGATGAAGCCACTGGTGTCGGGACTCGTATCCTCCGTCGTGGCGAAGTACTGCCGTTCCCGCTGGTCCAAGATTCACTGCCTGTTTCACTACTGCTGTTCCCGCCGAAAGGACTGTACTCGCCGGTATCTCTAATTTTACCTTTTGTAAGTGTACCAAGAGCCTCACTGTCATGCACACAAATTTTCCCGTTACTCTTCCGTCGCCAGTTCGTACCGATTCCCGGAAGCTCCACTTGCTTATTATCGGCCAGGGAGCTCTTTCTGACTCGCGGGAAGTCCTCGCTTGCCCGGCGGAGATACACGCGTCGAGATCGTCCTAACCCGCTCTGATGTGAACTCCAATGCGGCAAAGAAGGCAGACATCCATCAGATATCTTCCTTGAAGGACTCCTATCCCCCGCCAGGGAGTTTAGGGTGTTCTTTCTCGATCTCTGCACTCCATCTTCCCTAATCACCTCTCTGCATCCAACACCAACGGCGTCCATTTTACTTCCTTCCTCGTTTAACGCCGGAATCGCACCGATGTCAGAGTTCCCCTGCAAATGACGTCTCCTGAAGACGATAACCATGGTGAACTAGTGTTTGGTAAATTTTGTGAATTCCAAGTGGTAAAACAGATGATAATTGGACATAATAAAAATATGGTGATGACACAGGAAGCAACGACATGGCATGGAGTCCACTTGTCTGTGATACTGTCATCGATTGCGAATTGACTTGATCTGATGACAGTCACTTTTCAAATGACGAGCAGTACTATTCGCCCCCGAGATTTTCCGGCGAACTGCCTCCGCTACGGTCTGGTTTCCATGGAATGCCTATGTATATTATCCTATTCATCATTTTTTTTTTTGATGCGGCATGCATGCAGCATTACCCTCGACCCCACAGAGACAGAGTCGCATGGCGTGAACTCTGACCTCTTCAACGGCGCACGTACTCCATCTGCAGCGACGCACGGATGAGCGGGTCGTATTGCCGAATGTCAAGGATGTTGGCCTACCGAGGCTCAGACGTGATGAGCCCATTGGATGAGCCTGGGATGTACTGAGCTCTGGTCCGTTTGTGTGTGTGTGTGTGTGTGTGTGTGTGTGTGTGTATGTGTTTATTTTGTGTGTGTTGAACGTGCTGGTGAAGGGGGAGGGGTAATATGAAGGGGGGGGGGGGGTCTCAATTTCGACTGCAGATTTTGACACTAACCCGGCCTTTCACTTAATATTGGGCCCATTCTCCGTCATGTGATGATGAGGTGATCCCCAAACTATCTTCACAGACGGAAGGTTATAAGAGATCTCCTACAAAAAGTGACAGGACAAGAAAAATCAGCGCAGTAACAAAAAATGCATGGAATCAGCTTCAAAGTATGGTCATAAAGGGGAAAAGTAGATAATGACAACATGATCATCTCGTAGCTACCCACTGCACATTGCTGTCTGTGAGAAACGATGAAATTAAGGCGTTGTCTCCGAGATAGCTTCATGACATGTCACTCCCGTTGCCATAAAGCAAATAGGGTATGCGGCGGAAACTGTAAGACGTGAGCAAATTTTTAACTTTGGGAAGGAGAGTGAAAGCAAACAATAGAATAGCGGTATTATTGTCCTGAAAAGATAAGAGACAAAATGTACAAAATATGGAGTTTTGAAGCCCGCACGTGGTGGCGTGAAAGAATGATAACGTTCAATGATCACATTCACAAAAAAATTCATGTCATAGATAATAAAGTATATACCGTCGCATCACTGAGTCTCTCGAGGACACAAATCATTACTAAATTTTCTCTTTCATCTTGCCAAAAATAAGAAATGCATTTACAAGAGTAAAAATTGTTTCCCTCATATGTATGAAATCCATTTTGAAGCAGCAGTGATGCAGCGTAATTTTCCCCGTTTTTCTGTATGGATATTTTACGTCTACATTAATTTCTAACATACAAACCAATGGAAAAGGTGTGAGATACGGACATTCTCACTTCACACAATTATCTTACCTCACTGAGTAATCATATCAAAATCATTCGTTTGTTGCTTCACTTTCACTTTAGAGTCAACTTGAAGGGTGCGTTGAATGTAGTTGATCTTTAAACTCACAAGGAATGTGAACGACAAGGCGATTTACGACCTATCCCACAAGTTCATGTGATCGCTCCTCGAGTCTGAGCTATTATCGCTACATGATGAACGATTGCCCAATATTGGTAATGGGCGTTTTTCGGAGAAAAAGAGGTACCGATTCTGAAAAATGGCATAAACAAATAATTTTAGTGACCGCATCCTCTTCACGAAATCACATCGATAGTGGAGAAAAAATGCTACATGGTATGTAGTAAAAGGATAGAAATGACGTCACAATGGTTCAGTGATGCTCATGATGTCATCGAATGCCCCATAACTCACATTAATGATTATCAAAGTGATGATTCTAAATCATTATTTTATAATATGTGTGTGGGGGTGAGGGGAAGGTGTTTAAATTCTAAGAAAAAATGAAATAATGAAATAATAACTTAATATTCGTTTTGAGATGGAAGTTAGCAATGTGTTACAGAAAATGAGCACGTAGGAGGGAGGGAGTTTCTGTTAAGATGTCATCAGTAGTCAGGTAGAAGAAAAAATACCCAAGAAAATACTCTTCTATTTCAAGGCGCGCCAAGTGTCAGTGGAAATGATTCTTATAGATTATATTTAAGAGATAAAAACTCAACAGATGTATTGATATTATGATATGTAGTATAATAATGAATTATTTCCCCTGTTTAATGTTGCATGGAAATTATATCCAAATATTGCTACATGGGAATATGTTTTAATATCTTGTTTCTAGGGGCTTGTGAAAACAAAGTTAAAGTCCAAACACATAAGAAAACATTCCTGTATTTTACTTTAAATGTAAGTCCACTGCATGTGTTATAGTTGACATAACAAAGAGTAAAAGCAAATAAGCAGTGTAGTGTACTGGAGGTTCATACAAATCGGACTTAAATGTTGAATTCAATGTTTGTTTGTTTAGGTTTTTTTCTACAGTGATAGTGGTCGAAAACACAAACATACACCATCTGCAACAACTACTACAGCAACTTTCCCGTGGTTTGTATACGAAATATTATTGCTATAAAAGTCATATGTTTTATGTCAAACAAACTATTACGACCCATTTCTTTTTAAAAAAGATGTCATCATCGCTCAGCTATTTCTACTTAATGGGCGAGAAGGCTTTATTTTTTATTACTTTGTTCATTTCATATTTTTGTGAAGAGAAATATAATGATTATTTTTGCGAGTTTTTGAGGCAGTGACGTGATCATCCATCTGATTGGAATACGAGTGTGGTTGAGACTTATCTCACTGTTTCATGAAGACAGGTATAACAGTGACTGACTTGCGCGTCCGGGTACAGTTTGTTATTCAGAGGGTTTGTCATGATTATATCAAGAAGGTTCTTACTCGAAAGTGTACAGTGTAGAAGAAATTTCGTTACTCCAAAGTTTCGTCATTCTGAAGGTTTGTTATTCCGAAAGTTCATTATTCCGATGATGAAATTAGGCTCGTGTTTTTATTCCGCAATGTTTCTTAACTAACCTTCGGAATGACGAATAATAACTCCAAAGTTTCGTCATTCTGAAGGTTTGTTATTCCGCAAGCTCGTAAATAAGAACTTTTTTTATCTTTTGTTAATATCATTTTCGGGATAATGAACCTTATTTCATGTTTCGGGTTAACTAACCTTCGGAATGACGAATCCTCGGTATAACGCCACAAACATCTGTATTAAGTAATCGGAATTTGTGTGTTTCGGAATAACGAACCTTCGGAATAAGAAACCCCATTTCATTTTCCGATTAGCGAATCTTCGGGGAAAAAAAGAGCATCACTCGTGAGTCCGAAATTAAGGAAATCTCTATCAATCTGAATGTTTCATTTTATCTTAACTATTAAAGCCAACGCGAACGTACATGGATGGAATTGTACTTATATATTCTCAGTGGAAGAAAACTAATCAGGATCTACTCGATTTCATGCAACCTAGGGTCCATTCTATTTTCATCTTACTTTTTGAAAGCTGTCGTCCGACAATAAGAACGTTCTGTTGGAATTAAGAATTTAATCTAAATCAGGCAAACATTAAATTTTGGTCAATTTATCCAAAAATATATTAGATAATTTCATTTGCTACAGAATGATTTTAGGAAAGGAGTACATTCAGATTTTCTTTTTGAATTGCTTGCTGAGTGGTACAAAATGTGCGCAACCACGATGGACGCTGCGATCGTTCTATTGTAAAGCTGTCAATAACTCCATTTTGAAATAAAGAACTTTGGACGTGGGTATTGGTTTCTTTTAAAAACTTTCAGCAAGGACATCTTAAAGGAAAGTGGAATATTGATGACGTTTGAAATCATATCTTTGCGTAAACGATAGCAAAGGAGAAAAAAAAAGGCTATTACATTGTCAGCGGGTGACTATTTACGTGGTCAGGAAGTAAACGACCGGAATTGTTTTGAGAAATTTGGTTGAGGGGCGACGGGTATAACCTTGTTTTACATTAATATCTCCGTCGTTTTTTTTCTATAATCATTATTCCTCCTTTATCTTCAAGCAATGTCCTTCAAGTGCACCATAGGTTAATATCAACTGCTCAGGTACCCACTGGGTATACCACCGGAGAAGCCTGTCATACTCCCTTGAAAAGAGGCCTTCGTGATATGTGGTGGTATACAAAATCACAAATCACAGATTATGGAAGTTGAAAGAAAACTTGTGTGCGTTTTTGCTGGAAATGTGACTCTCTTTGGTCAAATAGCCGATCACTGCATGGGGTCTCGAAGACACCATTCCACCGAAACTGCGGGAATTGAAAAGTCGGTCACAAACCCCGGAGTGATGTGAATTAGGGACAGAGATTTCATGAATGAAAAACTTCTCCCGAAGTTCTGACATTCAGAGTTGTGGTACGGAATATTCCACTCGTGAAAGTGGATGTTCATGATGTGAAATGACATTCCCGATTAACCTTAACATTTCAAGTTTCAATTTTCAAGTTGATTTATTTCATTTCCCACAAAATAATACGGAATACAATGAAATGATCGCATATACAGATAATGTCACGAAATCAGTAAATTGAGAAATGAACATTTGTGTTTTATAAAGCGGTATAGAGCTATATCACGCCTGTACGGATAAACATTTTGACAAGACTTCCTTTGAGGGTCTACATTTCGCATGAATTGATTCAAATGCCCCCTTCACATTTCCACATTTACGTACTAAAAATTTGATTCGTATAATTCAATGTGTGTTGTCATCAAAAAGTTATATTTGAGTCTTTTAAGAGCTGTATTTTTCACTGGTGTTTTTTTATATGATCGAAATTGAAGTGGAATATCTGCAGAGTAATATTATATGTGACAAATCGTCAATTTCAACCTGTTTTCACCAAACTGGTGATATATATTGCTGCCAGTACAGGCTTATTCCAGCTAAGCATGTTTCTCATTTCAATTTGATTTATTGGCAAGTGCTCAAAAGGGGAAATTTAAGGGGGATATTAGATTCATTTATATGCATTAAACATGATTATGATAGTAGAGCAGGTAGGAAATTCATTTGTTTTAAGTTTAAAAAGCCCAAATATTTGGGAGTGTTCTAAGATTATGAATTGAATGCGCATACCTGTATGTTGTTTCGTCTCTTTTTCGGTAATACTATAGTCTCGGAATATAAACGGATACATATCACCAGAAATCACCAAACTTTGGGCTGGCAACAAGTTTCAATATTTCTTTCGAAGATTTTTAAAGAATCACACATTTTTTTTTCTGAAACCTTAGATGGCAGAGATCACCATCTGACAACATTGTGTTTAAGATGAGCTTTTTATCCTTCGCGAAATAGAATGCGATCCTTTGACAGAAATATAGTATTATTTGGTGACAAAGCGACATGATCGTCTCTGTTGAGAACTGATAGCCCAGCGTGTCACATGAAGATACCCGACCGTGGAATATTCCATTCGTGGGAGTGGGGGAATTCTGCGTTATGCCGAGTGATATTTCTGATGAAAAGCTTTATCGTGTATATACAGATTGGCCAGTTTGACAATCATACAGATGCACCAAAAAAGGCTATCAAAGGGGATGATAAAGGTGTGAAGAGACAGTTTTTCAGAAAAAAAAAATCTTTGCTAACACACTCGATCTCGACCTAATCTCTCGCTCGCATTCACTTTTGGACTTGGCCAGAAGTGCCATACAGTGCCCCTCTTGCAGGCGCACAGGTCGTGATATGAATGTGAACTTCTTGTTGACATTTCGTCATTGAACTTTCAGTCAGTCCATGTAAGATGAACTCTGCTTCTCGTGTTTTAGAGTACTGTTTGTCAAAATATTGGTTGTTTATGCTTTCTCTGTTTTATTGTGAAAGATTCTGATGGTTTAGTCTTCTTGACATTGATTTAGGTGACTTGCAGTGACTTTTGGGTCTAGATTAAGATGCAAAATTCAACGATTGTGTCTGACTTTGTTTTCTCTGTTTCAAATTCGATGACATATTATATTTCGGTCACAGAGAAGGTGGTACAGATGCGAATAAAATCTCGCTCGAATTGAGCTCAATGAGCGTTCCTTTATCAATTCTATGTTCAAGACTGAAGGTAACTGGTCATGGTGAAATGGATCATGATTGCTCACCAACGTTTAATTTGTTAATGCGCCCCCCTCTATCTTTTTAATGTAAGTCTTCTGAAGTCACGCATGACAATGCTACGAAAAGGATAACGTTAACGGTGTGAAGATCACTTGAATTGTGCTCTTTGTGATTAGTTTACCCTTGTTTACCCCTTGAAAGTACCTCAAGAATCGTATTGAAAACATGTTTGAGGAATTTTGTTTGTTCGTTCGTTCGTTCGTTTGTTCGTTCGTTCGTTCGTTCGTTCGTTCGTTCGTTCGTTCGTTCGTTCGTTCGTTTGTTCGTTTGTTTCATTTTCCATCTGAGAAGATGGTTAGATAGTCCATATTCAGCTGCGCCAGCTGGTCTTCAATGGGGTCCAGTTGGACTGTTTGGATGTGAGGCGGGACCACTTCATCGGGTTATATGCACCCTTCTCTTTACAATGAATGAATGAAGCGGGATCTTTTCCGTACATGAGTTGGACTCTCTTACACACTGTTGGCCCTACCTCCATTTTTATGTCTTATATCCGAGGGACGGAGTGTTTTGCCTATTACTACATATAGAGAGGGACGGTATATGATTACACAAAACATTGCTCAGTTAGACTCGGGGTTCGAACCCGGGTCCTTTGGATCTGGAGGCAGACGCGCCACTGGCTGAGCTAAATCACCGTCCTACATGTGATATTTTAATCATTCATTTTCAGTGCTCATCTTTCTCATTTGGCTTCACTAGAATGCAAAGAAGAGTCATTTCTCTGTAATATATATGTGTGTAGGCCTATATGTATTTATCATAATTATATATATATATATATATATATATATATATATATATATATATATATATTATTATTATTATTATTATTATTATTATTATTATTATTATTATTATTATTATTATTATTATTATTAGAGTGTCAAACAATTGCAAAATCGGAGTAAGTATTTAGATCGCCCTGACACTAAAAACAAAGAAAATTTCCATCCCATGACCACTGGCTAGATGAAGAGAATGGTTATTGAATAAAACATAATAGATAAGACGCTACCTGGATAAATAAGACCTTATTATCATTATCATTATAGGCTTTCCGGTCAATTTTCATACTTTTGTCATTCAAGTTCCTATTCCGAGCATTCAGTTTCACGCATTCCATGCTCGCAGCACTGAATCAGCAATCAAATTCAAAATCTGGTCATTCGAATTCACTATCGGAGCATTCGAATTCACTATCGGAGCATTCAAATTTAAGAAAGGAGCACGCATTCCAGCAATGAGAATTCAAATTCATGTCAATCTGGCGACGGAATCTCGTTGGTCATTCAAATTAGTAAATAGGCAACTATGTTTAAAATAGCTGCATTCAATTTAAAAAGAGTCCTGAAGTTGCCTAGTTTGGGGCAGTGTATGTGTGTCTTTTTCATTTAGCTTTGAATATATTGGGATTTATGATGAAGATTATTTATTTTTGCAGTAAAGATCCAACTGTTCATTCTAAAATTGAACTCGGGCTTCACGAGAAGGAATATACAGGCACATTATATGTACTGCATAGGCCTACGGACGAGCATACTTAACACCTTCGGAAAAAAATCGACTACTTTGAAACTGCATACACACCAATGAAGGCTTGCATAATATAGTGTAATCATGATTGTTTAAAGGTAATTCAACATAGTTCTCTGTTCATCTCTGTTCTCTGTTCTCTGTGTATAAAGTGTAATCTTTGTTTTTCATGTCAATAAATTTTAAATTGTAAGGTTTAATCAACAGTGCATCCAAACAACACAATGACAGTCTATTCATATTCGTTGATGATACTGCATGCTGACAACGCCCCAACACTAACCACATAATGACAATGCATCAATTAAAGACAAACTGACACATAACACAATGTCATAGTCCCGCAAAAGTAAACCAATAAGATAGAAATAAACAACAAACAAGACGTATACAATGTTCATGTTATTGGTTTAAATGGAGTCGATTTTTTTCCCCGAAGTTAGCTTACATATCGGAGGGGGGGGGGGGGCATTGAGAAAAGCATATAGACGCAATCTTGAGTGACGCTGTTTTGGTTATTAAATCAATTAAGATTCAAGTCTCCAATACAAAAACAAAACTTTCGACATTTCATTCAATGTATTCAAAACTAAATCAAAGGATTTTATAAAAAAATCACCAACAAAAGCATGTCGACGTAATTCTAAATGACGCTGCTTTGGTTATACTGTATCAAATCAAGATTCAAGTCTCCAATAATAAAACTATACTTTCGACATTTCATTCAATGCATTCAAAACTAAATCGAAGGATTTTATAAAAATCACCACCATTCGAAGCAGGTTTACAATACACAATTAAAATCATTATCTTGTTCTTGATGGCAACCTTGGTTTCAATGAAAAGAGATTCTACTCCATCAACAGACAATTTAACATTTTGTAAAATTTGAACAGACAGATTTCTCTCACATAATTATAATGCTACTCCTCTGCCTCGGCCTTCAATACAAGTAGCTTGAAACATATAAGTAATGAAAAATGACTTGATGTATTGCTCATTCATGTCTCAGTCACTCCTACTATAGCGGAAAAGGGGAACTTAAGAACCTGTAAATCTTTGAACACAACGTTTATCAATTTTTTTATTCAAACTTCTTGGCAATATGATTGATCAGACTAAGCTTGTTCACCGACGCATTGATAGATACTAAATCACGAAACTGTTCGAAATCATAATGGTCGCATTCAGACATGAGGTATATCTTTAAGTTTTATTGATTGCCTGTTGTTTGTTCATGTATTGTTTGTTATTGTTGTTGTAGCTCATTAGCTTGTTTGTGTTTGTCTTTTGAGTTTAGTACATGTAAATCTTGTCATTGCTTCTCTCTATCTTATTCTTGCCATGGTCTTTACTGCCTTTCTTTTTGTCTCCGTTTATGTTCTGTGATTTAAACACAATTTTTAAAATGCAAACTTGTAAGATGCAGTCCATCAAGGGTTTGACCTTTGACAGGCCAATGGCCTTTTGTCATTCCCACACATCTGCTGCAGATCTTACTGTTTTTACTGTGTTTATATATCTTATACATCACTGTAACTGTCCTTGTACTGCTTATGCTTTGTTTTGTGTATATTTCTGTGTTCTGTTCTGTACATCTTATACATACACGTATGTCTATCATTGTGGATTTTTTTTTGAAAGATGTGAAATAAATTGAACTAAATTGAATTGAATTGACATGTCAGAGGTGTAATTTTGAGAATCGGTATTCTCATTGGCATCAGAATTGACCGAAAAATCAGTGCCTAGATTCTAACGGGGAGACGCCATGGTAAGTCAGTGATAATAAAGCTTTGATGAGGATTCTTAAAGAGTCGATGTCGCGTAGAGAAGTGATTAGTTTCTTGGTTCCATTTTTTTTTTTATTGTAAAGATTCTTCCGTTAGTTGACCATGTTTGTGTCGTGTTCACGTGAGATAATGCTTTGGCGTACAATTCTCGCCTATTACGGATCTACCATACCGAGAGACAAAACTGTTAGCAGTTGAATCTACCAGAGTACTAAACTACTAAACTATACATACTACATACTAAACTACACACGAAAGAGGTCATAAAGTTAGCCGAAATCCCTCAATTTGTCTGTAGAAGTAGGTCCTACACTAGGCATATTATATATATATATATATATATATGTGTATGTATATATATAATATATACATATATACACACTTGTATATTTTTTTAGTGTTTTTCCATGTTTGTGAATATCTGTAGGCCTATTTTTTAATTGGATTTCCATTTGTGTGTAACTTGTTCAGTGGATGTTGCATATTATTTATCATTGTAGGACCTATGTGTTTGCACTTTCCCTCTATATGGGGCCTTTATTCATTCATTCATTCATTCATTCATTCATTCAGTTATTCATTCATTCATTCATTCATTCATTCATTCATTCATTCATTCATTCAATCAATCAATCAATCATTCATTCATTTATTTTTCATTTCCAACAGAAGCATGTAAATATATTACAGAAATTGAATACATAGATTTCATCATAATACAAAATAAAGGATAAGTTTACAAAAAAATGTAAGTATACGGAAATGTTAGAAATGGGGAGGAATGCTAAAATGTTGGGCTTGTAGAGTGCTTTCCCCCCACTCGTAATGCAAGCTGAGCCCCATTTAAAAAAAATGTTAGGGTGGCAACTCTTGCTAGAATAGCAACTTCTCATAGAAACAGCCAACCAGGAAGCTGGATTGATGTCATTATCATGACACACTGCCGTTTCAGAAAGAGTTGCTATCATAGCAACTTTTTATGAAACGGGGGCCTGGTGTTCAGCTGGTGAAAGCAGGCCCTTAACCCGTGTATGAATAAAATAAACTCAACTCAATTAACTCAACTCGGCAAACCGGGTAACCATTTTACCTCTATACCACAATGTATCGTAAATATGTCATTTTTGCTTCAATTTCAACAAAAGCAAAACCAGAACAGTGAAGGCCTACAATTTATAGCCTCATGTATGGCAAATGAAGTCTATAATGTACCTGTGTGTCATTGTAGGAAATATTCAAAAATTTGGTATAGTCCAGTAGACGATGTCATAGACCATGTACATGACCTGGAAAAGTTTTTAAGTACAAAGTTTTTTTTTGTTGATTCGTGTTCTAGAAGGGTATTGGAGTAAATTTAGCTTGGTTGTCACCTGGGCAACCTTGGACAACTTTTTATTAGCCTAAGTATCATAATTACGTAATCAGCATATATAAAATATGTAATATATTACTAATTTTGATACAGGGAACCAGAAACATGGGAAATAAAACTTTTTAAGGGTTTTCTATATCGAGGAATCCATTCATAACATTAAATTTTTATTTCAAATTATGTAAGTGTCTTAGATATACCGTAATTAGCATAATGAGCGTATTTGCATACATATAATGGTGAAGTATATGGTAATATATATCATTGATATGACCTGAAAATGCTGTTAAGCCCAAGGTTTTGTTGGTGTTGTGGTTGATTCATTCTTAAGATGGGTACTGAAGTTATCTGAGCTTGCTTGGTACCTTGGCAACCTTGAACAATCATTTTTATTAGTCTCATTAGCATATTATTCAGCTTATTACCGCACTATGTCATATGTTCTTAATTTCACTGCAGAAAGCCCGAAAACACGAGTATAATACGATTTTCAAGGGTTTTTCAAGACCAGGAATTCATCTGTAACACTGGTTTGTACTTCCAAATTATGTAACTGTCTGAAATATTATAATTAGCATAATTACATAATTGGCATAATTATTATGTATGTACAGTGTACAATAGTCCAGTAAATGATGTCATAGTATGCCATGTACTGTATATGACCTGGAAAAGTTGGTATGTACAAGGTCTTTGTAGACTGGGGTTTTAGATGGGTACTAACAACGCAGCCATCCTCTCAGCCTTGGGTAAATATCTTTGATTAGCCTAATAAGCATATCAATGATTTATACCTAATTAGCGTAATATGTATCCTGCTAATCTCAATCCAGGACGCCTGGCTATTGAATTTTAATACAGGAAGCCTGAAAACACGCAAATTATAGCTTGTTACTGGGAATCCATTTGTAACACCTGTTCCCAATTTAAAATGATGCAAGTATTTTAAATATCATAAATAGCATATTAACCTAATTTGCATATGTACAAAAGTAAGTTAGAACTGAAGTAGATAAATAAATACACGATATGTGAATGATTAAGTAAAGGTAAGTAATTAAGTAAAAATGTTAAGTACAAGGCTTTTTATTGCTTTATTTGTTTCAGACGAGTATTGAAGTAAGCTAAGCTTGGTTACCACCTTGGCAACCTAGTGCGATTATTATCTATTAGCCTCATTAGCATATTAAGCAAATTAGTACACTTCGTGTTTAATATGTAGTTAAATTTAATGTAGGAAGTTTAAAAACATAAAAAACCGTTTTTCAAGGTTTTAAATGAAGAGGAATTCATTATAACATTATAACCTGCCTTAGCGGCCACCTCTCTACAGCGGCCACCTGTCTATAGCGGCCACTGAAAAATCCCCCCGAGAGAAAAGCAATGTTAAAGACCCTGTGTATAGCGGCCACCTGTCTAACGCGGCCAGCGGCCACAAATTTTGTTTCCCGTGGTAGATTTTAACCTGTCTATAGCGGCCAAAAACCCGATGGAGCCGCGGAGCCGAGCCGATAATTCAGCGTGTTTTTCTGCTTGTTAGCCGTGCCAGTCATTCCTGGGCAACGTTCAGTGATCGCCACCGTTGCATTCATCACTTATTCAGTCACAATAATGCACTAGTGTTAAGCTTTCTTCATGACTGTGTGCATGCTACATGTACTGTGCAACAATTTCATAAACACCGGCATTGTTCTATGCATGATACACACATGTGCATACGTACACACATACATGTACATGTAAGTATATATAGATGTATATAACGATGATACATGTTACCTGTCTATAGCGGCCACCTGTCTATAACGGCCGCTTTTCCCGTATCCCTTGGGTGGCCGCTATAGACAGGTTTGACTGTATTTGCAAATGGTACAAAGTGTCTTTAATATCGTAATTGGGGTAATGAGATTATTTGCATATTTCCTATAGTCCATTTTACGATACTAGATACCGTTTTATGTGACCTTGAGATGTTGTTAGATTATATATATATATATATATGAAATATATATATATATATATATATATATATATATATATATATATATATATATATATTGTCATGAATATGCATTTGTACAAAGTGACTGTGACATGTTCTTCCCACGTTGGAAAAAAGATAGATCGAGACTGGGACGATGCCGCTTGAGGCGAGGGAAGAATAAAGTTTTTGTTACATCATTGGTGGTGGTGATTTGTTTTGTTGTCAGAATGTGTGACACGTGTTGTTTCTTTATTATAAAGCGTAAACAACATATTCTATTGTCATCCTAATTAGATCTTTATGCTATTAGGCTACTAAACTGTAATTGCCTGATGTTGCCAAAATGGCAACGAAGTATTATCTATCCTTGAATACAAATCTCAAAACCTCGAAAAGTCATATCATATGAGTATTCACATTCCTGGATTAAGATTAGCAACATGCGCATTGCATATTCTAATTAGGTAACATCAGGCTAATTAGCCTTATCAAAGATAATTGCCCAAGGTTGAGAGAGTGGTAACCAAGCTTAACTAGTTTACTGCATTGTTAGTTCCCATCTAACATATCTGAAACCCAAGTCTACAAAAGACCTTGTACATACCAACTTTTCCAGGTCATATACAGTACATGGCATATGACATCGTTTGCTGGACTATTACACTGTACATACATAATATGCAATAAAATTATGTAATTACGCTAATTATGATATTTAAGACAGGTACATAGTTTGGAAGTACAAACCAGTGTTACAGATGAATTCCTGGTCTTGAAAACCCCTTGAAAATCGTATTATACTCGTGTTTTCGGACTTTCTGCAGTGAAATTAAGAACATTAGCTGAATATGCCAATGAGACTAATAAAAATGATTGTTCAAGGTTGCCAAGGTATTAGGCAAGCTCAGATAACTTCAGTATATACCCATCTTAAGAATGAATCAGCCACAACACCAACAAATTCTTGGGCTTAACAGCATCTTTAGGTCATATCAATGATATATATTACCATATACTTCACCATTATACGTATGCAAATGCGCTCATTATGCTAATTACGGTATTTAAGACACTTACATAATTTGAAATAGAAAATTAATGTTATGAATAGATTCCTCGATATAGAAAACCCTTAAAAAGTTTTATTTCCCATGTTTTCTGGTTCACTGTATCAAAATTAGTAATACATTACGTATTTTATATATGCTAATTACATAATTATGCTAATTAGGCTTATAAAAAAACAAGTTGCCCAATTAAGGTTGCCCAGGTGGCAACCAAGCTAAATTTACTCCCATATCCTGCTAGAACACGAATCAACCAAAAAAAAAAAAAAAAAGAAAAAAGAAAAAAAGATTGTACTGAAAAACTTTTCCAGGTCTAAAAAGTTTCTACTCGACTAGTAGGCCTATAAAAATCTTCGTCACGCAAAAAAAAAAAAAAAAAAAAAAAAAAAATCCTTATGATACTTGCATTATGAAACTGTTCGCCTTTTGGCTTCAGAGCTACCACTGTGCAAGAATGTTTATTCTGAAAGCATAATGTCACGATGTTGACTCTGCTGTTGAAAGTTACAAGAAGCTTGGGACCATTTTTATATGCACTCGATGCACAAAAGCTGTAGGCCTATGTGTGGCACGGGGGTGGGGGGGGGGGGGATCTTTTTTAATAGTACATAATACACAGTACTGTACTAGTAATACAGCGTTCCTATCCTCCGGCCCGAAAAGCGTGCGCTTCGAACTCCCGGTACGATATTCTGTGTACAGTCGACTAGTCTCGTTCGCGTTTCAACAGACATCTTTCGTGCATGCATGGGACCAAGCAAGCAAGACTGCAAGAGAGGGTGTACAAATAGTATAATATACTGACGTGAGCGATGAGGGTGGTGGCATTGATTAGGTAAAGTAATATTTGCTGTCGGCTTTTGTGATTGACTGGAAAGCGTTGTTTCCAGGGTTACACAATTAATGCGATACGAGTTACATAGATTTAAAGAACAGCCATTGCGCTCGTTTAGTCCCACGCGTGTATTTTTATGTTACCAATTCCCTAGCTGCACGTTGAAATTGACGAGTGCACTAACGTAACTTGTGATATACAAGTATAACGACATTAACGTTATACACCGTAGTAGGGTTGCATAATCTATGTCCATCAGTATTTTGGTATAGTATATGTGTATTAAGTGTACCAATCAGTAAAGAATACAAACAAACGAAAACAAAAATGGCTGCACACTCTCACACACCACAGTGCGTAATCTAAAGTTTACAAGACAGTGCGAGTTGTGTGTCCATTTGCAAACATAAGGTTTAGCACAGTTCTTAAACTTCCCGATGGAATCCCATTTTCTTTGCTCATTTTTCCACCAACAGTTCTAACTTGTTACATGTACTGTAGTGTTCTGTTCGTGGATTGATTTAAATGGCACAAACATACAGAAAAGCCGGCAAGTTAAGAAAGGAGAAAACCTTGTAGCACTACACTGTATTAAAACTATTGACTAAGATTGTCAGAACAGAAAAGGGTTAATTTTTGTTTCTGGTACAACTGTCTGTTCATACAGCGGGGGCAAAGACAGCTGCTTCAACATGATGCAGTGTGTCGCCGAAAGTCACGACCTTGTAGCTCTGGTCAACCTATATCCACATCATGTGGGTGAGTATCGAACTACTGTATACTATTGTGCTTCAGTGAAGAATAAAAGATTACAGAGACAGTGGACTCCCTTTAAAACTTGAATATAATGAAGTCCTCAGGACCAGCAGTTTTCTTTTGTTATATTGAAATTTCGTCATAACCGAACAAATAAACAGTAATAAACAGGAATTTTTACTTCCTTTTAACTGGAATTTCATTATAACCATTATACTTATATACGGTAGTACATTATCTCTTAAGGGTGTGTGTGTGTTCCATTATATGTTTGTGGTAAGTGTTTGTGGCTGTGTATATCTGTCTGTGTGTGTGTGTTTGTGTGTGGATGTGTTCAGATTTAATTCAAAATTAATGTGTGATGTTGAAGAGTGATTGAATGTACATGAATGTGAGCATTGCAACTGATTGACCTACGATATGTACATCAATGCAAAAAAAAAATTACGTAGATGTAATTTAGGGCAATTTGTCAATCAGTTGCAATAAAAACACCTCAATGGAAGAATTTCATGAATTTGAATAATGTGAGTAACGGTATTGTATTGATTATGTATGTGTGTGAGAACTTGTGCACTGTGTATTCAAATGGAATATGATTGCTATTGATTTTTATGGAATGAAATCCAAGATTATGAAAGAAAGAAACATGTAAACAGGAGGGGTGGCGGTATGAAATAAGTGATAGCTAGTACTTGTGTAATACTCTCAAAGAACAGTCTGTAAAGAGGCCTCTTACAATGATATTGCGTCTGATCTTCATCAACTACTGCTGCTGCTACTGTACGTACGGAATATTTCTTAGTGTGACAATGCTTGAGTAAATTTTGTGTACAACTGAACTAGTGCAAAAATGATAACATGCAAATATTTGTGTGACATAATTATGAAGATAGTACACTGTATACTCTTATCCACAGAGTGAAGTTTCTTGAACTTGATCCGGAGGAAAAATGAAAACAAAGCTTTAGAAGATTGTACTTTTTTACAGAATTGGACTTGAACCAGGAACCAGAGACTGTTTGATTGGCCCTGTGAGCCACAACAAATAATCAACAGTATTTCAGCAAGAATATGAGAAAGGAATGAAGAATTGAGAACGAATCTCGTCAGCTTGCTTTAATGTTTGAGTTTTAAAGGTCATCATTCATTGAAAAAGCTCCCCTGAGATTGCTTTGATCCTTGATCTGTTGTAATGTGTTTGGGCCAGTTATCGGTGCTCACATGATACAAAGAGGAATATGAAAACGTACATCAGGCTTAACTATTTTGTTATGCCAGTCAGAAAAACAAAGTTTGAATGATGCAGTACGATCCTCAGTATCAGTAGGAGTGACTCACTTGAAAATCTGTTCAAACTACATTGTAGTATCCACTGAATAGATGTACTTCCTATGCTGGATTTTAGTGATTGATATAATGTGTAGAAAAGTGTTAAAACCTCCTAGTTTTTGTGTGCAGGTACTAACTCCACTGTACAATGTGTAGCTCTGAGAATGACATTTATAACATCTAATTCAAATGTCTTCTGATCTGATTGTATGTGATGTGCTTGCCTCTGTCCTCATGCATTGTTATCATCAATGGCATTTCCTCTTCAGATGAGCTGGACAGCTACATGTTTCAGACTGTGGGTCACCACGCCATTGACCTCTACTCACAGGCCATGGGGCTGCCCCTGTACAGGGCCCCGATCAAGGGGGGCTCTGTGGAGCAAGGGAGGGACTACCATCCCACTGCAGGAGACGAGGTGGAGGACCTCCACCAGATCCTGAAGAAAGTAAAAGTGAGTCTCTTAATCTCTATCCATCAAGTCCTTGCTCTAAGCTTAAAGGCCTAATTTACACTTGTGTAGATAAAACAAAAACCCAGCATTAATGCTTCAAAATAGTTCTAAACTGTGAGTTAGGGATAAAAACAATCGATGCAAAAGTTTGAACCATTATAATCGATGTTAGTAAATATTGTTAGATATACAAAATGTGAAAATAGTTATAATAAAAATGTTTCCAGACTAGACAAGACCATCTATGTTATGGTTTAATGAGAAAATAGTGATATCTCCTTATATTTTAGGCTTTATTGCAAAAATTTTATATGTACAGTAGCATGTTTTGTGATACAACTGACCTACACATATGCATCAAAAGTGATATCTTGAACATTTTTTAAATCACTGCTCCCAAAGGTAAACAGGACCTCGTAATTTGTGTCAGTAATACAGTGTATTGTAAACATCCTTGTTTTTGAGCATTTAGATTTTCATGCTGATTTGTTCAAGAACCTATCATGGGTTCCTAAATTCATCCTGCGCAATTTCTCACTAATACGTTTTCATCCAGGTCACACACACAAAATAGACAGAATTGGCTTTGGCATTTTCAGCAAGAAAATCAGTGTTATGCCTGATTGCTTTGAAAACGTAAATTGAACCGACAAGTAGATTAATGTTTGGAGAGGGAACAGACTTGTGAAAATCTTGTACAATGTGTGTCAATTTTTTTCTGTAGCATTGGCGACAAAGTAGTACTGTATGCGCCAAGCATTTCATGGGGTTCTTATTTTCGCGGATTTCGCAAGTCAGGTGCTATTCGCGAAATTAAAAACACGCGAAAACATTGACTCCGATCCTGATGTGATTGTGACGTATGCATGTACATGTACATTTCTCTGTTCAGTATAGAACTCCACGATCGCGAATTTAACCACTCGCGAAATCGTCGGGAATTCCCGATTCGTGAAAATTTAGACTTGCGAAATATGTGGCATATACAGTATTAGCATTGCCAGACCCAAGACCAGGGTCGTGATCAGCCATGCTTTGAACACTGAGCATCTTTAAACTGCTTCTAATCTGATTTGCTTTGATTTGATTTGATTTAATTTGATTTCTGCATTTTTCACGAAGTATATACCATGTAACAAACAATTTTCCAGTACTAATCATGTTGAATCCAACACAAAATCAATATTATACAGTATATAATATATATATATATATATATATATATATATATATATATATAAATTATATATAATCATATAATTATAATGTACCAATAATAATATATTGTAAAGGTGTCGTATAATCATATGCAAACAATTGGCAATGGAAATTATTGATTATTCAGTGAAATTATTACAAACAAAATGCAGGAGACTGTCATCTTATGGCTGAAGCATGAATTTGATGACTGCCTCTGAAATGCATTTCTATGGCTTTTATTTCATTACAGATCTGATGCAAATTCTTTACGAAATAAACACAAAATATTGATTATGTGTCAAGCAGTAAATATTGTTAAATGTTGCATGCATTACTGATGGTAGATTAAAGTTGTATTAACAAGGTGCTATTGGTTTACAAGCTGGTCATTTGTTTTTTGTTATTGGTGATGAGGGGGATTGTACTGTGTGTCATAATCAGAACAATTGTTATAATTGTTGTGATTACCAAAGTATTGCATTTTCATTGACACATGCAGGGACAAAAGGAAAGGGTGTTGTGGGGATTGCTTTAATAGATGCTTCCAGATTTGTTGTATCTCATTCCACCAGTTGATTTCATATGACATAATTTCTGTCCTGCTTTAAAGGAAGACCTGCAAATAGAGGCTGTCTCGGTCGGAGCCATCCTATCGAACTATCAGAGAGTTAGAGTGGAAAATGTGTAAGTTTCTCATTGAATGGATTGTAGAGAATGCATTTCCCCTTTTTTGTATGTCTTTCTTCTAAACTTTGCATACCATTCACTTAGTTGTCCTTGCAAAAAGATGAAGTTCCTAAGATGAATTCAAACTTTGCATCTACTCTTTACTTAGTAGTCCTTGCAAGAAGAAGAAGAAGAAGAAGAAGAAGAAGAAGAAGAAGAATGAAATGAAATAGACTTTAATGATTGAATACTTTTAAAGATTTGTTCTCAAATAGGCCAAGGGTGTACACTGCCTTGGAGTGTCTTGAAACATAACAACTGGAGTGGAATCGTTGCTTACATACCCTCCTCCAGGTCACGTGTCCAAGTTATGAATGTCACATATGGCTTCATTCATTCATTTCATCCCTTTCAAGGCATGATTTATGACATTTACAAGTTTCAGGATGAATCAACCGTACTACTTGTACATGTACATCTGAAATAGTGTGATCTTGATAAACACACAAGAGACTTGTTGGAAATGATTCCTCACAATTTGAGCAGGATGACTTTGAGTATAGTGAAATCCGAAATGACATGATGATGCCACCATGCTAAAAACTACAGATTTTGTTGTAGAACATTGTAATTACGGCAGATTTAGCATGAATGTGGAATTTGCATAGGATGAATACTGTATGTACCCTTTGCCAAGAGACATATTGACCTATTCAGATTATGACATAGGCCATACTAATACTAACTAAAAGCTGTCTGGAGGCATATGTCCATCTGATATGAAAAAGTTTTTCTAAATATTTACTGTAAATGCACAGGTCTCTATCAACAAACTATGAAGTCAGAATCAACAGTGATGGTAGAAGAGCCAATATTTGTTTTTTACCCTATGTCAGGTGTTCTCGTCTCGGTCTCACATCCCTGGCCTACCTGTGGCGACGGGACCAGACAGAGCTGCTGGGGGAGATGATTGATGCAGACATCCATGCCATCATCATCAAAGTGGCAGCTTTAGGTTTGTATGTGTGTGTGGTGTATATGTGTGTAAGTTTGTTTGAGTTCAGACTAGATTTTTTTTTTCCAAGGAACAAATGGATTTCACATTTCGTTTTTGGTCAAAATGTTAAGATTGACATGTCTCTGTACAGTGGTTGTATGTGATGATGTTTGTCTTTGTACAATGTTTTGTTTTGTTGTGTTTTTGTGAATTTCAATTTTGTGGCAATAAACAAAATTTGAATTAAGGATTAAAAAGAAATTTACAGTGTACAGCACATGCATTATGTAGTAGAGCAGTTCTGTAAGGTTAGACGTACATTTTGGACAGTATGAAGGCCTGAATTTTTATTATCAATGGGGGCATCTGTGTTTCTAAGTATGCATTTTATGTGTAAAGGTGTTGTACTATAAACTCACTTAGTATTTAAGTGGCACCTTGTTTCATTTTGCAGTGATGTGTAAAAACATACCATGGTGTCAGACGTATGTGAACGAAAGGACTTTTTCAGACTTAAAGATTCATGTTCAAAACTCTGTGATGTGTGAGGGCTTATAGAAAAACTAATGCCAGTTTTGATTGCATGAAGGACTGAACTTTGTAACATCTACCAGCATTATGTATAACTGTGTTCAAAAAGTTGAGTATATTATCAAAGTATGTCGGTGTCAGATGTACATTTTATGGTGTTGGACATACCTGTGTGAAATTTCCAGAGTGTTGAATACATTTAAAGGCAATGTTGAACTCTTCCATTTCTTAATTTCTTTTTTTTTTTTCAAATGCACATTGATGTAAATATCCCCCCAAAAGTTAAAAAAATCCACAATTTGGAAAATTTACTTGCATTATCAAAGATTAAAAAGATGATCAAAACATTGAATACATCAAGAAAACAGTCAATTTCAAAATCTGTATAATTATTTTAAAAAAAGAACTCACAATCAAAATAAAACTTGTGACATTTTGTGTTTTAAATGCCAGTATATAACAGTAAAGCTACAGTAAGTTACTTCACAAGGATCAGTGCCACTGAACAGTGAACAGTAATAATGAATTTAACATTAGGGTTTGTTCAAAATAACATGAGTTCTGAAAGGTGAAAGAATGACCAGAATGTGCAATTACTACATTACATATGTATACCTACTTAATGTTACTGTGGCCTACACAAGACATGAAGAATGATTTGAACAAGGCTACTTACCACTCATTACATGTAGCTAGATTCTATAGCATCATAGCATTCTAAAAACAAAACAAAACAAAACAATGATATGTCAACCTTTAACACATTTTTTATCATAACAATGCATACATGCTTTCTGTTTACACCAGGGCAAGTCCAAGATAAGGTCCCCTCAGAAGGCAAAATTTCATCTTTGCTCAATATTGACATGTTTGGTATCATTTTGAAGCTTATGAGTTGAAGTTTTGATTTCCATGGAGGAAAAAATTATATTACGTAAATTTATGCAAATTTCAAGGGCTTCATTTGCATAAATGTGAAACACAGCGTTACGTATGGGACATTTATAAAAATTCATATTAATTCAAAGGAAAGCAAATGATATTTGATTAATATGTGGACATAAGAAGTTCATCAAATAGTTTAACTTGGTATGAAAATTTAGGGATTATGCAAATGATTATGCAAATTAGCTCGTGTCCTATCATGAGATATCCCATACGTAACAAATTGAGGTCATTTTTTTAGGTTTTTTCTGAAATTGCTAAGGTTATGTTAATGCCCTTTCGGAAAGTTCTAATTTATTGTTTAGAGAAATCAAATACCACAGAAAAAAGAAAAAACAGTAAAAGGAATATTTTTTATAAGGCATTGAAATAATGTTACATATGGGACAAATGCGTTACGTATGGGACATCCTCATACACAATGCATGTGAATGCATGTAGCTAGCTGGGAAGGTCTCTCAGTACACAAATGGTCAATCATCCTGAAGAAAGCATCCCAACATTGTCGCTACTTTTTGAGTTATACACACTTTAAACAATACATGTACTTGACTGAACAATTTTCAGAAAGGGGGAGGGGAAAATGGCAAAATACACAATGAAAAAACAGCATTAAAGGGATGGTATAGTTTTTTGTAGAAATGGGGATTCAGTTTTCAACATTTAATGAGATGATTGGAAACCAATTATATAAATTACTAAAGAGCATACAATCCTAAGACTAGAGGAATTCAAAGTTTAGTGATGGAGATCCAATTTGAAATGGTTGTGATATAAATATTTAAAAAGAATATAAAGTAAAATGATTTTTTTTTTTTTTATTGCAAGTGATACACAAATTGTCCTTATTCAGGTTTCAATAATAGCCACGACAAAATTCATGGGTATACATACTGAGGTGTGACTCGAATCAATGACCTGACTGCTAGACAGACATCATATGTGACCGTGCACCTCAAAACGAACATAAAGTCGCACACACTGATTTTGCGTGAGGACTGAAAATAAGTGAAATGGGTCAACCTAGCCGAACTTGACTTTTTCATATTTTCTGAAAGAGCGGGTCTTCTTTTACATTATGCTAAAATTTGGTATCATAAAACGGGCAGGAAAGTGTGTTTTTTTTTTAGCAGTTTATCTCGAACATTTTGGTAGAATAGTGTGATTAGGTGTGTCTTTAGAATCCCTTTTTCATTTCTGAAAATCCTTGTCCACACTCTTCATTTTCAACTCTAATAACTTTTGAAAGGATAGTGCTACTGCTTTGATAGTTAGCATTCATTATGGACAGAATGTGTTAATGAGGCATGCCTAATTTCAGTTTAATCTGATAATCCCTTCATTGTTGTAACTCTGGTGGTTTACTTCCTGTTTTTTGTCCCATTCATCGCACAGCCAGCACGGTTTTGTAAAGATTAAGCGCTTGAATAGACACTGTACTTCAGAGCCTCTTTTCTCAGTTCACACTTTTCCTGAGTTTGTGTTTTCTTTCCAATATTCAGATAGGTTAGGAGAGTCCATTTGATTTGAGTTATACATCATTTTAAAGCTTAAAGTCTGCTCTTTTAGAATATGGTCTTAAATAAAAATTCATGTCTGGCGACTTTTTGTTTGTTTTGAGGTGCAGGGTCACATATATCTACTCGATCACAGGGGTTCCACGCAGCAGGTATTGCTTATTTATAAAAATTAATATTTCTTGTGTCAAGTTGTTTTTTATTGAAACGAAATGGCAAACTGCCCTTCATCAATGGAAGTAAACACTTTAAACTATTCAATTTTTCAGTAATAACTATCCTGATAAAAATAGGGCATACCCCATACTCAGGTTGGTCATGAAAATATAGAATATGATTAAATATGATTATGATGGTAAATATTTGGGGAATATTGTTCCCTTGTCAATCTGGATCAGTATTTGAGTAGTTTCAACTGATTCCATTTCAATAATTGTGCAAAAATTTGTTTATGGGTATTTTGCAAATATTTTGCAAAATTATTTTGCAAAATTATTTTGCAAAATACCCATAAATGTGTCTCTCCACACACTAAACGAATGGGGGACAAAGGGCATGCATACTCAGGTTGGTCATAAAAATATAAAAATATGATTGAATATGATTAGGATGGTGAATATTTGGGGAATATTGTTTCCTTGACAATCTGGATCAGTATTTGAGTAGTTTCAACTGATTTTACTTCAATAATTATGCAAAATACCCATAAACATGGTTCTTCACACACTTAATGAATGGGGGACAAACTGTCCCATACGTAACTGTCCCATACGTAACACGTCATGTCTGTCTTTAATTAGAACCTGTAATTAGAGCTTTTTACCTAATGACACGAAACTTACCTATGATAATCTTGAGTGTTGTGACTTTCATCATAGTGAGTTACAAGTTGTAGAATGAAATACTTTCAGAGAGTTTTGAGTTTGAAAAAAATGTTCAAAAAAACAAAATTTTTCTGGTCCCATACGTAACGGCACATATTTTCTCTTCTAAAATATAATTGTGAAGGTCATTTTTCTCCATTTTTTGCATGATTATACTTCTCCTAGATATCAATCACCATGATAAAGTTTGATATGATCAAAAGCCATTAACACTATTTTTCAGGTCATAAAAGTCTCTGAATGTCCCATACGTAACGCGCGTGTTATCTTGGACTTGCCCACCAATCATGAAGAAAAAAGTTTAGTACCATGATTAATTATTGGATCATGTAGCCAGGCATAACAATTTTTGTGTAAAATATTTCAAAGATTGTTCGTCGAGAAAATAAACTTCTTCAGGAATTCAATCTTCTCTGCAAATAAAGTGCTCAATTCTGCTTCCTGTTGAATACTGCTGCCCTTATTAGAATTCTAAAAAACGATGATTACATGTATCGAATATTGTAAGGATTCTTGTAGTTTGTCTGACTGGAAAGTGATGATACCTTTCAATGTAGATCAGTCTTTTCCAAACACAGTTTGCTATTGGCTTGAAACATAATTAACTGTAGCCTTTGTGGGAGAAAAACCTAGAAAGAGTTCAAGTCATCCCAGTTCAAAAGTCATTTTCCTAAATTTGAAGGATCACACAATTATCTACTGGTAGCATTATGAAATGAGTGTGCCCCAAAAGAGCTCATTCAGACAAGAATAAAAGATGATGATTAAAATGTTCAATGTAGATCAGTCTTTTCCAAACAGTTTGCTATTGGCTTGAAACATTTAATTGTGGCCTTTGTGGGAGAAAAACATAGATAGAGTTCAAGTCATACCGGTCAAAAGTAATTTCCCTTAATAATTGAAAGATCACACAATTATTTACTGTTAGCATTATGAAACGAGTAAAAGAGTTTATTTCAACAAGAAGCAAAAAATACAAATAACCTGTTTTTGGCAGTTTTGTAGTTTCTCAGTTTGACATGCCTCATCAGTTTGAACAGTTTCAACTAAAGATAAACTCCAAACTCAATCACATGGTGAAGGCCCAGATACTAATGCTAGGATCAAATACAAAGTGACCCCTACTACCAAGTGGCATGTGGGGGGGGGGGGGGTTGATATTTCTGGATGACATCTCTTTCTGAAGTGGAATACTTCATCTGTCTTATCTGGCCATTTCCTCTCAGTTGTACCAGATCTGTGCATCGCTTTGACCCTAATCTGGGGTTCTTCTTCCACAATATTTGTGATTTCTCCTGGATACATTGCATTGGAATACTGTACAACCAACTCATCGTCATCATCACTATTTCATTTTATTTCATTGAATTTTATTTATTTTATTGTCCATAAAATGGAAAGTTTTTATAATTCAAGTGGCATACATAAATACACATATATAAAGTGCACATTTTAAAATAAAACACAGAAAATAATAACACACATCATTAATTCATATAACATAACACAGAGAAACTTAACACTCAATAACAAAATATATATCCACAACATCCAATATTGCACCTGATTCTTCTATATCTAGTCTTGATAACTTTAAACCCAAGTATAATATATAACAACAGTTGCAAAATACAGCTGTAAAATGAGGCTGATACAGCACATGCAAACAAAAACATTGACATATCATCCTATAAAAATCTGAAACTACACTATCAATAAGAAACTTACTACCTGAAATAAAACTTCCCATTAATCTCAATAGAAAATTTGAACAACATCCCACGGAGAAAGTGGCTGATACAGCACACACAAGAATGTGAGTGATAAAATACACATAGAGGTGATTTGCTCATGAGACAATATACTCAGCCTTCCTAATAATTCTCTGTCTACAAATATCATCTCCATTGATATTGATCACTCAACATGGCTGTAATTGGGACCTTCACCATGGCATCTGAGGTATCTCCTACAAGCAGGGAGTATCTCTCATATGGCATATCAAAGTGCGATTTGTGGGTGTCTGGAACTGGTATGGCATCTTTCTGTCTTTCTTCCAGTAGGCCCTTGTTCTGGTGGATGAAGGTGGCATCCATGTAGTCAAGATGAATTCCTGGGTTTCTCTGCACAGCGAGCTCATAGCAATCAGCTGGGGTTGTTGCTTGGCCTTTCCCGCTGCAGCGTATCCGGGCAATTACCCCCTGAGGGCAATTACCCCCCTGGCTAAGTACTGGTTGGTGGTAAGGCTAGGGTAAAGATTAGGGTTAGGGTTAGGTTTAGGGTAAGGAGTTTGGGTTTACATAGGGTTAGGATTAGGTTCAGGATTAGGATTAGGGCAATGGGAAGGGTTCGGGGTAATTGCCCAGGAGGTAATTGCCCTAGGCCCCGCTGCGGATGTAGCACCATACAGACCTGTTGGCTGTTCCTCCAAGGCTGTCAACAACTCCCTTACCATGGGGTGTTGCGAAAAAGTGCCAGCGCAAGCCTACACCAAATTCTTGCTCCCATGGATGGAGGTTGGAAAACAGATAGCGCTGTTTGTATTGACTTCTTGCCCCATCAGAGAATATGTCTATTTGTCGGATGTTAGGGTATTTGTGTTTGAGCTCTGAGAAGATATGAGTTATGAAAGCATGTACACTGACTTTAGTGTGCTGCAAGTCGTCTGATATCAGCACAATGCTCTCATTAACTCCTGGACTGATCCATGCATGGGCTGTGAAGATTGTTTCTTGTTTGTGGCACCAATGCCCAATGGATTTTGTTTTGGTATACTAAAGAAGCATTTTCTGAGAAGTCCACTTGTACCAGGACATTGACACCATCTACAGAGTTCTTCAGCCTATCAAAGTGGGCAGCTTGTTTCTGTTTGATGTATACGTAGATTTAAAAAAAACCTTCACTTGAGATTTGAGCTCAGCAAATATTTTTTTCACTGTACACAGGATCTCTACTTTTTCTAACTGACTATCATTTTACCATTGTTGGTACTTGATGTTAACAGATCTTCATGTTCCTTATTGGGTGCAAACTTGTAAATTTTGTCCTTGCAATCAGAACATTCCATGGCCATGCACTCATTGCACCCAGTGTCACACACTATTCTTTTCAGTAAAGGATGAGATGTCAGTTGGTAAGCCTGTGTGCTCATGAAGAGCTGCCAGCAGAAGTCGTGTGTTCTCATGGTGAGGACATATGCAAACATTATGGGGAAGTTCATCGTATAGCTTCACATATTTGGGCCGGCTCTCACAGAATTTGCTGAGACTGATAATGTTCCCTTTTTTGTTGCTGAAGAAGGTGTATGCCTCTCGAAGAGACATCATCAGAAACCTTGTCTGGTAAATAACTTTCACTTTCTCTCCATCTCATCTCTCATTCGGATAATCACATGATCCTTTCTGCCAGGTGCTTGCCAAGAAATATCCTCTTTCAAGAAGAAAGATGTCACTTCCTCCACAGTTTGAGGGTCTAATCCTGGTCTGCCCTTATCTTTCCCTGGGAAATTGAATACATTCTTCAATCCAGCTGACTTTGCAACTTCAGCAGCCGCCATTTTTTGCTTTGTTGGTGCGTACGGCAAAGACTGCTGGGCTCGTTTCACTGCTTTTCCCAAAGCTTAGGCAGTCTTGTACAGTTGTGTTTGGATGATCCAATGTGCCAGTGCTGCCATCTCGAGTCTGCCTTTCAGTCTGGCCACCATTTTGCTTCGCACGCTTTGCACGACAAAGAACTCTGATCCGTCTATTTTCAAACGCACAGTGTTCATCCAATTCATTCTTTGTCATGTTTTTCATTCTTCTGGCTCTTGCCTTCCCTTTCCATTGCTTATCCTTTTGAGGATGTTGCTTGTACAAGTTTTCATCATTTCGGATCTTTTCCCTTCTCCGCTTACACTTTTCAGCGTTGGATAATGGCATTGTGCTAGAAGTAGATCGAGAGAGAGAAATTTCTGATTAATTGAAATTGTACTGAGTTACTGGTGTGACAATATGGTGTCAGACTTTCACCATGTCGGAGGTACATTCAAAGTGTAGGTCCAACATCTTAATATCTCAGTTCTGACAAATCATACAAGTGCCCTTTGATGATGGTTACATTGCCCATGACATACATTGTATGTACTTTGCATCCTAAGTGATATGCTTTATCTCTCTTCAGATTCTGGATATTAAAAAATGCATGTTTACGGTGTCGGCCGTACACCAACAAAGTGGTCGAACCTGGGAAAACTGTCAATAAAAACAAAAACAAAAAAAAAATGGAATTTTCTTTGATCAATAATTGAAAAGTGTACCTGTCAACCTTATTGGTAAGATATATGTTGTAAGAGTTGTGTAGTTTTTAATTCTTCACGAAATAAATCAAAAGTATATTTTGGCTAATTTTTAGCTGAAAATGAGAGGAAAATTAGCCTCTGACTTCAACACCCTTAATTCTTAGAATATGCATAGCAAATTGAAATTAGCAAAACTCCCTGAGAATAGAATCTATGATGATTGATACAGTATCTTACTTGCAGTGATTTAACAATTTTGACATTTTTATATTGAGGTTTACTATTTTACTGAATTGCCTAGTAATTATAAAAGTACAATATATGCAATGTCAACAGTGACTGATATTCCTTCCATAGGAAGAAAAATAAAACAAAACCAAGAACAAAAACAGATGAATCCCTCTCAGTTTCTAAAGTACATGTCTAATATGTATATTCAATTGGCATGATGACAAGATGAATAAATTTGTATAGTCTGAAAAGTAGGGTATTTCTTCCACCAAAACCTCACAAAACCTTAGTTGAATGAGGGAAGAAGTTTTGATTTCAATGTAGATTAGTTGCACCTATTGTATATCCTTATGTTGATACATATCTCATAATACACTCTTGTAATTTCTCAACAGGTTTAACAGCCAAACATCTAGGGAAGTCCATCAAAGAGATACAACCTCACATGGAAGCTATGGTAAAAGTCAACATTGACTTCTTCAATAGTTTTCCTAGATAGGGCTGCAATTAACTAGCCCTACTCCGCTATTATTCCTCAGTTTGTTTGTTTGTTTTTACATTGATGAATCCTGTTATCATATTTTATAGATCCTCCCCCCCCCCCAAGAAAAAAAAATGGATGCAAGAAGGAAATAGATGTATAGTGAAGAACTTATATCGCAACTGACTGCTTTTTTTAGCAGGCTCCGCAATCCTCTAGATATCTTGTGGAGATCTATTTCTGGAAGTCTTTTTATGCCTCCGCCACGAAGTGGTGCCGGAGGCATTATGTTTTCGGGTTGTCCGTCCGTCCGTCCGTACGTCCGTACGTACGTCCGTACGTCCGTACGTCCGTCCGCTTTCGTTTACGCGATAACTTGAGTAATATTTACTGGAATTTTACCAAACTTGGTCCAAGTATGAAGTATGATGGGGCAACGATTTGATAAGATTTTGGGTGAAATCGGCTAAAGGTCAAAGGTCAAAGGTCAAGGTCAAATCATGAAATTGTATCCGTTTACGCGATAACTCAAGACTGTATAGAGCAAATTTCACCAAACTTTGTTGGAGGATGATATTTGATGGGACAATTACTTGATTAGTTTTTCAGTGAAATCGGACAGAGGTCAAAGGTCAAAGATCAAGGTCAAATCCTAAAATTTATCTGTTTATGTGATAACTCAAAACTGGATGAAGCAGCTTTCACCAAACTTGGTCCAAGGATGATGTATGATGGGACAATTAGTTGAGTAGATTCTATTGACATTGACAAGAGGTCAAAGGTCAAAAGGTCAAGGTCAAATGCTAAAAATGTTGCTATTTCCCCCATATGCAATGCCCGCAGTTATTTTCTTGAAACTTAGTGTAGACATGTACTACTGCGTAAGGATTCTCCAGAGGGAGTTTCATGTCATAAGGTCAAAGGTCAAAAGGTCAAAGGTTAGGTGAAAATGTTGCAATATCACTTTTCTCGCAAATGGTTCAATGTATATCTTCATGGAACTTGGTACATATGCATGTACTGACTGGCAGGGATTATCTAGGGAATTTAAGGGTCATGGGTCAATAGTCAGGGGGTTCAAAGGTCAAGGTCAACTCCTCAAAATGTTACTATTTCTCTCATATACTAGTATATGCAACGATTGCATTATTAGTTTTAAAATTTAATATATGTACATGTATTACTTGATGGAGATTCTCTTGGAAATTTCCAGCCAGAAGGTCAAAGGTCAAAGGTTAAGGGTCAAAGGTCAGGTTTGAATAAAAGATATATATATTTTGTACTGTAATTACACTCTTTCTTCATACCTTGAAAATTATACTCAATGCATAAACTTATAATAAGGTCGGTCAGAAGTCAAGTAAAAATTTTCAATTCCCCAAATATGTGTACCTGCACTCTTTAATAGACAATTATAGCAAACCCAGTTCGTGGAAAGTGAACATTCAAGATATTTTTGACAAACCTGTTATTTCGATATTTTGCCAGTTATGTGAAACTGTCATCACACATTGTGAAGACATCGTACTATACACCTATTGGGAGAATCATGCATTATGGCGGAGGCATCAGTCGCCTTAGCGACATTTCTAGTTTACAAGTACATTGTATTTGATCTAGATGGAAAATACATGTGGAGATACCATGTGCATATGGCATATCACTTAAAGTGTAAATGAACGTAATTTCATGGCTGTACTTTGGGCACCTGTTAGCTCCTCTAGTTCTGATGGAGTGATCAACATTAAGAAAGTAGACGGCTAAAAGTTAACCCGTTGAGGACAAATCCCGTGTATACTCGGGCAGGTGTCTATGGGAAATGTGTGTTGTGGCAAAATCAAACCGTCCTCAACGGGTTAAGACATTATCCTGTGTGATGACGTCTTGTATTACTACTCAAGAGTGGAGTGCTATCAAAGGTAACAGCTAGGGGTACATCCCCCCCCCCCAAAAAAAAAAGAAGAAGAAAAAAAGACAAACAGAGATCATAGTATCACACATTTTTTTTTTGAACTTCCAATATTGAATGATATTGTGCAACCATCTATGCCATAACATAATGTCTTGAGTTTCATGATTTCATGCATTGAAAAGAATTGTGAATATGTACCATGACTTGAAAACATTTATTGATATTTTCAATTGTTGTTTTCCTCTGCAGAAAACCAAATACCAACTCAATGTGTGTGGGGAGGGTGGCGAGTACGAGACATTTACGTTGGACTGTCCTCTCTTCAGCAAACGCATTGTCATGTGAGTATAGGTACATTGATGTATTTACGTTTCAGTTGTGGAATACATGCGACAAAGTGTGGCACAGAAGTGTTTTTGAAAGCAACACATCAGATTGTATTATGTCCTGGATTGCAACATATCATCAACTGTTAACCCTAAAGGGGCCGGGCTTTTTTGGCTATGCTCAGACCGGGGGGGGGGGGGGGGCCATCGGTGGTGCGATCGCGATGAAATTTTGCATGCGTGAGACCCGCGTCATAATCTACAAGATTGTGTCATAAGTTTTTTTGAAACAATCAATTTCTAATTTTAATTAATTAATTATGCAAATTAAGCTCAAGATCATATTTTAGCCTAATTAAAAGCATTGAGAGTCTGATTTTTGATCTGTAAATCTGTTTTAGCATATTCAACAATTGTACATCACAAAAACTTCCAAAACTCATTTCAATTCTTATGTATTTTATTGTTTTCAGAATTTCTTATGTATTTCCTCGTTTTTCAACTTTTGTTTTTTCTTTGTTTTTTCATTGGAAATTGTCACTAACCACTTTTCTACCATAATTAGCACAAAACTAATCAATGAAAGTGATTAATTGTAAAAATAATCAGGTTTTTATGACTTCCATTACATAGCACTGTTTTCCATAGGAAATGTACACAAAATCACAAAATTGTGCCCGTTTCGGGGCGACATTCCGTTACAAAAATGGGCGTGGCTTCGCAAAAGTATGCGCGGACGTCGCAAATTTGGTCTCAAAAGTTGCGCGAGACTTGAACAAACAAAGTCAAGAAGTCTCGCGACGAGGCCTCCTCGCGTTACAGAATTATAGCGCGAAACGTCGGCCCTTTTAGGGTTAAAGTGGAAATTTTTGTGCATCGACCTGACAAGATTAAGTTTGCGTAATTTTTACTGACTGTCATGATGTTTTAGTAAGCACTTTAAACTGCTCACTGCTGCCAGAGCTGTGTAGGACTTTGGCAGCACATATTATAGACTACAGTAAAAGGTAATTGGTTTGCAGTATGTCAGCAAAGTCACTCACCCTAGAGGACTAGTGAATGTGAAAAAAAGATACAAATACCAAAACAGTCTTACCCCTACAATATACCTACTTTGAAATTGAAGATATGAAATGATATTACCTAAATGTAACAAGCAGAAATTGGGGAACGTTGGCTTTTGTCCTAGTAGTTTTATGTTGCACGAAATGCATGAAAACTTCCACTGAACAGATTTCAATTAAAGAGTGCTACCTCTCATGCTTAGACAGTACATAGATGTAATTGTACTTTGGTCAAATGTGGACTCTTTCCATGGTGATAGGTTCTAGCTCTGGTGATTTACAGTTTAACAAGTTCAATTCTTTCCCAACGATATATTTGGAACACACTGATCCCCAAACCTGTGAGTAGGTCCTTTTTGTTTAATGACCTTGTAGTATACTCATCCACAAGAAACTTTGAAACAAGATGAATTGCAAATCACTGGATCCAAGAAATTAAGATTGCCAAAGTTCAGTTGACACCATGATGAATGTACAGGGTACACTTCATTGGGCAACTAAGAGGAAAGCTACTGTACTCATCATTGCAGGCATTTGTGAAGTTTGCTTACATTTTACTATTCATGTACAGTGTTTTAATTGAATGGGTTTTCTACTTAAACATCTGTGGATGTTAACCTCTTGCCATGTTCAATGAAACTCAGTGCTGTAAATTGACAGTGATGCAGTTCATTTTCTCTCCAGTAGGGGCATATATAGCTATCTGTGGATGGAAAACAGATGTTAGTTGCAGTGTCACCATGTATTGTAATATTTGGCCTGGTATCCTTTCTTTCTGTGTCATGCTACATGTGCAGTGATGACTTTCAAGTTGTGCAACATGACGAGGATGACATTTCACCTGTCTTCTACATCCACTTCAACAAGATGCACCTTGCAGCGAAAGACAAGGTGCCACAGTGTACTGGAGATTAAAATGGAATGAAATTTATTATGGTTTTAAGTCCCTTCCAAGCCATTCTTCTTCCCCAGATGTTTAAAATGACTTTCGTGTCTATCTTATAAAGTTCAAGTTGGTAGTGTTCATCCTAATGTAAACTTGGAGACTGTTGTGAAGGTAGAGCTGATTTTCATGCTGTGTTATATGTAATGTGCAATGACATCTTCTTTTTTTTTTTGAACTGATGTTGCGAGATGCTTGCAAAGGACAGCCAGGATGCCCAGAAGAAGAAACAAAAATTCTTTATTCACAACACATCTTTAAAATCATTAGTGATGTTATGATATAATATATACTTTCATAGTTAGGTATGTTGTCAAAGTCTGGCGGTTGATAAGTAGATCAGGCACACTTTTTTTTAATCGTAAAATTAATGCTCTCTTTTTTTATTTGTCCATCTCAAACACCATAGATTGTGGAAGAGAAAAGTTTTGCGGAGAGAATCAGAGACATCAAGATGAAGCGGGGAAAGTCTCTCTGTAGTGACCTGGACATTCCTGATCTGACTCCAAGCAAAAATTCTGCTCTCGAGCATCCCATCATCAACATCAACATCAACTGCCCATTCAACGAGGGTAGGAGGAAAGCCATATTTCCTGGGTCTTGTCGCATAGAAGTTGGAGTTAAACATAAGTCAGAAAAACAAACAGAAGTCTCAGAATACTCAATCCTGATTGGCTGATACTTGACTTATGCTTTATTTTCTGTCTTATGTTTGATTGCATCGTTTTTTATACGACAGGGGCCAGATTTCCTTTGCATTTGTACTGCCATGTTGAAGGCTGATAAGTGCCCTCAAATGCTTAATGTATTTTGTCCTAAGGACACTTATATATATATATCTCTTCTCACTTCAAGCTCATGTGCCACTGTACCTTTCCATTCTCTGTGCACTGTTGTTCTTATCTGTCCTTGGTATGAATACGTATCCTTACATGTGTTTATGTCTGTCTTTGTGTATTGATGTGAGTGCATCATAAGTGAGTACACATGTGTTTTGAATTTACTCAGATGTGACTGAAGGTATTTGAAATGTGATTTATGGTCGTCCATCTCTTTTACTTATAAAAGTTCAAAGTTCATTTCTAGTTTTGCCATAATGTATGCAGAGTTGCTCAGCAAACGATCATGTTACATGTGGCATTGATTTAATCCATCTGTGAACTGAAAAGAGTTTAACCATAGATGCGTACCATGTTTCCATGTATCATGTATACAACCAGCTCGCAGTCACTCTCCATGCCCATTGACTGTGGCAGATTGCATGTTGGAATAATTCCATTTTTTAGATATTTTCCCAGGGTTTCTGTCCAACTTTTTGCATCGGCCCTTTTAGGGTAAAAGTCTTCTTCTTTTTTCCTTTTTGTTTGTCGGAGTCAAGTGCTGTTTATTCAAACTCTTTGAATGAATTTGCCATTGGTGGACAATCACATTAGCACTTTAATGCTTAAAATTTAGTTTTAGTTTTCTTTAATTCAAAGATAAAGAATTGAATGTGAAATTGAACTATTATCTTTCTATTGTGAATATTGTGGACCCTCTGAGAATAATATTTTCTGTGAACTCTTATAGCAGTCATTTTCAAATTCTGTTGTTGGATGATGACATAAAGTTTTGCCTATTGTTTCAATATGAAATGACTTCTTTGATTCAGTTTTTCTTGCCATTATGATGTCTTATTCATTGAGAGGCAGTCATTGAGTCTTCATTCTTCCGTAGCAAGAAACCATTCTGTTGACTAAAGAGTGTTGAAATGAAAAGATGCATATTCACACTGTCTACCTACATTTTCAGAATTGGAAACTTGCCAGCCCCCATTGTGTAACCATGGTAACCAGGGCTTTGCCTGGGTGTCTGGTGTGAGGGCATCCAGCGAAACAAATTGCGGTAGTGACTCCTCTGTCCTGCAGAGCACAGAGGTTGCCATGGAAACACTCAAAGGTAATTTGGGACTTAGCAAATGGTGAATTTCACACCCTGACTCATCCAAACATGTGATTTTTCTAAAAAGAAAACAACAAAATTTTTATTAATCACCTTGCTCTTGCATAAAGAAAAACATTTTATAAAGTGAATGCAAGAATATATAAAGACATGTAGCTTTTAAAAAGGACTTGAGTAAATTTATCACTCCTTGGCCAGTGTATATTAATACCTGTCTGTTGATATTGTCTTAAAAATAGTGATGCATAACAATAGTTTTAATGGAAATGATGGTACTGATAATGATGGGAGGATAGACAATAATGATAATACTTGTAGTAGTAATGTGATATTATCGTTGATTTAAAAAGAAAAGTCATAGGAAATGACATCACCTCTGTTCATTCTAACTCCCATCCAAAAAGAACAGCTCCAGAGTCAGGGATATGGTCTACAAGATGCCGTACTGATTCACCTTTATGTCAGAGACATGGCTGACTTTGCCCACATCAACTCCATTTACTGCAAATACTTCTCACTCAATCCACCAGCAAGGTAATCCATGCAGCTTGATTTTCTTAATTCTGTTACAATGTAAAATCATAGAATGATGATGCAGTTAATTGTACCCTGGGGTACCAATTTGAAACTAGCCATGTTTAAAATATTTTTATTGTTTTTTATTTCATCATTTTTTAAAATATTTTTTTCCTTCAATGCAGTTATGCTGTCATCTAATGTGTGTTCTTCCTTTGCATTCCCTCAAAGCCCTGTAGCTTTTGCAAGCTTCCTTTGCCATTATTATCAATGATATATGTAGGGAAAGATTAGAAATTACACTTCTTGCACAGATCTTATGGGGCAGCCTCACTCTTTCTACTGTATATTATTCCCTTGATAGTGATTACAATAAAAAAGGAGTACAGTATATTATTATTGTTATCATTATCATTATTGTTGTTATTATGCTAGGCAAATCATAAACAGTGCTGAATTGACACTTGGATATTTATTTGCCACTTGCTAAAATTTTGCTGCCATAATTAGAGCAATGTATAACCATACATAATTAAAGTACATTTCACAAACATAAGATGGCACTACACAACGCTGTAACCTGCTGTATGAGAATAACCTAGGGGATGGTGTGATACAGCAAATATTTATTTGAAAATAACCTGTTCCCATCAAATACTCTGTATGTTTGTATACACAGGGTGTGTGTTCAGGCCAGTTTACCAGAAGGCACAGTACTACAGCTGGACTGTCTAGCCCACCATACACCACCCCCTCAGGGGCAGGGCAGGGGTGAGGAAGATAGGGATCCTGCTCACTACAGGAACACCATGCATGTTCAGGGCTTATCGCACTGGGCTCCTGCTAACATAGGCCCTTACAGCCAGGCCGTACAGGTGGGTCAGTAAAGGTTACTTGTTTAACTTTGTTTGTAAATGTACCATTGGTAATCAGTTTTGCAGCTTAATATGATTCATTTAACCCATTTGTGTGTCATTGTAGTGATTTATATAAAAGAAATCAAAAGATATCTGTACCTGTGTGATGGTCTTAAAAAATGTCACGTCTCTTTTCTTTTTTCATTCTTTTGGGTTGATTTCGTAGATTGGGAACTTAGTGTTCTGCGCTGGTATAATCGCCCTGTGCCCTAGCTCCATGGGGATGATAGAGGGCGGTATCAATGCAGAGAGCAGACTGTCCCTACGAAGCGTAGCCAGAGTCCTAGCCGCCATGCAGCGCGGGCTAGGCCTGAGGGACGTCGTGGTGGCCACCTGCTACCTGACGCAGCTGGAACTGGAAGGCACGGCCAGAAACCACTGGCTGAGATCTCTGGAGGAAGAAACGGTTGGTAACATAACCTTTAGTCTTTAACTGTATACTCTTAGGTGCCATGACATTTGCTCCTGCGACAAAAACTCTCAGGTAGTATCTGCACACCAAGCCAAACACAAATTCTACCCACAAACATAACCCTAACCCTAATCCTAATCCTCACATCGAACAAAAGCTGAAATCCTATCACAACCCTAACCCTATTTAAACCTTAAGTCCTTGGAGAAAATAAGACCGGAGCAATTGTCACAGGCGCAAATGTTGTGTTACCATACACTTAAAAAGTCTACTTTGTTTGCAAATTGGGACTTCCTGAAAATTTCAGAAGTGGTTATAAATTTGCGATCATGGAGTACAGCAAGTAAATGGAGTAATAGGTATCAGTCACTCATTTTTGTCAAGAAGTGTACGCATCCATTCTTTCACACAGTAGGCGCACCAAGACTTCAGCCTTCTAAACTGCATTACCACGCACCATCTTTATGTACTATGTACCTGTGTACCAGTACATATAGGCATGCACATCACATTCTGGTCAGGATAAGAGTTGGTATTTTCTCATCTTGTAAAATTTGTGAAATTTGCAAGTATTTGTTATATTCGCAAGTTGCTGTTATATTGCAGTGCTGTCAGTATAAGCGAGTCAGAGACTGGTAGAGACCATCTTTATATCAGTCTTTGTTTTTGTTTTTTTAAGAGCATTCTTTGTTAAACTCTACATGCATCTGCCTAAACCATAGGGAGAGCAACTTTATTTAAGATTTTAGAATATTGTATAACATTCCATTTCCTCTTTCATTTCTTTTTTTGTGTGTTTCCATGGAAAAAAAAATCATATTTGCTCTTAGAATTATTGACATATATCAACAGTGTCTTATACATCTTGAAGATTGTCACTTCTTGGCATGAGAGAATATTTGGCTGTCAGATATCAAAACCTATACGATTACTGATACATGATCATTTTTAGGACATCTTAGTCGTCAGTCCAATTTTTGTTGTCATGTATTTGGCACATTTTCTGTGTGCATTTCATGTATGATAGACTGAAAGTCAGGTCAAAAGTATTTGACACAGATGAAACATGAATATGAGAATATGAGTGTCCATGACATTTCTCTTTGTAGGCAGCAGAAGAGCATCAGGAGTTATGCGGCGAGCATCCCAGCATTCCTTGCCTTGTGAACTACGTTGTTGTTCCGTCCCTACCCAGGGGAGCCCTGGTGGAGTGGCATGTGGTTGCTGCCACAGATAAGCACACATGGCAATGTGAGTAACTGATGGCAACATTATACAAATAATGAATGGTCACAAGTTCGATGGTGCAAGATTTTGCATGAGGTGAAAGATAGAGGCACTCTATTCAATGAGAAGATGATTGTTAAAGGTTGAAGTTGTTGATGGTAAAATGCGTGGTTGTAACTGATTTATTGTGCATGTTTATTGTGATGTCGGAAGCGTGCAATGGTGCAAAGTAAAAGCTACGAGCTGATCATGAGTTTAATATGGAAGTCAATGTAAATTGGTGACGTCACCCATGCACTACTGTAGACGTCGATATCTTCGCATGATTAATTTTTCACGCTGAGCAGCTCAAAAACATCTGCGGGTTGTTTAATTCACACTGTGCAATTGTCAACCCATTCAAACTGTCCAGAAATTTTGTAGGTTTTAGAATTCGCACTAGCCAGAAGAAGATATGAGAAAATTAATGTACCCTGAAAATTTCTGCATTTACGGTATCCATATTTGCACAAAAAAGAATTGCCCAGCTTAACAGCGGCAGTGCGCTTTCAACTGCAAGTCACAAGATGAGCTATCAGCCAATTTGACAGGTAGAATGTCTTCAGGTATTGTATGAAATATGCTACTCTGCGGTACGTAAGAGCTCCATTTCACCCTGTTATGTGAGGCAGAGTGTGACTGTTTGGCATCCACTGCAAAGTTGTATGCTAATGAAGATTTCTGTAATCCTTTGATCACTGTGTCACAGGTGTTTAAGTGACCTGTTGTGTGGAATGTTACAGCAGTATTCCATGTAACATGAGAAAGAAGCATAAAATGTCCATCAAATTCTTACTCTCTAGATGTCACATACACTTTTGCTTGTTCTGACATAATACTGACACTGCAATACGTTGATAAAATTTATTTGTTTACACTGGTTACTGGTAACAGCTCTGCCTACAGATGCATTATATTTTCATGTGTCAAATTGATCAAATGAAAACACACATAGACAGCATATTTTTCTGCAACACAGTTCTTTAAGAAATCATTGAGAAAACTCTGTGGATTGAATGGTTCACTCAAAAGTACCTGATCAGTGTGGTAGACTTCATCATGGAACTTCAAATCTTTCACCACTAATAATTTGGTAGAATTGGCAGCCTATTTGGTTGTCCTTATTTTTCACTTGATTTCTCCTCAGCAATGGATGTAAACTTCTCTTTGAATAACATCAGTTATAGATTGTTGCTTTTCACACTCAATTTGTGTATCATATGTATGGTGTGAATATTACCTCCATAAGGTTAAAACTTTGTATATAATTGTTATCAAATTGTCTTGTACTGATGTTCCCCAGTACACATTGTACCTCAAGAATGTGCCATAGATCAATGTTGTTACTACAATTGTACCACTGCTACTCAAGTATTGCTGCTACTACTACGTGTATGATTGCTATTATTACTGTTACTACTACTACTTTTACTACTACTACTAGACTACTACTACTGCTATCTGTACTACTGCTACTACTACTACTACTACTACTACTACTACTACTACTACCACTACTACTACTACTACTACTACTACTACTACTACTACTACTACTACTACTACCACTACTACTACTACTACCACTACTACTACTACTACTATATACTACCACTACTACTACTACTACCACTACTACTACTACTACCACTACTACTACTACTACTACTACTTCTACTACCACCACTACGACTACTACTACTACTGCTGCTTCTACTACTACTACTACTACTGCTACTACTACTACTACTACTACTACTACTACTACTACTATATACTACTACTACTACTACTACTACTACTACTACCACTACTACTACTATCACTACTACTACTATTACTACCACCACTGCTACTACTCCCGTGTGTTATTACTACTACTACTACTACTACTACTACTTCTACTACCACCACCACTACTACTACTACTGCTTCTACTATTACTAACACTTTTTCCTGCTACTTCTCCATTTGATTTATCAATTAATTGTCCATTGATTTTATCTTATCATCCTATGTCAAGATTCTGAGGCTGTATCTTCCGAAGAAAGTGTTACCGTGGAGCTGAAAGTGGCATGGTGCAGTCAGTCTGGAGTGGCCTTCATCTCTGCAATAGTTGGTGAGATGTGTTCACTATTTTTCTGTTTATCTTTTGAATCTTTTTTGCTTGATTCAGACTGAAGCTCCTTGTATGCAAAAAAAAAAAAAAATTAACAAAAATGTTGACTCTGCTGGAACTCTTCAGGAGTACTCATGATGATTTTCATTTGACAGGAAAGTAAAATGATGACAGAGATTATATAAATTTTACAATTCTAAAATGGCAGTTAACATAATGAGAATCATGCTTTGAAGAAACTTTTCTTTCCTCATCTGAATAGCATGTGCTATCAATAATGCTGCAGCATATAATTCGTGTTTAGAATGTGTAAATAGAAAGCCTTAAGCAGTTTTATCTGAAATCATTGCAAAGTACACTGTAGATGTAAATCTTTATGCAGTATTAGTTTTGATGGACTGGTCATGTGTGTAAACAAAGCAGCAAAAACTGTATGAGGGGAAAACATAAAATTGCATGTGATACCTAATCCTTTTAATGAATTTCTTACACAGGTGAAGGCTAGAGTGTACTCTCAATGGCTACCATATTTTTGTACTTTAGATATTAACTAACCACATTAAAAAGTACCTTAGTGCCGACAACTGTTTAATGGAAGAATGAAATAGTTTACTTGTAGTATTGTGTGGAGCTCCTTTGGGAGAGTTGCTTCTCATCCTGAGATGGATGGATGGATGGATGGATGGAGGGAGAGACAGGTGGATAGATTGATAGATCGGTAGATAAATTCGTATATGATTATTCACATATTCATTTCATTTATCTTTGAATGTATGTCTTGGTAGTCATCAATTTTAATAGTCAGAGACACACCCTCTTGGCTCCTTCACAGACCCCCAGCCAAATACCACTGAGATCAACCTCCACTCTGCCGTGAAGGCGCTTGTCTCTGCAGTCTCCATGGAGATGAACAGCCGAGGATGGGACACCGGCGACATCCTGTCCTTTAAGGTCTTCCACGACCAGAGTCAAATACCTCAGTCGAGAATCAGCGCAGGTGTGCTTTAACACTATCTTAACTGGGGGGGGGGGGGGGGGGGGGGAAGAAGGGTCAAATTCCTTGACATTTCATGTGATGATCCCACAACACGCAAAGATTTTGCAGTGTCATTTCATGACTTTATTCTTTGAAGTCTCCCGCATATTGTGAGACCAAAGTTGCGACATCCGGGTACACCGCTCTGAAGTTACGTAATGTTTTGTGCATGCATGTCAAATTGACCCCCCTCCCCCAAATAAAAATTGATCTCAAATAGCCCAATTAGAATAGGGTTAAGTGCTCTCCATCTCTCTCCCTCTCCCCTTCCTCATCGCTCTTTTGCCCTTTTTTCTCTCTCCCCTTGCCCCTCTCCCTCTCCCCTGCCCCTCTTTCTTCCACCCCCTCTCTGCCCCCTGTTTCCCTCCCTGTCTCTCCTCTACCTCCCTCTCTCTCCTTCTCTTGGCTCTCTAGAGCTTAATTTTTTCCTCTTTCAGGCTTTAAGGCAAATCAGAATCCCCCGGGAGCATTCGACCAGGCACCAGACTTCATTGTAGTGAGTGGGGTTCTTTGGATTCATGCGTTAAGGAGGCATTTTATTGTCCATATTTTTCAAATGACCGCATTAGTGAATTTGATGTCTTGCACACTATCATTATGTATGTAAACTGCAGGAAAGGTAGGTCAACCTATCCATATGCGATAGAGCCTGCAAGGTCCGAAGGATACATCCAAGATTCTTGATAGCGGGTGCCAGGTTTAGGTGGAATTTAAAAAAAAGTACCATTAGCTGTGTGATCACCAGCAACAAGTTTTCTTCTTAGAACTAACCTGCCAAGGTAGGAACTGTATGTATGTGCACCAGACATTGGATGAACTGTGCATCCTGTATGATCCACTCATTACACCTCGTGTTATTGTGGTAATTGTGTGACTACTGCAAATTTATTGAACTTTATAAAAAGGATTAATTCTACTCTGTTTTCAAGCCAAAACCTTCAGAATATCAACTGCTATGAAAGCAAGCACAAAAGAAAGAAAGATGATGAGCACTGGATGTATTTGTTGTGTTGTTGCAAGAGAGCAGATAGCAAGAGAGCAAGGAATGGAGGATGATGATCAGATGTCGAAGAAATAACATTTATCTTGAATATTGTCCTTCCCCTTTAATGCCTCCCACAGCTTTACGCGCTGAGCTGACACAGGGTCGAGACAGGCCAGTCAACTTCACAAGTCTCCCTGTGAAGTCACTGCCACCACCTTGCATCTTGGATGTGTGTGTTTGGGTCCAGGCCCGCCCCTACCCTACCAACGACGATGCCGACTTATGATGCCCAGAAGCATGGAGATCGATTAACCCCTTGCAGTGCTGTATGTGCTGGTCAGTGCATTCCCTTGCAGATATGCTGAAGAGCAATGTTGTCCTAAAACTACTTGTGCATGAATAAAGTGTACATGATTCCATTTATCTCTGTTGAATTACACTGGCCTCTGTGTGTGGGACTGTTGCAATGTCATACTCAGCGATATTGACTGGTATTTATTCCATACAAGTTCAAATCCGATAAACCTTAAGTTGATTTAGCCCAGCAAGTATATGGATGCATTAGGGGTGAACTTTACAGTGCAGTGCATGTGTAATGTTCTTAATTAAAGTCACTCTTTACTGTCTGTGCTTTATCTGTTATGGAGTTTTTAAGTGATGGGGGGATTGGGTCAGGAGGGGGGATCACATTGTGATTCTGCAATGTTTTCTGCACTGATAGACAATATCACAAATGTTAAAGCTTACATTTCAGTTATATCAGTTGTGCAAGTAATGAATTAAAATAATGTACATGATTGTAGTGTACAGTGTAATAGCATTTGTACAAGAGGGGGTATGCATTGATTGCATAAACAAAAATTGCAACTTTGATTGAATATAAGCAAGTACAACTGTACCTGAAAGACCATCAAAATGAACTACATTGTACCTAAAAGTACTTTTTTAAGGGCTGTGAACATGAATGTGTATCGACTCTATCTAGGTACTCCCGACTTTCCCCCATACCAGTCCGCTATGAAGTGACGTCAGTTTCCTCCAGCTCTAACAACTACCCTTGTGCCGAATTGTTGATGAAGTAAAAATAAGGGGGCCCTCACAATAAGGACCCGACATCATGACAGTTACTTGGCTATAATAGGTTTCTCTATTACAAAGTACAATTGTAGTAAAGAGAATCCGAATGGAGACCTGCACAATCACCCTCTTATGAAGAGGTTTTGTTGTATGTGTCAGGCCCATTTTATATCGAGTTTCCACTGTATGTTGCTCTCCAAAGCCTTCAGTCAATTTTAGTAGACCAAAATTTCCCTCCCAGAGTTAACACCATGCCTTGCTTTGTGAGGGGACTTCTGAAGTATTTGGTGCCATTCTAATATTAAAGGTCCTGTTTACCTTTGGGGGCAGTGATTTAACAAATGTTCAAGATATCACATTTGATGCATATGCGTAGGTCTGTTGTACCACAAAACATCCTACCATATAAAATTTTCACAATAAGGCCTAAAATATAAGGAGATATCAGCATTGTTCTCAATAAACCGTAACTGTAGACGGTTTAGTCTGGAAACATTATTATAACTATTGTTCACATTTTATGTATTTTGCAATACTTATCATTGATTTTTACTGATTCAAATTTTTACAGTGGTTTTTTTTCTATCCCTAACTCATACTTTAGAACTATCTTAAAGCACTTATCCTGTGTTTTTGTTTCATATGCAAATGGTAAATTATGCCTTTCCTGAAATTTTTTTGGTGAGATAATGAAAAACTTCTTATGAAATATGAAAGAGCAGATAATTCCAAGAGGATTCAACATTTTTTTATGAAAAGTGGTTATGAAATGGCTGAGATATCCCAAACAGAGCAATCAGCTTTTATTACGATCGCTTTGTTTTACTTTGTTTTTGATGTCTCGGCCATTCCAAACCCGATTTTCATCAAATAAAGTTTGAATTCCTCTTAAAATGGTATGCTCTGTACTATACATATTTCATAAGTGGTTTCTTGGTATCTCACAAAAAGTTAGAAGCCTTATCCTCATCTCCATCAATACTATACCGTCCCTTTTTGTACAGGAGATGGAAATTGTTTGTGCCACAGTGAGAGAGAATTTGAAAGCCTCTGTCACCAGTAGTAAGTCTGTGCGGAGTCATTGTAAACAAATGAGTTCTCTGATTTGGGAAGTTTGCCTCGTCCAGCGTCTGGAAAAAATTAATAAATTCTGGTCCTGTCAGGGCTGATGACCCCGTTATGGCCGACACCCTGGCCTTGCACTCCAAAACCTTGACCTCATTAGCACAACAAGCAAGCATGAAGATTGTATGTGTATTTGGCAAGTCTGAGCAATACATGTGTCCAATGTGCAAGGATCTTGCAAGATAGTACACTATAAAGTTTGCAGCTACACCTATGCCTGGATGGCCGTGGCCGAATTACTAAAAATTGTTCCAAGTGACCCAAATTTTTCTTGCCTGAATCGATTGTTTATTGCATTATCAATATCATCATTTGTGTGTGTGTGTGTGGGGGGGGGGGGGGGGGGGGGGAATCATTCATTTTTTTTCCCCCTAGAAAGTCTGGTTTTGTTCAGTATGTTAAACTGAGCCTTCACCTTGGCAGTAGAGTGGGCCGAGAGAATAATCATGAACCGTGTAAGAGGGAAGTGCCAGACAAATTTTACATTTCAGCAAAGCAACACATTCACACACATAGTCACACCCAGCCACACACACCCAAGCTAGCAGATAGTAATGTGGTGATAGTGTGTTTTGGTAGGCCAGAAATTGAATAAAGGAGACACAGAAAGTAGACGGCATAAAGTTATTTCCACTTGTAATTTATTGACAATAGTGGAAAAAAAAAAGTTGAAGGGAAAAAAGTTGTATCACACAAAGCAAAACTGAAGTGGATAATTGAAATCACGTCAAAACACCCGCAAAACTGTTCCAAGAGAAGAGAGCACACTAGGAGACATAGAGAAAAAAACAACAAAGGTTCATGGAGAAACGGGATTGTGTGAGACTTAGAGAAGAATTCAATGTCAACATACAAGATCAGAAACCATATTTAGATTCCTCCAACCTATCAATGGCTGTACTGATGAAACAATAAATACAAGCTTGTTTCTCTTTTGCGTTATTTCCTAGTGCAGCGTGCAGTACATGAATAAGTCAAATTCCAAGCACTAAACTAATGTGCTTCTACATTTTTTTTTCGTCTGTCATGAACATCTCATAAAATATACTTGCCACTATTCTACTTGTCCTATTGTTTTAATTAATTGAAATACAATGTTTTATTTAGATAAATTTGAAGTATATACGTGCTTGTGTTGTGGTCTATTTACAGATTTGTCAGTGCGAGATTTTTTTTTCTTTTGTTATGTTTTTTGTATTTTGCAGCACGTTGGTTTGCGTGAAGACTACTGCCATTGGGCAATTTTTGGAAATGAATCGTCTGAATCTGTATCTCTGCTGCGTTGAATCTTGCGAGCAGCGACACTGACGTTTCTCAGACAGCGCAGAGAGAAGAAAATTGTCCAATTTAAAACAGCCTACCATTTACAATCCTACACACTGCCGTCATTCCTTCGTATAATTAATAATGTTCACATACATACACAAGTCTGGTATTGTCAGAGTTTGCTGGTATTATACCTCCCTCCTGCTAATCTGTGTCTATACATTGGAAAAAAAGAAAGAAATGTCTGCTTACCATTGCTTTTAGTAACATCCAAATATATATTCATCAAATACATTCCCACTCTGAATTGGCTATACAGGAGTGATCCTAAGTATATCAGCTTAATACATATCCTATCGTAGAAAAAAGTTTTACATTTCAAAGTCAAATATGTATACATGGTACACGTACAATAAACATCTTGATTACCCATCCACATATTATTATTTTTCTGTCCTATTTCTGTTTGAAAACGGCTAACTTGCTATAAATAGGCCGCGTCGGAGACAGGAATTTCAGAAGATGCGGCTAAGATTCTGCTAGCTATGCCTTGATCAGAAGACTAGCAGAGTTTGATTTTTCTTTTCTTTTCAGAGACTATTCAGTTCTAAAGGAAGTTGATACAAAATGAGAGCTGTAGAGTAATTATTATTGCTCAGCCTGGTTTCATTGAGGGTCTAAAAGTTAATATGCAAATTTTCCTTGCCAACAAGCCCAAAGAAAAAGCATTTAGAAAATAAAAGGCAATCACCTTCACTTTTGACATTTGTTCACTCTTTGGCTAAAGTAGTCATAATGGGTGGCATCCCTAGGAAAGCAAATTTGACCTTGCATCACAAAACCAACACATAGAGACTGGAAGATACTTTTGAGTCTGGGTGAAGAAGGCATTCTTGGTCTTAAAAATAACTTATAACTTGTCCAAACTGGACAGCTGTCCACCTGCTTAGTTTTTACGAGAAAGAAAGACCAAACTACACATGTACTAGAATGTTTCTGAGAGGATTCGAAGTCCAGGATTTTACTGAAGCCTACTATCCCATACATTGGGCAGAAAAGGGATTTAGAACTATATGCTAATGATTTAAGGACTGTATTACCATAGGCAGTGGCAGATCCAGAGGGGGGCGCAACCGGCGCACGCCCCCCTTTATTTTTTGTTAAAAAAAAAAAAAAAAAATGAAATGAAACCCGGAAGTGGCATCAGAAATATTAGTTGTGCCTCCCCTTTACAGAATTCCTGGATCCGCCCCTGATAGGGATTGTCAGATAATCCTGAATCCTTTTGTACTTGTTAAGCACAGTCTATTCATGATCATATTAGAGTGTCAGAGCTACCACTGTTTATTTTACTTAGTTTTTGTGAGTTTTCATTAACACTTTAATGCACCATGACCGTAGAAAACAAGGAGGAAAAAGTTCAACCCTAAAACATGGCATTGCAGAACAGTGACTGGTGAAAAAAACTTTCCATGTTTCCGAACATCAGATGCAAGTAAGGAAGGGTTACCCTTAAAGAAAAAACAACTAAAAACTAAAACTGAAAATGGACATTGAAAAATGGACACTGTTGACCCAAAGTACGGCCATTCTCAAGCCGACTTGAAAATCAACCTTTGTCACTTTTTGTGGGTTTTGTGATGCACGGCCACTATTACGGTTGTAAAGTAAAGCAGGCATGTTAGCTTCTTCACTGAACATGACCGATGAATTTGAAAATCGTCACTTGCAATGAATCATGTAGATGACATTACACACACAATATAAGTAATGAAACTGTAAAATTTTTTGTAATATTGACCAAAGCCCTTGCATACCTTCACACATCCATCATTAATCGTGCTCACGTCAGCTGTATCAAAATAATGAGAACATCAAGATGTGAGAACAAGTCACAACAGGCGAGTGTCAATATATATATACCCCTTGTAAAGTTAAACAATAATTATCTGATCCAGGTTTCCCACCCCACCCTCCTTCCCAATATTTTTACAAGAGCATGTTCAGCAACTTCAAGCCAGAAAATAACCCCAAAGGATCTTGTTTCACGGCATCATACACACTCGCAACTACCGGGATAAGCAACCAGAAATGGCACACCCATTCCGCATACCAGCCACAAATGTTGTGGGGGGGGGGGGGGGGGGGGGAGGAGAACAATTTGAAAAAGCCAAAGTACCCCCCTATAAGGCATAGGGCACATCTGTTACTACTGCTGTCAATGGTCTTAATGGTTTTGCTGATGTGTTCAGTGAGAGATAACTTGTTATTCTTTGCCTCCTTTCTCTCTTACTTTGTTCATGGAGACATACTGCAGCGTAATTGTGACGTGCATTTCATGGACCTATCGTGAGCATTATCGTTTGGGAAACTTTATCTACCAAAGACCCCATTTTGTTCTACTACGTAGCTACTTTTGACGCAGATCCCCCATGCATTACTAGCGATAATGATGATACAGTTTGAAACGCAACAGAGCTGCAAATGGCGAGGACGCCATGCTGCATGCGATAGATACATCTGAAGGTACTACTAATGCAGAGCTACCAAACACTCATGAAGTGATTAATGAATTAACAAATCAATCTATCAATCTGTACTTCTGCCATAGTGGTGGCTGTAACTGCTTCACAATGTTGGACCTAGAAGCAGCTACCACTTCCACAACTGCACCGAGTGTCAAAACTTGCTACTGGCTGAGCCGAAAAAGAAAAAAAAAAGGTCGGCGAATGCATAAAAAAGAACAACCTGAAGAAAAAAAAAAGATGAATAAATAAGAATACCATAATATCCCTCAGTTGAGATGGCTGAACAGAGGTAGTAATTTGTACACCAGCCCTTCTCATGTCCACTAAAAAAAGGAACACTTTGTGCTCTCACCAATTTACATTTAGTACATGCTGTCGGAAGAGAGAAAAGCACATGTTGCTTCCCACGTGATTTTCCAAAAATGATCTTACATATGGAAAAATTAAACAAGGATAACCTGAACATGTTTCAACAAACAAACAAACAAAGAAAAAAAAAACAGGTCAGATGAAACATGCCTCTGGCATACTTGTCATTGGATACAACATGAAACACATAAAGTAAGTATGAGTAGTGAACATATCATATCACTGCAATTCAAATAGATACAGTACCAAAACATTTTACCCTTAAATTGCAACTACAACATTCTGGATGTGTTGTCTGAAAACAAATCCAGAGTCCGCAACATACTTGATATTAATTTCCACAGTGTTCAGGTCGTTTTCATGAGACCCCCTTTCATCTCTTTGATATGTTTTCTGCGCATGCCAGAATGTGACTCCTCTTGGATTTATCTTGTCAATTCCATCACCAAAAAGGAAAAAATGAAAAAAATATGCCGGTACATAATCTGGGTCTGGCCATGCTCTTGCTGCAGCTAAACTTGATTGGACTGTGATCGCTGGATGCTGTGCAATTTTTGTTTTTCTAAAGACCGGAATGATACCCTTGTCAAAAGCTGCCAATTGTTTCTCACTGGAAGATGCCTGAAGTGCGAAAGCAAAATGTCTAGATTCTTTGCATGCTCATCATGCTTCAACATTGTGTTGCTTAAAGCTCACTGATAGAATTGCTTGCCTTTTTCCTTTGGTAAACAGAGAAGCTGATGTAGTTAGGCATAAACTCGGCTTTATGTCAGAGATAATTGATATTATGAAACTCTCGGTGAAACGGTAAAATCACAAATCATTAGTGTCATTGGTGATTGTGGTGGGTGATAATTTCTCAGCACTTTTTCCCCCATATTCATGGAATGCATCCAATAAGTGTGTTTTCTGTACAATGAAAAGAAGGAAAATACATCCTATTTTTTTTCTCAAGGCTTCTACACGAGCAACTGCTTGACGCAGTTGGCATGTGTGTATCATTCATCTTTGCCTACGATTTTCTTTTCATCGCTCACATCCTGCTTGTTTTCACTGAAATTTTTGAATATTTTTATCAAACAGAAAGTAACACTCCGACTTACCTAAACTTTCATGTCATCCCTAGTGCCTGGGATTGTATGTACATTTGATGCATGGGAATACAGCTATTTACACAATGCAAGTACACATATGCACACACATACACACACGCACACACACACACAAAAAAACGAAAAAAAGAATACAAATCAATCATGTACGATTCGCTCATCTTTTCCCCACAAAAAATATAATGAAAGAAATGTCAATTATGAGGGAAATTCACACAAGAATTGGACAATCTTTCAGTGCACACGACATGAACAGAACAGATAGTCTGGTAATAATTACAGTCCAATATGGAAAAGAAAAAAATAACAGAAGTATTGACAATGTATAAGTTACATAGTATATCACTATTTTTCATGTGGTACGTTATAAGAGTATAAATTGCTAGAAATATCTTTCATCCAACTGCCACTATTGAACCAGATCATTACATTTTTGAAAAAAAAAATGCAAATACATTGTATGTCAACATCCAACCAAAGTATATTGTGGTGTTAAAGGGCAAGAGCAAGTTTGGACAGTGCAATAACTCGACATGCCTTCTCCTTCCCTTGCAAACTCTTTGGATGTATATAGAAAAGACAAAACACTCCTCACATTTTAAGTGAGGCCAGTCAATAGCAATTCCACACCTCTCTTTAAATCACAGTACGCTTTGAGCAGCACACATCACGAAAACCCTGAATATGGCAGTTACCTGGTACAAAAAGCACTACCATGTTTGTACATTCAACTGCTGGAAATCTAAAGATTATGTTGGCATACTCACTAAAAAAGAAAAAATAAATTGCACTTCAAAGAAAATGTTAGACCCACCTACAAAGGCCGAATACTTAAAATATTCCATTATAATAAATAACAATATATTATGTCAATAAATAATTGCTGAAACTGCATGTACACTGGCATTAATACTTATATTGCAAACCAAGCACTGAAAATTTGGTACTGATATAATTTTTTTTCCCCTGTTGAACCATTAAAAACAGTCCATAGTTACAGAAAATAAAACATCCAACTTTAATACCCGAAGTCACTTATTTGTCAACCATAACTCCCCAAAAGTGATTGTAATGCATTTGGCAGGAAAAGATTTAATGTATTAAAATCTAAATTGAAACACATGTTGATCCAAAAACTGTGGGTTTACTGTAATATTTCACTCTGTTAAAGGACAATATGATGAGGGTCAACAGATTGCTTGTAGAAATACCTAGAACCATCCTGTCCATTGCTGTGGGTTTTTTTTTTTTTCAGGTTTGCATATTTGTTACCTCTGCTAAGGAGGTTATGTTTTTGCCGGCACTGGTTTGTTTGTTCGTCTGTTTGCATAATAATTTAAGCTGGTTTATTCGTCTGTTTGTTTGTTTGCACAAAAACTCAAAAATTTATGGACGAATTGGGAGGAAATTTTCAAAATTATTTGATAGTGACAAAAGGAATCAGATGAATAAATTGTGGCAGTGATCCAGATCATGGTCTTGATCCAGAAATTTTTTGTACATCAAAATGGGGAATGGACTGTTTATCACTACAATCCTTGATTGATGCCTGGAAACACAGTGCGTAATTCCTGTCCGAATTGCCATGGCAACATCTGATGCAAATCATGGACGACTGCAACAATCTTTATTGGGATGGTTTCCGTGCCAAAGAACTTATAATTATGGTGGTACAGACATGAATCACAGTAGGGGTTGCCGTTTCTGTGAGAATACTTCTAAAGCCACATATGATACCTTTCCCTAAAGAGTCAAGTGAGTGGAGCGCAGGCTTTTGAAAAGTAAGGTGAACCTGCCGGCAGTATTTATTCATTAAATGATGTAAAGTTAAAAAGTATGCGGTGCAGAGAAAGTGACAATACAGGTACACATGAATCTAGCAACTTGTGTCTCTGTTATTTCCATGGTACACAATGGCTAGACACAGTAATGTCTGCATTGTTCCCTGTGAACACAAGCCTTATGGATTTTTACTTTGTCCCCGTATCCTTTCTACTGTTGGTGCATTAGCTTTCGTGCGTACTTGTTCATGCATTCCCAGCTATATTCGCTAAACACAGATATAAAATTGTTCCACTCGGTACAAAATGTTACTTTTGCCTATACTTCCAGCAAAAAATCACACTACAATACGAAATCAGAGAATGGGGATGAGCAACTATGCTCCATTTCCGGAGAGATGTAAAATTTTGAAAGGGACAACAGTGGAATTCAATGGAATTACCAATTTTGCCTTTCGCTGTGACAGAAAGAATGCTTACATTATCAAAAACTTGTATACCATACGGCACCTGGTATCTCTGTTCAGTAGCAGACTGGTCTGTAATAAACTCTTATCTAGTGCAGTCAAAACTGGTTACTGGGATACTTGTGGTACTATGAGCAATCGATATTCTAATTATTCAGGTCTGCCACCTGTTCCAGCATGGCCTAGCTGTCTATCTGATCTAATCCTAATATACTTCTTCTACAGGCATTCTATAAATGTCTTAGACTTCCGATAGGTATTGATTTCTGAAGCGGGGTGAACCAGTGTATGCCTGCCCTTGAGATAAAGATAACATCCACCTGTCCTTTCCCTTTGCTAGTCAGATTTAATTTTGTCTCACACATCGAGCGTCCTGGTTCCCAAAGCAAAACTTGGTTACCATGACACCATGTCTCTCCTGGCGAGACTTTCATCTCGCACTGACCACTCCTGCCCACCACTCCCGCTTCAGGTTTTCCCAATATGCATAGATCTTGATTCCGTTTTTCGGTTGCTCCACCTGCCTTGCACCAAAACACAGGCCCATCAGACCACACATGGAGTCTTTTTTTTGTGGGATCACATTCTCCATGTTCCAAATCAGTCTTCTTCATCTGCAAGTAATGGTTAAGGATGCTGGGGCTGTTGTCATGGTGACCGCATCAACCTGTCCAAAGAAAGGTGGCAGAGAGACAGGCTATACCCAGCGCTTTCCCCACCGGCTGGCATACTGTGCATTATTGTGCCAGTCAAAGCACATCCAGTCTGTGCGAGCATGTCTTTTTCTGTAGAGCGACGGAGAAGGAATCGGAGGCTGGCAGGAGCTCAGAAGCCCTTGATGAACCCATACGCTTCCAGACTGGACAGGATTAAGTACAGCAGCCACAGAGTCACAAAGATCGCCGACGACACAATCTTCGGGGTGCGGGATCCCCCGAGCTCGCCTCCTATGCCGGGCAACCGCCGCCGGAGCAGCAGGATCGCTATGGCTATGATTGCAAACACTGAGAATATTGTCACAGAGAACCCCAGCGAGCCAGGTTCCACTTTGAAGGTTTTATTGTTTACAGCGTGGTATATGGCAGCAATGGTCCACGCCACACCAATACCCAAAAACACATTCACTGCATTGCTCCCCGTCACGTTGCCTACACTTGCATCTGCGTATTTGTCTCCAACAGCTGCTGTCTTGCTGGCAAAGGTATCTATGCACAGAAAAACAAAAACAAAAACAAAAGTAAAACTGAGAACAGTTATGCTATATTAATCTTTACATAAAACAATGGCCAGGGTGAGAAAAGGGCAATACACCTAATGGACGATATGTTGTGAGCTTGTTAAATCGTTAGAAAGAGGAGTCACTACTGTGGACATCACTGTAAAACTTGATATATTCGCGGCATGAAATTTTCATGAATTGGAGCTGACAGCCTTTTTCATGGCATGAAATTTCCGAGAATTGCCATTGGCGTTCAATGCAAACAGTGTAGACAAGAATTTTCGTGTGCATTTTATTTTTGCGAATCTTGGCACTTGCAAAATTTGCAAAATTAAAATGCACACGAACATTCCTCATTTTACAGTAAAGCCCACCAGAGGTGAGGGGAGACTAAGGGATCGCCTGCGGCGTCTGTCCGTCCGTCGTCTGTCCGTAACGCTACAAAAACTTCAATAACTCTTTACTCTGGGCTTCAATTGCAATCAAACTTTGAGGGAAGAGGGGTCATACAAAGTTTCACATTTTACCATATATGAAGGTCACCTCAAGGTCAAAAGTCACAGGCAAGGGTCAACGACCTTTTAGAGCCCAATGTTAAGTTTTTACGGCGCGTTTCTATTATGGGTCATAGCTTTTGATCCATAACTCCATTTGTGACCAAACTTGGATGGTAGATGTCCCTTGGGGAGTGGATGATCACCACAAGGTCAAAGGTCACAAGTAGGGGTCAACGAACTTTTAGAGCCCAATGTTAAGTTTTTGTGGCGTGTTTCTATTATGGGTCATAACTTTTGATCCATAACTCCGTTTGTGACCAAACTTGGATGGTAGATGTCTCTTGGGGAGTGGATGGTCACCACAAGGTCAAAGGTCACAGGCAGGGGTCAACGAACTTTTAGAGCCCAATGTTAAGTTTTTATGGCGCGTTTCTATTTATGGGTCGTAACTTTTGATCCATAACTCTATTTGTGACCAAACTTGGATGGTAGATGTCCCTTGGGGAGTGGATGGTCACCACAAGCTCAAAGGTCACAGGCAGGGGTCAACAAACTTTTAGAGCGCAATGTTAAGTTTTTGTGGCGCGTTTCTATTATGGGTCATAACTTTTGATCCATAACTCCATTTGTGACTAAACTTGGATGGTAGATGTCCCTTGGGGAGTGGATGGTCATTACAAGGTCAAAGGTCACAAGCATGGGTCAACAAACTTTTAGAGCCCAATGTTAAGTTTTTATGGTGTGTTTCTATTATGGGTCATAACTTTTGATCCGAAGGTCCGTTTTTGACCAAACTTGGATGGTAGATGTCCCTTGGCCAGTGGATGGTCTCCACAAGGTCAAAGGTCACAGGCAGGGGTCGTCGAATTTTAAGGGCCCAATGTTAAGTTTTTATGGCACGTTTCTTTTTTGCCTTGAATTTTTACCCTTTTATATCTCTTTTTTGAATCTGTTATATCCCATTTGCTTACAATTTCTTGTACGCAAATGGGCGAGACACATTATGGCACTTGCCTTGTTGGATAAATCATATGGTGGGAGTATCAAAGCAGCATCTCTGATTGCAAACTTCCTTCAGCCAAAGCTAGAATGATGACCTTTGATATTTTTTTCTCTGTTAATCTCAGAAATATTACTGCGTATTGCTTTGATAGCTGGAATGTATTAGGAAGAGAGTTTTATGTACGGACTGTGGCGGCAAGGTCGATCATGAATAAAAGAAACTTGGCAAAGGCTTCTCCTACAGGAATCAATGGCTTTACAACTTTGATATGTGCCATGCACTCCATATTTCAAAATAAACTCTGAATTCCAGATTTCAGATTCTGGATTGCAGGTTCCAGATTCTGTGAAAACTCTTTGCTTGCCTTTGTGACAAAATACAGGTCTAGATCCTCAGATCCCCCAGATGGTTTAGAAAGAAGGGGGATCCTGGTCCGTCACCAAACAACAAAGCAAGTTCATTGTACAATGTGTGAATTAGGCTGTGCTAGCCTCACTGCTGAAGGGAGCGATATCACGCAATGCATGTCTCACTACATAAACAGTCATACTAAAGTACTGCAAGCTAATGAAGGTGCATTTTCACCACACAGCCCACTTTTTAATGATTGATTTGTGTGTGTGTGTGTGTGTGTGTGTGTGTGTGTGAATGTTGTTCTAGAATGCCCCATCAATGCATGAGAATACACGGCTGTTGACTTTTGCTGGACCTTTTGTAAAAAGGGGGGGGGGGGAAACAAGAGATTTGTGAATTACCATTCCAGCTTGCTACCTTTGAATTTCTTTCCAAGTCATGATTTACATAAACCAAAGAAATTGGAAGTGAAGGGGTCAGTGTTTCCTGTAACAAACCCTCCGTAACTCCCAGAATCATCTGTTCCCTTCTATTTTCTATAAGTGAATGAGTGTATATTCCATTCCCTCCTTTCCAAAGAGTACACTTTTTACGCTATAACAAAACAAAATGCCACTTAGCTTGGAAATTGCACTCTCTAGATTGACAAACAACTACAGGTTTGATTGGAAGTCCCCCATTTTTGTATCTCTCTCTATGACCTGTGGCAGGTATATTAGGGAATAAGGTTTAATCTGTTCCCCCCTTATGTATTGTTTCCTCTACCCTCTAACTTCTTCATGCTATGAGACTCTACATTTGGCAGCCTTCAGGATTTTTTGCATTTGTGCAAGGCTTGGGATATGATTCAACGATACTGTCAGCAACAAGCATTTGTAATTATAGGCATTTGTACAAAGCAGAGAACAAAATGAAATACAAAGAGTCAAATTGTCCACTAATGTCCAATAGAGGACACCGTACGCTGGCTCATTCGATCAGGGAGCTAACCTGGCACGCTCGTTCCCAGGGCGACGAACGAGATGGCCGTCACGCTGTCCTTCAGGCCGATGGTGCAGCCGAAGTGCGAGGCGAGGTCACCGATGACGGCGGTCAGGCCGCCGATGATAAGGATGGAAACGACGAAGCACGCCCAGCCACCGCCGATGTCGGTCGGCGGGACGAACGCGAACAGGATCTTCCAGAAGATGGTCAAGAAGTGCATCACGTAGTCACCGCAGGACGGCAGCTTCTCCTCCCCATCTGCATCATCGTCACCTGGTTTCCGGGGGCAACAACAGGTACATCATGAGAGTGAGGGAAAAGATTCAGACAAAGTTCAACAAAAGTTCAAACACTACCATGCACTGGATCAAAGTGACAGACTGAAAAAATGGCTATACTCAAAGAGGGCACCTAATTACACACATACACACACACACGCACCATTATTGTTCTGGACATAATTTCTGTTACCCTTGCTGTTTAACAGGCTTTGATGCACCTACGGTAACTGGAATGGACTGAGGATCAACACAGAAAGATGCTAGACCAATTGCAGACTAGTTTTTCTGTGCTGTAGTTTCCTTCGTTGCATTTGAATAGCTGCAAATCTTTAGAGACTAAAATTTCAATCTGGACTGTAAAAGTACATGGCATAATATTGGACCCTTCTCCTTGAATTCATCATGCCACAGAGAAAAGCAGAGATTGCAAACAACAAAATAAATCATGAACAGAGGTTCTTGCTGTAGCTCATGCCAGTGAGATCACATGTTTGATCTGAATTTGATAAAAGATCTATTGAGAAAGGAGAAACAAGCCTGGAATTTACACCAATCATGTTCTGCTCACTAAACATGTCTCTCTGGGCACTCATGAATTATCAATTGTGACTGTGCATCACAAAACAAACAAAAAGTCGCACCCCTTGATTTTACGTGAGGAGTCAAAAAAGGTGAAATGGTTCAACCGAGTCAATCTCGAATTGTTCATATTTTCTGAAAGAGCTCTCCTTCTTCTACATTATTCTTTAGTTTGGGATCTTAACATGAATGGGAAAGAGTGTTTTCAGCAGTTTTTCTACAACCTCTTTTCGGGGGAGAGTAGAATAATCAGGTATGTCTTACAGGCTGCTTTTCATTTCTTGAACTCCTTTGCACACTCTTCACTTTCAAGTCTAATAACTTTTGAAATGCTTTGAAAGTTAGCATTAATCATGGATAGAATGCATTTATAGAACATGCTCAATTTTAGCAAAATCTGATAATAACTTTATTGTTGTTGCTCCGGTGGTTTACAACCTGTGTTTTGTCCCTTTCATGGCACAGCTAGCACAGCTTGGTAAAGATTATTAAGCGCTTGAATAGACCCTGTACTTCAGAGCCTCTTTTCTCAATTCACACTTTTCCAGAGTGTGTGCTTTTTTTCCGGTATTTACGTAGGTTAGGGGAGTCCATTTGAATAGAGTTATACATCATTTTAAAACTTAGAGTCTGCTCTTTCAGAATCTGCCCGTAACTAAAAATCCATGTCTGGCGACTTTTTGTTGGCTTTGTGATGCACGGTCACAATTAGACCAAAGAGGAAACAGAAAAATGGTGGAGGCATTGGTTATTTGTTTCCAGTTCTTCATGCCACTACCACCAACTGGCTTCAGCTAAGAAGGTAGCACCACAGCCTAGCAAGCAGTAGGTGACAGGCTCAAATTTTCCAAGCTGTTTCCTCCTTTTCTAATTTGTCATGTGAGAATGATAAGGGTGTTAAGTAGCCACTAAACCCATAGTGTTCAAGACAACTGAACGCCCTTCTCATTCTCAACCGACGAATTAATCTAAGGCAAACACAGAATGAAGAGGCGATCTTGCTCATGGAGAATTGAGTACAGCAGAAACCTCTCTTTGTGTTTACACAAGCTCTTTGTGAAAATAATTCTCTGTTCATCTACATGCCAAAAACAACAGGAGATTCAGGCTTCTACCAACCTTTAGTGTACAGGGGTGGTATTCTGAACACCGTTTTATCTCTGTTGTAACTTGTGTTGTAACTTGTGTTGTAAGTCTGTGAGTTACAACACCGCTAAAACAGTTGTAAATCGGTATTCTGAAAACTGTTTTAACGGTGTTGTAAGTCATGATAACCACGCCCATCGCAATAATCATATCCAATAGGAAATATTGTTAGAAGTAGCATCTAAGACATTTCAACCAATAAGATTGCTCCCTTGGGCAAATGCGCCTTGCTTAACTCTGCGCGTTTTAACAAGCGCTCATTCTTTGGCGTGCGCACAAATAGGACAATAGTATGCGCAGGTAAAGAGAGCCAGAAATAGAATAAAGTTACAACAGAAGCTTGATCATTATGCCTTCTTACCGGTTTTGACGTATAGTTGGTGCGGTAGGGGATTCGCAAAGCTATCTCAGATTGAGTCTTTTTATTTGAAATTTTGTTGAAAAATAAGAAGATATCTGGCGTTCATAAGAGGAACCCAAATTTCATGGTTTATGGGGAACTAGACGCTTCTAAATTAAGTTAAGCCCTTGCAATGCCATGTTATTATTATCATTATTATTATTGTTGTTGTTGTCACTATCTTCACAAGATATCTCTTGGAGATCATTATCACGTAAAGTTCCATCATGGAACCTTAGACTTCTAATACTTTTCTCAGAATTCGCGCCATCTCTAGCAATAAATATTTTTGAAACACCCAAAGGTACTGATAATGAATTCCTATTGGTGAAGATAATGAAATCATATTAAAAAAAAATCTAATATTTCGAAAGATATTTTTGAAATGAATAGTGCTTAAAACAAGATACTGCCGACAGTGCCGGTAACCTTTCTGTTCATGTGTTTGTGTTTTTATCTATGTGCATAATTATGCTACGCGTATGTACTTGCAATGTTACTGTTACCAAATTTGTATTGTGGAATGAGTTTACATTTTGTCAAACTGCTATATCATTTGCCCTTCTGTACATACATTGTTTTTATTTTTTGTATATCTTTTTTATTTTGAACTCGCATACCACAATATTCAGTTGATGAATAATCTCACTATCTAACATCAGTTAAAACGAAAGTTACAACGGAGTTATAACACCCTCCACCCTGTTTTATCTCAGAAGCATAAATTTGCACGGGGCATGACTTACAACAGAAGATAAAACAGTTTTCAGAATACCGTGTAATCTAATGGGTGTTCAGGTTTGCGCCCACTGTTACGCGCGTGCGCATACCCTAAGACAATGGTATGCGCAGGCAAAGAGTGCGCAAGATAATTCACTAGTTACAACAGAAGTTACAACAGAAGTTACAACAGAGATAAAACGGTGTTCAGAATACCGATTTGTTACAACAGACTTACAACAGAGATAAAACGGTCTCAGAATACCACCCCAGGTTGGTAGAAGCCTGAATCTCCTATTGTATGATCTCCCCAACTGATGAAAGTTTTCTGCATGTCAAAAACAACAACAGCCACAACAACCACAACAACAACAACAACAACAACAACAACAACAGCCACAACAACCACAACAACAACCACAACAACAACAACAACAACAACAACAACAACAACAACAACAAATCGTATAATCTCTTGGCCAAATATCACAGATAACAAAGAAAAGAAAGAGCACCTGTACCAGTACATGCCTTCTTCTAACCAAAATGACTACTTAAACATCATTTTCATCTTTGTTTTGTTTAGTTGTACTTTCCTAAAGTATACTCCTAAATTCTGCAAAGGGAAATAAGAATAGGGATCACTAGCTGATAGACAGCTCAGACATAAAACAGAGAAAGAAAGAGGAAGAAGAGATAAAAAAAGGGCAAGATATTAAAATCATCAGGTGTCTTTACAGAAACGCATGCCATTGACAACTTGTCTTCTCAATAATCACAGTCCCCCCCCAAAAAATATTTTCAATGCACATTCCATGGGTTAACATGTTTCTTTAAGAGCAGGAGAACAGCTACCACGGTAACATCAACCTCAATTTCTACATCTCGACAAGCCGCATCTACATGCGAATCGAACGACCCCATCACACCGGTACGCTCAGACGTTCATAAATTTTCAAATTGCCAATTTCAATCTGCTCTCCCTCCAATTGACCTGGAAAAAAAAAAGAAGAAGGGAGGGCCGATTTTGATACTGGGCTGGTTGTAAGGGGCAGGATGGGGGGAACGAAGAGACAATAACATGTGGTTCAGATACGATCTTCCAGCCGAGATTGGATGTAATTTAATAGGGGGCCAAAGCCCTCTGACATTTGTGTAGAAATAGATGCTAGAGAGGACTCCGATACATATTTGTCTGTCCACATCTAGAAACCAAGTGTTGAACAATACCCTCACTAGAGCACATGACGCTTGATTTCGAGTGATTGCATATATATACATGTAAATGTTGTACTGCACTGGTATACACTTGCAGTCACATTCTCCTACTTCCTACTCTTCCTGGTTACCCTCTCCCTTTTCTTTCATGACCTGTTTGCGAAAACTTATGTAATACTCCTCACCCTGGTGTGAGTAGAGCATCCACTACAGGTAAAGGGTTTATGTTATTCCTCCCCCCCCCCCCCCCCCCCCAAAAAAAAAAAAAAAAAAAAATGATGATAATGAATTTAAAAAAAGAGAAAAGAAATATTGGCAGTACATGCATGGTAACTGTCACTGTGAAGTACACATTGATTTGTTATCCAACAGGAAGCTATGTTCAAAAAAAAAAATCATCAACACTCAATATTTGCCTATATCATGGAGTTTCCAGCAGGTGACAAGTGGTGGCAATTGCATAGATCTGATATTTCACATCTAGTTATGATGAGTTAATCATTAATGTGTGAATCTAGATCTGACCGTTCAGCATCATTTGCATTGCTACACTGTACTAGCATGGCTCTGCCCTCGTGTGCAACTTTTGGGGTCCTTTCAAATGAGGCATGACTTGTTGGTGCAAAGGAAAGCAAGCTCAGTATTGGCAATGCCATTATATTTTACATCAACCAGGGGGGGGGGGGGCAACTGACTGTCCCATTTTCTAGAACATTTTCCCTATAATCCACAGATTGCCTTTATTTATCATTCATGTGTTTATTTATTCATTTATTTATTTATTTATTTATTTATGTATTTATATATGTATTTATGCATGTATAATTCATGTATTCATATATTTATTTATGTATGTATTTATATATGTATTTATGCATGTATTCATGTATTCATTTATCTATTTACTTATTTATTCATATTTATAGTTATTTATTTATTCATTTTTGAGAGAGGTAAAAGTGGCTTGATGACAAGAACAGTTGAAGGTCAAAGTAGAGAAATATGACTTCATCAGACACCATTCTGGACTGGGCAGCAAGACAAATAGAGATGTGTGGACAATTTTCATTGGTCTGTCAAAATGTCAGGTGACATTGAACCTTAACCTTATGCCTCCTTGATTACATTTCCATCCAATTGCACATTACAGAAATGTGTTCTATGACGTACAGTCCATATCTTCCCCAAAATCAGGTATTCCCCCCCCCCCTCCCATTTTAAAGCTAAAACCTAGTTTTCAGAAGGGCTCAAAATTTATCTTCCACTATCCAGAATTTGCCTGCAATATACCGGTATTGAAAGACTCTGCCAAAAAATGTGTCTGGATGATGAAATTTTCCAGGTTTACCTTCACATGGTCACTTTTAATCCTTAAAGAAACAAGGAAAAGTAGAAATTACGCGGTGCGTAATATATGTCCCCGCCGGAAGTAGCATTTTGTAACAAAATGTGCAATATAGGTAAAAAATCAAGGTCAAAGGTCAAAGAAGTCAAAGGTCAAAATTCTCTGTACAAGTTTTGAAGCCCTAACCTAGTGCCATCACATAAAGCAAATGGAATCGAAATTGGGTTAGAAATGGCGAAGGAGTAGCATTTTGTAGCCAATGTACAATATAGGTCAAAAATCAAGGTCAAAGGTCAAAGACAAACGTCAAAATTCTGTGTAGAAGTTTTGAAGCCCTCACCTAGTGCTATCACATAAAGCAAACGGAATCGAAATCGGGTTAGAAATGGCGAAGGAGTAGCATTTTGTAGCAAAATGCACAATATAGGTCAAAAATCAAGGTCAAAGGTCAAAGAAGTCAAAGGTCAAAATTCTGTGTAGAAGTTTTGAAGCCCTCAACTAGTGCCATCACATAAAGCAAACGGAATCAAAATCGGTTTAGAAATGGCGAAGGAGTAGCATTTTGTAGCAAAATGTACAATATAGGTCAAAAATCAAGGTCAAAGGTCAAAGAAGTCAAAGGTCAAAATTCTGTGTAGAAGTTTTGAAGCCCTCACCTAGTGCCATCACATAAAGCAAACGGAATTGAAATCGGGTTAGAAATGGCGAAGGAGTAGCATTTTGTAGCAAAATGTACAATATAGGTCAAAGGTCAAGGTCAAAGGTCACAACTGAAATTCTGTGTAGAAGTTTTAAAGCTCCCATGTAGTGCTATCATATAAAGCAAACAGAATCAAAATTGGCTCATAAATGACAGAGAAGTAGCAAATTGAACATTTTGATCACACACGGACGCACACACGGACGCACGGACGGACGGACGCACGGACGGACGCACAGACACACACACGTACGGAGCCCGTTTCATAGTCCCCTGCTCGAACTCGTTCGGCGGGGACAAAAAAGAGAAAAAAAGGAAAAGATGTGTGACATCATTTGCTGAAGAGAAATTAATCTCTTCATGTGCACTGTGTATATGAAAGTATGTCTTTTCCTTTTCTCTAACATATTCCACTCCTCCTCCACCCTAGCCCCCTTCCCAGACCAGCCCTCCCTTTCCTTGTGGCGCACATGCAGATTACCCTACTCTATGCAGTGTGAATGCTGTCCTCCACACTTGGGGTGCGTTCGAGAGCTCTCCTGAAGCGAACTGACCTGTACCAATCCTGCGCCAAAGGAGCGCTCAAACTGAACCAAGCCAAAAGTGGACCACTTTCCAAAGTGCTCCAAAAGTGTACCCAAACTTAGTGTGTGAAGAATGTGCTGAATATGCACATACGTTATAATGCACAGAGTTCATTCTCTTTGTTCAGGACAACTAGTTTAAGCACGCCAGGTGAATGACCCTCTTGCTACAAACTGCATGACCCCCTCTAAAAATAACTCATGAGGTACGCTTTCTCAACAGAGTGCTTGAACGCTCCACCACTGGCACAGTACATCAGTTCGGTACGGTTTGGTTCGGTTCACTTTGGTTTGCTTTAGAGTGTTCAAATGCACCCTTGACCTCTATGTTTCCACCTCGGATGTTGGAGGAAGAAACTCCCACATTCCAGTTTCTCCTTACATACGTACCTGCACTAACGGTGAGTGCTTCAGCAAACTGTTCCCTCCAAGATGAAGTACCCACCACTGATGAGACATTGGTCTTCTTGATCAACTTGTCAACCGTGTTCTGCAGATAGAGTGAGAGACAGGAGTCGTTAATTTGCATTAATTAAGTATTCCATAGAAGGCGCCATCCGTGAAAAACTACACTTTATGCTCTATATAACATTAAAAAAGATATTGCACATACATGTACATTTTACATATAGACCAATCTGACCAGGCAGTAAAATCAGCCATATGATGTCCCATTCACACACGCGTACTCTGAATCAACGATATATGTTGCAAAGGGCGCCAGCCAGTTGCAATACATATCATGCATTTGCATACACATGTGTACATGGGACAACTCAGTAATGGCGAATAACACTGCCAGGTTGAATCGGTCTATGATATCTTTGATTTTACTTGATTCAAACAGTCAACTTGAACTTGGGAGTGGAGCATCCCCGTACATTGTATATATGTCAAAACCCGTATCCGGGCAATTATCCCCAGAGGGCAATTACCCACCGGCTAAATACTGGTTAGTGGTAAGGTTAGAGTTAAAACTAGGGTTAGGGTTAGGTTTAGTGTTAGGAGTTTGGGTTAGGGTTAGGATTAGGTTCAGGATTAGGATTAGGGCCAGGGGAAGGGCCCGGGGTAATTGCCCAGGGGGTAATTGCCCTAGACCCGTCAAAACCATCAAAACCACACACAACTTTGTGGCATAATGTGTCAATGAGTCCTGGAAAGGTTGAGGCTGCTCAAAAGCAACAGATCAAGCACATACACACACACACACACACACACACACACACACACACACATACATACATACATACATACAGAATCCTAGTGAAAGAGAGATATTAGTTTCCATCTGAGCATGGCACCGATTCGCATTCTGCTTCTGCTAAACATAAAAGACAAAAGTTTTCTCGTCAGCTTCATCCTCCTACATGAAGGTATGTATCGGGCACAGCTGTTATGATAATCAGTCCATACTCCAGAGATGGCATGGATGGAAAGAGAGGGAGAGAGAGTGGGAGGGAGAGAGATAGGAGATACATGAGTCAGAGATAGATAAATAAACAGATAGAGAAAGGAGAGATAGAAATATATAGAGAGAAGGAGAGAGAGAGAGAGAAAGAGATACTGGAGTAAGAGATAGATAGATATATAGATAGATAGATAGATAGATAGATAGATAGATAGAGAAGGAAGATAGATAAATAGAAAGAGACAGTGAGACAGACACACACAGACACAGGAGTTAATGACAGGCAAAAAAAAAGGAAGAGACACAGGAGTCAGAGATAGATAGACAGGTAGATAGATAGACAGATAGATAGATACATAGATAGATAGATAGATAGATAGATAGACAGACAAACAGATAGATCTATAGAAAAATAGAGAAAGAGGAGAGATAGCTACATGTATAAAGAGAGGGAGAGAAAGACACATAAAATACATACTTAGATGCAAGAATTAATGCTGGGCAAAGAGCATCGTGAAGAGACAAAGAGAGAGATGGGGGAGGGGGATACGGAAGGGGAGGGATGCTGAGAGAGAGAGAGAATGATCGAGTGGAAGAAGTATTAAGGCCCCACTGCCCACTCTCAACAGAACAACGGCAGGAGTCGGCATGCTAAAGCCCCAGCATTACACTATGGGACACACCTTATTTGGTTAAGATGATGAACAAGCAGGAGATAGCTTGGGTCATGGGACGCTCAAGCGCACAACTGGGCACAAACTCATCAATGAATTGCAGTATGCCACAGTGCATGGAAAGCATCATAGCCATATGTAGCTTTGTCATGAAATTTACATCACAGGAAAGCTTGCAAATTTTCTCGACAACTTTGCCGTACTGGATTTCCAGCACAACTGCTTCGAGAAAAAGTTAGACGACTTTGGAAAAACAAAATGTTTTCCAAAAGTGCCCATGCCCTGTGGCTTCAGAATAATGTGGCATACGGGGAGTTTACATTGTGATGCAGAAAGAGTTAAGGGTATCTCATATTGTCAACTTATTCTCATCCCCCCTCCCCCCACTGTCACACAAACATGCCCTTCTTTCCATGTAATTTCATTGATGAGATAGCTTTTGGCAAAACAAAACAATACCAAAGTCTCTACAATGGTGTTTCTCGGTTTTGATTAGAAATGTACAAACATTAATCAACTCAAACTTGGGAAGCAAAAACATAACATGTCTCTTAAAGCAGAAAATTTCAGTTATTCATCCAAGTGTTTGTGTTTTTCAAAGTAACTGAGCACAAGCAACATTGAAAAAAATTATGACAAAGGACATTCATTTTTCTTTTATAAAATTTAACTTTTACTGAGATGACTGTATATGATAGAAACTTAGTCAACCTGGAAAGCACTAGGTGCATCTAAATGCACCCCCAAAAAGCTATGTGGATTATATAATCATGTTATCAAAAAGGCAGAACTTTCTAATCAATTTCCTCCTGAATAACACTTTCATTTGTAGATATCAGATGAGATTATTACTTTGAGAAATGACTAAGAGGCAACAAAATAATCAAAAGTTTTGGTGACACCAGGCCAGTGCCTTTAAAGTGAAGACACATTTGAATGTCAGAACACAACACAAAGGAACCTCAATGAACACCTCTAAAAAAGTACTATAAATCACATGATTGTGGCATTCCCCATTTAGCATGGGCCCCCAGCAGGCTTGGTGTATCAAAGGACCAAACTAAACAGCTTGTCTTTCTTCACTTGGAAAAAGAAATTCACTTCTATTGCCTTGAATGATGACTCAAAGTACAGTGAACTTGATGAAGAGTTAGTAGATCTATGAATGGCTCACTGAACTCCTACACATAAATGGTCTATATGTGCCACTTGGAAGTCTTCTTTTTCATTCTAAATTGAATAAATTGTCTTTCTGATTTGAATGAGTAAATACAACTTGTTTTTATTAAGAAGAGGAATAATGACGGCTTCATCTCATGTCTGGCATAGTGCAGGGAGGGCGCTATTTACTTCAGGAAGTCTGGGACAGTATTGTCCCCTGGCATAGACAGCTTAAGTTAATGATAATAGTAATAGTAATAAAGATAATAATAATGATGATAATGATAATAATAATAATAATAATAATAATAATAATAATAACAATGATAATAATGATAATAATAATAATAATAATGATAATAATAACAATAACAATGATAATAATAATGATAATAATAACAATAACAATGATAATAATAATAATAATAATAATAATAATAATAATAATAATAATAATCATGATAATGATAATAATGGTAATGATAATAATAATGATAATAATAATAATAACAACAACAACAACAACAACAACAACAACAACAACAACAACAACAACAACAATAATAATAATAATAATAATAATAATAAGGTCTTATTTACCCAGGGTAGCCTCTTCAGTGTTGCCACTGCTCCACCAGAGGACCCTGCTATTATCATTACCCCAGTGTTGCCAGGTACCCATTTATATACCTGGGTCGAGAGGGACACAGTGGAAAAAAAAATCTTGTCCAAGGACGTAAGCACTGGGCGGGATTTGAACTCGGGTCCTCCGATCGGGAGTTGGGAGTCTTATCCACTATGCCAAAATGCCCCCCAAAAAGTTGTGAATACCTTATTCATATTTTATTCTGACCACATGCTTTACCCCCTCCCCCCCCCCCCCCACTTTAACCGTACACTAATCCCCTAGCCCTCCCTGCTCCCATCCCCACCCCCACCCCCACCCTCTCGTCACTCTGCCATCACACAATTGGTAGTCGGACCCAACACAAATACTCCCACACATGTAAACATTCTACCTACAGGCATTTTGTGCCTACTTCCTCGGGCAAACCCCAGGGCCCCAGCGTTTACAACCCCAGCAGGCACCATAGAAAAAGGGCCATGCTTTGCCATGCTTTAGTAGAGATATAAGACTAGCTGATGAGTCTTTGCAAAGTTTTTGTGGCATGGAACAACAAAACAAACCATATAGAGAGATATATACTGACAATAAAATGGATTGACACAATTTTTTTCTTTCTTATTTTTCAATTGGATGCCATGCTGATTATGCGGTAAGAATTCAGATGTATTATTTCTATTCCACACTAGTCACCTTCCATATGAAAATACTTAGTAGTATCAGGACTGGCTTGCAAAAAGGATGGGAAGCTGTATTGGTATAAACATGCTTTATGTTCCTTTGCTGCAGGTGGTCCAAAAAAGCTACCTTTGGGCATCCATGATTGTGCACTGTATAGGGGTGTGTGTGTGTGTGTGTGTGTGTGTGTGTGTGTATATATATATATATATATATATATATATATATATATATATATATATATATATATATATGTGTGTGTGTGTGTGTGTGTGTGTGTGTGTGTGTGTGTGTGTGTGTGCGTGCTCTCGTTAACAGCTTCAATCAGGGATATTGTAGTGTTTCACTCCAGGCAACCGGGTATACATTGCACAAGGGGCATATATGAGTATCTAAAAACAAATGAAAAAGTGCCCTCTTAAGGTCCTAGAGGTACCTTAGGCGTATACAATGGACCTGCCCCATTCTGCATATTTCGGACCTGTATTTAGGTGAATAGATTTCATACCATTCAAATGGGGAAATTGTAAAATATTTACATGTATCCTCAATCACTGTGTTTGCACCTAAACTACATGAAGCCTGATTTTTTACTTATTAGACTGAATTCAAAAATTATTTTTTCTTTATTGGTTTAAATTTCAATCAGTCAATTTATCAGAAAAAAAAATAAAAATGATTTTTGTCACAAACAAATAATGGAATACTGTAAAACACGATATTTACGCGGCATGAAATTTTTGTGAGCTGCCTCTAACATTCAATGCATATAGCGTAGACAAGAACTTTCATGTGCATTTTAATTTTGCGTATCTTGGCTTTCGCAAAATTCGCAAAATCAAAATGCACGTGAACATTCCTCGTTTTACAGTATGCCCAGTTACCTTGAGTAACTATCATGTCCCTGGTGGAAGCATCTTACGAGAATGTGTTCGTGTGTGTGTTTTTTTTTTTTGTGTGTGTGTGAGTGTGTGTGTGTGTAAGTGAAGGGGGAACGAAAAAAAAAATTGGGTGGGGTACGGGGAAGAGGAACATATCATGCATACCCCCTTGAGGCAATCGCTCATTAGATATTCACAGTATGCTCCGCGCATTTGTGGTTTCGCCACCAAGAATTCCACATCCGTTGGATAATATCCTGTTTTCCGTTTGAGCACTGCTCACCCATTCACACTGGTCTGCTGTACAGACCTCTGGTGAAACATGTAAAATACGTATACAGGCATGGACATACTAAAACACATAGAAAAAACAAACAAACCCAGAGTATTTGAAAGGGAGGGAGGGTGATAGAGGAGTGTGGGTTGACATCATCCATACCTTCAGTGCAATGTGATGAAAAATTCCACTTAATTTCCATCTACAGTGAGACATCAAAGGAATCTGTATGCTGTCTCCGCTCTATACGCTCCCCCGTAGAGGGGGATGGCAGTTTTTTGGGGGGCTTTTTTTCTCTTTCAAATGCCGATGCAATAAGTCATCTGTCATGCATTTTTCACAAAGTGCATCGCATAACAAGCGAACCTCAGCTGTGAGAAGGGATAAGCTGAGATTTACTTATTATAATACATACTCGAAGTACAGCTACACCCTCCCAGGCTCAAGTACGCATGCTTAACCCGTTGAGGATGAGTCCCGAGTATACTCGGGCAGGTGTCTAAGGGAAATGTGTGTTGTAGCAAAATCAGTCCGTCCTCGACGGGTTTAAAACACAGAACGTTGTGTTACTGTGTATACTTATGACTATCTTTCTATAATGTCTGTCATCCATCTTTTTTTTGTCCCTCACTTTTCAATGAAACATATTTAATGTGTGTGAATACGCATGTCATTTTTTCCTAAATACCTCATTCACTTCATATATCAATTTATTTGCATTCCTATCTGTGTACGTGTTTGCCTTTTAATAGACATTTTGCTATCAAACCAACACAATTCTCTGTAGTGATATACTAGTATTGTACAAGCTGAAATTTTTCGTGTAAAGACATACTCGCGAATTGCTACTTGAGGACATTTTCGCGTGTTGTTAATTTCGCGGTTGCGAGGTTCTAACTGAACTTACTATTTGCGCGTTGTTATTTTCACGTGTTGTTATTTTCGCGGTTCAAAGGCGATTTGCAAAATTCACGAAAATAAAACCACCGTGAAAATTTCAGATCCTTCAGTAGTTTGTTCAATAATGAGTACAAAAAGTGCATGAGCAAAGTGCAAATATGACCATTGTATGTGGAAAAAAAAGTGTGCTAAATTGTAGGGCAGTTCTTCATATCTTCGCATTCACAAAGTCATATCAAAATATTACAAGGTTTGCCTGTGACAAGATCAGCATCTTGCTCCTCACTTCCCTCCACCCCTCCCCTTACCCCCCCCCCCCCCCAATCCTCCCGCCACCCTGTCAAAGATGAGTCATACAAAACTCGTAATCATGCCTTTTTTTCTGGATGGACAATTCCTACAAACCTTTCACTAGCCTCAATGCTGTCTACAGCCAAATAAATCGGCTATACAGAGACTTCCAGCAGTGAAAGGAAATATTCATGACTGAAGTTCACATTTGATGAATTGCTCCAGGAGAAGGCTGGTCTGTTCCGCCTCATACTGCAACATCACTTCCTCCAAATTAGTATGCCAGCTTGGAAAATCAGACAGGTGTTTGTTACGCCACGACACATGAGTCACTGCTTGCACTTGCATCAGTATCATTCATTGTACCGTATGTCCCCCCCAAAAAAATTACAACGGGACCCTCCACAATGATAACTTTAAAAATAGTGAATCAATCCAACTACAATTTAACGGTATGAAACTATGACTTATCACCCACATCTTACAGAAAACCCCATCTGATTTGCTTCAGTGGTCAAAGAGAAATGAGGATCTTTGTAGAGCACGTCAGGAATCCCTTCCTTCCAAGTTCTGTCCATTGTGTTCACACATTAATATGCAATTCCAAGAGCATCCAAGTGCTAAACTTGGAAGAAACAGACCCATGACATGCTTTACAATGATCCACACTTCTCTGTAACCACTTAACCAAATTGAATGGGGTTTTCTGCAAAATATAGGTAAGATGTTATAGTTTTAGACCCTGAAATAGCATTCAGACAGTTTAATCATATTCAAAGTTCATGCTACAGAGGCTTCAAAATGTGGCAGCATGCATCATCACACTATCCAAGAAGCACACTCATATCACCCCTATTTTGAGATCACTTCATTGGTTACCAGTCAAAGATCGCATTATTTTTAAGATTTTACTTCTGACTTTTCATTGCATTCAGGGTGCTGCTCCTCAGTATAACATTGACTTACTCCATAAATACATCCCTGCTAGATCTCTACGCTCATCCAACTCCGGTTCTCTGATAATTCCAAGATTCACTACAATATGGGGCACACGTGCCTTTGGCCATGCTGCTCCCACCTTATGGAATAATTTACCTTCAGCCGTAAAAAATTGTTGTTCTTCATCAGACTCCTTTAAAAGCAGTCTAAAAACTCACTTGTTTAAAGCCTCAATTTGATTACTCATTACATGTACTTGATATTTGTATGTCCTTTATCTCCTTCACTTTCTCTTCCTTCCGCACCTAGAGCACTCTGCAGAGTGGATTTGGCACTATATAAATCATATCAATTATTATTATTATCATTAAAGTTATCAATGCGGAAATCCGGTTGTAATTTTTTTGGGACATAGTGTACACTGGCTGAACTTGGCAGTATGTATGTACGTACCATCTCACTGAGCTCTGGGCATACCTGCAGGAGGACTCAATCACCACCCCACCCCCTCCCCCCCCCCCCCCATCCCATATATTTACATTAACCTGTCAAAGCAAACTCTGCAAATCTATCAATACATTCATATCAACGTATTCTTCCATTCCCTGGTTTGTATTCCAAATCTACAGACTTTGTAGTTCTCAAGTACTGACCATATTTGTATGTTTCTCTCATCTCTCTTTATCTTCTCTTTAGATGTATTTATCTCTCCATCCAAGAATGCATTACTGGATAATTTTGGTACATCGTTGTTAGATATCAATAATAATAATAATGATAATAATAAATAACACTTATAAAGCGCTTAATACTGATGCTTCCAAGCGCATTAATACAGAAAAAATACGAGTCACTTAGCAAAATTGTACAATCTGTATATATCGTATGTGTGCTGTATAAAATTCATGCTTGATGCAATCATGCATAGACCTCATAAAGTCTGCCATTCAGAGGCAGATGTAATTTCTAAAGTAATGACACACTACAACGTTAAGTGCCACTAACCCTATGGCGTTAGTGGCACCTTAACGCCCTTATCTTTCTCAACCAACGACATCATGAAAATGAGTATTCTCCAGTTATTGTCAAATCGGTATTCACGTTTATCTCTCACTAGAAATATTCTAGTCAGATTTCCATTTCAGCCGTGCTAAATATAAAGATTCATAAACGTCATGAGTGTCTGAGAGTCTGTTTTCCCTATGGCCTTAAATCATTTCAACATCTTGTAATTTTGATTGGATTTATTTTCCCCTATTACTTTCCCAGAAAATGCCTTTATTTAGAGAAGTAATACCTCTTTGTCTTGATGCATATGCCCTGAGGGACCTATCAAAAGCTTATTACCTTTTGAGTAGGTCCCCCACTAAGAAACGTAAGATCTTGTAATTGCAAAGAAACTTCATTCTTTTTTTTTTTCATCTCCTGCACTATTATGTCATATTAGGCGCGGTCAGACTGGCAAAAGATTGAGAAGTTTAAGATCGTGAAGTTTGGGCCATTCGTACGCGCACAAGAAAGAGTGTGCCGTCCGATGGCTAGTGATTGTGATGTAACAATGCACATCTGTACATGACAATGGCCTCGCACTTCGGAGACACCGCCCGCAAACAGATCGAGAAGTTTCGCGAGAAGTTTCGCGGGAAGTTTGCGGTCACACTGGCAAAACTTCGAGATCTTAAAGATCGCGATCTTAAACTTCGCGATCTTTTGCCAGTCTGACCGCACATATTGAGTATCATATACCTTCACACTGTATCTATTACATCGTGTACTTTTATACTGACTTTAAACTTATAATCTCTACTTGTAATTGTCTGGTGTACAACTGCATTAACAAATAGTTTGTAAGCATTATTCATTACCAGTTACTTTGAACAACAATTTGTTTAGTTTGTGTCATGTGCATAAGTGAGGGATATAAATGTGCATTTTGATACTTGATTTGCATTTTTTATGCTAGTGCGATGGAAGTAGGTCCCCCTATACCTCATTGAAGGCATGTACAGGTACTTGTCGCAGATGTCATTAGAAACACTACTTTCATAGTTTATCTCCACTATCTTGCTGGCCTTCCCTATCTGGACCTTGCCTCACATGATTCGCAGGTGCATAAGTTGGGCAGAAGGTACTCTACCAAGGCGTGCAAAGAGGGGTGCCCATTTTTACAGATCAAAAAAAAAAAAAACAGCTTTAAAAGTGAAAATAAGGAAACTGCATAAATTTAACACACTGATTCACATTTCATAAAAAGAACAAAAAGATAACTTTTAAAAATATATCATTTTAAATTTCCTATACGCAAGCTACTGGGGAGCTTTGTTGATGCATGAATTACTTCAACTCATGTAGTATATTTAAGGAATTTGCGATCTTGTGCAATCACTGTGCATTTCATCAGTTATTATAGAGGTTTGGTAAAAATCATGTTTGTTGCCAAAACTACAGAAGTGTTGAGACAGGGAAGCATTATTTGAATCTCATCTTGAATCTCATGTTGTTCCCTTTCGACACTTTGGCATCTCCATGTCACTTTGGCTTACAAAGTGAATTTGAGCATAGCCAGTTGTATAACTGTAGAACTGTGTTTGACAAATCTACACTGACCTGCAAGGAGTGATACAAACATTTCATTCCTTAAACATGACTGATGAGATGCCACGAAAGAGCCAGTCATACCATTCTACACCCACGACTCATTTCCCTTCCCTTCCCTTCCCCCTTCTTTAAGCCCTCCCCATCCACCTCCTATTCCCCTTTCCTCCCCTTCCTGCTCCTCTAACCCCTCCCCATTCTCCTCCAATGTCCCTCCCTTCCCCCTCCCCCTCCCCCATTCACCTAACTGACAAAGAGTGAGATTGTCAACAGCTACTGTAGCAGCTCTTTTGACAGCCACAGCAGTAACAGTCAGTAAACGTGCAGAGTCAACAGAAGTTGCCGGGCAAACAGCTGGTGTGAAGAGTCAAGGCAAAGCTTATCGTTATCTCTGGTAGATGTGGAAGTCTCAGGGAAGAGAAAGAAGGAGGAGGAGGAGGAGGAGGAGGAGGTGGACGGGTTATCATCCAGTCTTTGGGTGTCCTGCCCACACTGTCTATCACTTCAACATCATGTGCATGGAAGAGTGGTGCTGGACTCACAGGATCCAACGCTGTACTTCTGCACACTTGAAAACAATATTAACCATTTTTGGGTGAGCATTTCCAGCTGTCCTGCGCATTCAGCAAAGGGGCATTTGCAGATATCGGCTGGCTCCCAATAATGCGACGTACACGTACATCTCAGCACATAAAGTGACCTAGTATGCAATGCATTTGCACAGGTGGCCAAGTCTAGACATTGGTGTATCTAGCAAAGGGCATGGGATTTGGAGGCATGGCCGGTGGGGAGGTTTACGGCCGGTGGGGAGGCCTAAATGCACTGCACCACATTCATGATTCTAACACCTTTAACATCAATCTACATGATTGTTTCTTCTTTCTGTTGAGCCAGCTGCATTGATTTCCTGGAAATGAGAGTGACAGAAACCATACTGCTACACACACACACACACACACACACACACACACACACACATGCACACACACACACATATACACACACACACATGCACACGCACACACACACGATATCTTGAGGATTCAAACGAAAGACAGCATGTCTGGTCATACCTCCTGTCCCCCCCCCCCTTCATTCATCCCTCCATCAAAGCCACCTGCCCACCTGCTTTTAGCTTGTTTCCCCAGTAGAGACCTCATTGATCAATTTCGATAACAGACTCTGTAAGCAGCCGAGTCAATAAGAAGAAAAAAAAGATGGGCACAACATTCCTGGCTCCCTAATGATTCCTATGCTAACTCCCTTTTCTTGAATGTCCCAATGTTGGAAAGAAGACTCCAAGTCTATAACATTGAAATGGAGGGCATGTATCACATAATGACTGCAAGTACAGTTGAACCTCTCTTATCCGGCCTCCCTTTATCCGGATCTCTCTATTATCCGGACGCAATCTCGCCGTGATTTTTTTTTATAATTACGGGAGGAAAGGGGGATTCCCAACTCCTTGACAACTCCTACACAAACACACATGAATTACATATTACTTCCAACATGATTAACATACATTATATCAAATTTCCTCCCAAATTGCTTACCTTCAGACATTTTAACATCCCCAAACATCCCCAAATGTAACAATGAAAAGGTTGCAGTATACACATCACTACATGTGGTACTACAGTGGGCTACATCAGTACATGTGTATGTATATGTACATGTATAAAACATTGAGTCTCCAGTATCCGGCCAAATCCCTTATCCGGATGAGCCCCGGTCCCGACTTGTCCGGATACGAGAGGTTCAACTGTACAATGAACCCTACATAGGCATTTAACAAATGCATAAATATGCCATGGCTGTGGTGATACACAAAACTCTGCTAACAATGCAATTCCATATAAATCCCATACACAATCGTAAACCCAATTGGAGAAATGCAACTGCAAGAGTTCTGCTTCGCATTGTCCCATATGGACACAAATGACATACTACCATAACCATAATAATAACCTAGGTTTATGGAGTAAATGCATACGGCTCCCATTCTTATCGGTCATTCTCACATTGCAATTCTACAATACCTATCCACAGAGCCTGGCCTACACACACACACACACACAAACAAACAAAAACCGAAAAAGAAACGAAAACAAATCCAAGCCATCAAAGACTGCTCCCGCAGCCGCCTCTTGTTCGGGAAGCAACACAGCTTCCATATTCCGCTGGCATTTTGCACAACCGACAATTTCGCTTTTGAACGTGACGAGGCGTGCTCCATTTTGGCGATTAATCATTGATCAAGTCAATGAATTTGCAAACATGTTGACCTTAAGCTGCTTATTACCGACGGGGGAACCGAGGGGGAATGTGGGAGTGTGTCTGAAAACTGGAGTCGATTACCACGGATACAGGCCTTTCCGGACCAGTCTGCAACTCATCTGAATATGACAGAAACATGTCTCACTCTTGATTCTCTATGCTGCTTTATTTCATTTGTTAATGGGGGGTGGGGCGATGGAGTGAGATCCAGGAGGTGGGTGGGAAAACATGGACATGTGTCATGGATTCTTTGCTCTTACTTGTGTGCGCTATCATCTGGGTTATGACTGGCAGGGAGGGAACATTACAGAATATTAAATGGTCTGCATCAATGCTGGCTGGTGATTCGTCTTAATGCAATAACGTGACAAACGCAGCGAGGATCGAAATCATTACATTGCAAGTAGTGACATCATATATTCCACAATTTGACTGGCTGCCAACAGGACTAGAATAAAATTATGTGTAATTAAAGACCATACAAGATAATATATTGCCTTGTTTATCATCGTAATATCATACATGTACTTGACAGTCCCCTTGGGAGTTGTATTTTCTCCTCAAGGCAGTATTTTTTCTACGCGCTGCATGCTTCCAGGAGATGTAATCTCTTGAGGGGGGGGGGGGGGAATGGAACTACTGGAGCAAAGTCAAGTGTTTTATTGCATCTCCAAAAAGACAATATCTGTATCATGTTCAATCATAATGGTTTGAAGGGCTATTGATGGAGGTTGTAGCTCCCCAAATTAGCATCTGAAACCTTTGAGATTGGAATATTCCATATATTTCCGGTCAATGGAAGTCATTGTCTGTCATACATCTCGTGCAATTTTATCAGGATGTGGAAATAAATGATCTAAAAAAAGAATATTACTTGGAATATGTCAAAGAGCTTGAGAATGCACAACTTCACCTTAAATTTTCCTTGAGAGCCAACACTGCAGCATCTACAGCACCAAAGCAAAAAAATGCACTCAGAGCAGGTGTTTTTGCCTCAAACATGAAGTGTGCACCCAATTTTATTATGCAATGCTTCCCGTAATAGAAATCATACTGGGAACATTTCACAAACTAGTTTTTAGAATGCAAATTCACCCCATTAATTGCGCTAAATGTATGATTATTCTTCTCACTGGTATCAGTTGCCACGGACAACAAAGCAAAGGTAGGGTATAATAAATTAAAAGTGGTGCATGTTTTGCTCATGTTTTCATTGGCTTTTCAGATCACATACATGCCCATGCACACTCACACACACAAACATATTCTTTCAGAGGCATTTTGACACAGCCATGCCTGCGAATCAAAGTGACTACACTAATCCCGACACACTAGTCAGTTTCGGCAAGCCCACTGAAACAGTCGGCCACTCTTGAAATAACAATTTTTGCCAATTCAGCACTAGTACATCCAATAATCCAATATCAACCAGCAAACTGTAATCAACATCTCAGCTAGACAGGGCGTCATTTGATGAACTGCATTCTCTCAATACTTCATGTATACATTTGTGTGTGCTGCACAATACAGCTTCATGTTTTGCTCAATTACACTGTTTTTCTTTCCCACTGTTCTGTGCAAATATTTTTATCTGTAAATGAAGTGTTTCTGTACATCTTGAAGGTATCGGCAAGTAGGATTCTACAGCAGATGCTGCATACAGGTCATAAGCATGACATTGTTTACTGGTATACATTTGGTGGAAAACCTTGTAGTCCCATACATAGTGCTGTGTGTTGGTAACCCTCTCCCCCATTGCTCACTGGCATACGGAAATACAAGGAGGAAGAGGTGGAGCAAATGAGGTATAAATAACTGGATCATGCTCAAAAACATGTCACGTCCATACACCATCTCTATGAACAGTCTCAATGAGACTTACGAAATATGATGATCATTTTGATCCACTTTGAATCACGTGATTTTTTTTTGGGGGGGGGAGGCAAAGCCACTGAGGAGGTCGTGACCTATATTTCTTTCTCTTTCATTTTTGCCCCGGCACGTTTCCCAGGTCATAATTAAACATAACACCTAAATACCCTTTAGGTGAATACTCCAATGACAAGATAACACCTACACTTGCTAATAATTGGCAACAGTGTGGATCACGTAAATGACAGACGGTGTTATCTCCGCAGCATCTCTCTTGCCATACGACAGATGAGGGAGGTCACATGACCGACACACTACCCCCTGTGATTGCTAAACATACACCGCATGTACTAGAGGGTGCGGCGCTGTAACTGTTCCAATTACCTTTCCCAACAGTCAAAGGGCTGCGGACTACACAAACTCTGTACTTCATTTCTGCTTCTTCTCTTTCAACTGTAGAAACTAGATATGGCAACTTCTGTTTCTTAAATATGAATACTTTTAATGAGTGAAATATCCATGTACAAAAAAAAAAACAATAATGGCCAACTGTTACTGAACTTCTCATTTTGTGAAAGGAAAGGTCTTTAACATAATCATTTGGACAATTATACTTTGCTTAATTTTAAATGCTTTTTTTTCTTTATCCACATTCATACTGCTGATTAAAGCCTTTCACTTTAAAATACGGCCATAATGCGTTTTCCAATGCATTGCAGAAAGAGTTCTGTGAGATATTAAACTGACTTTGCATTCTGTCCTGCACAACAGAGAAATGAATGCGGCAAACCTGTTACGTCTTGCGCACTTAAGTGTTTGATGGGCTTCATTTTTTTGTACGACAGTTCACACCTGAGGAAGGTGAATGCTCGGCACGATGCTCATTACTTACATTACCCTGACATGAGTGTGGTGTATGAGAAATTACCAAATTACAAGTGCAGCATTAATGCCTAATAGAGCTTGTTCCCAAAGACCACAGCTCGCTGTCAACCCCGTAAATGGCTGCAATTTAGGGTACATTATTCAGCTGTGACAGTGACTTTAATGGCCACGTTTTGACGTCAGCTAGGATTGGCCAACACACAAGGCAGTTCACATGCATCGGTCTGCAAGAACCTCGACATCCATAGATATTTTTTGTCCCTTGATTGCAGCGCAGAATTAAAGGTGCATAGTCCCGGTAGTGTAGAGGGCGGTGTTGATGATACTGCCGATCACCACTAGCATTGATACGAAGACTACCGAAGTTGAGCTGTCATCAAGAGTAAAGTGCGTAGGTGTTGCTAAGTAACGTTGCCTTCATTTTCTTCTCTGCGCATCGCGCAGTCTGTAGTAATGCCAGGGTGTGTGCATATGTGCTTGCTATTATGACATCACAGAAGAAGTTTGCTAAAGCTGTCACCCCCCTCAGCCGAATCATGAGCCGAACTGTGATCGGACCACTGACAACAGTGAATCGGACTTCTTCAGACTCGGGGAGGTGGGCCAAAGCATAAGCGCCAAAGAGGAGTCGATAGCATAGGTCTCTTTGGGAAACTTGCGCCGTGCGCCCGCGTACGCATTTGACTAAAACACCGGGACCATGCACCTTTAAAGTGTAATTCCACCCCACTTTCAAGATGGCTTTCTTGGTTAACCCTTTGAGTGCTCTGGATGCTAACTGGCACAGAAACCCCATAGAATTCTACACTCTGTCCAAAGTCCCTGGTACAGAAAGGGTTGATGAATGTGAGTGACATCAAACTGAGAGAATCACAGACATATATTCCTCATAAGTAGATCTGAAAATGAGACATTTCTGCTTTTTCAAAGTTTCACACAATTTTAGGTATCAGGTGATCATACTAGAAACAATGTTGTGGTGATGAAGTAATGGCCTAACAAGTCTTCGCTTAACAGATCTGCAAATTTTCACTTCAGAAATTTTCTTCTTTGATAAAAGTCACAAAGAAAAAGCATGCATCCCTCACATCTCATTTTGTGTTTGTTGCTATCAGGTAGCAATGTCTTAACCCATTAAGGATTAGCTGATTTTACTATAACATGCCTTTCCCATGGACACCTGCCCAAGAATACTTGGGACTACATTGCAGTCTTCAAAAGGTTAAGGGAAAGATACATTGTAGCTGCCACTTTCACATCACTGATTTGCATGATTTGAATGACCTTTTTGAGCACAAGCCAAAGACAGAGTTTTGAGATGATGACATCAAAACCTAAATTTATATGCAGTGGAAGGGTAGCATGTAAGTGGATATGAAATGCTTTATTTTTGGTGAAACGTTTCTTCTTAAAGAGACTTTGTCTATGTATAAGTATATCTGCTAAATATCCAAGCAATATTCTGCATACGTATCTTGTCTTCTATCTGACATTGGAAAAAAATAAAAAACGACTCACAAGTAAAACTGTGTTCCAACAAGTCTATTTGCTAAGAAATATAATATAGTATGCCTTGCTAAAAGGAAAAAAAAAGACAACAATTGTAGTGCTGTAAATTTGTGTCAGAAGAGGGCAGCAAATATTGACCAAGATGAGACAGCAACCAATGAAAAATAATGACATTAATTATTTCAACAATATGTCTTAGCTAATAATGAAGTGTTCAAACACATTATGTGCTGGCAAAATTGTTCATGCAGCATTGCTGAAAATTATTCTCCCTCGTATCCGAGTCAATCCAGAAATGGGAGGGGGTGGGATTTCTAGAGTTATAAATATTGTAGGATAAGTGTTCTATTCCATTTTTTGTGTGGTGCTTGAGAAGGAGGTAAACTGCTTTTCTGATCACTTTTTGCTCTGGCGCCGATGCACCTGCTGTTATCTAGCCCCCGGGATAGAAAGTAAACACAGGGTCGTGGGGATGGGGTTCGGGCCAGCAGGACACCCTTAATGAAAAATCTGTTCAGATTGCTCCCCGAGTGTCAATTACATATTAGATTATTGACGAAGAGCAATAAAGAAAGAAAACCGACATTATGAGTCAATATCAATCGGCGTCGTGGAGAGAAAGAGATGGGGAGAGTGCTTCGCCGCAACGCACTTCAAGAAAATTAAACAGAGCGTGAACTGTGACTCGCAAAATATGTCCTGTAATCTTTTCCCGGGGAGAGGGGATACTAAAGAATGATGGTGATGTACAAGAAAGCTTCGACTGTACTGCCGCTACAGATGGAGTGAAATGCAAATCAAGACCAAGCATCACAGAACTGAATGTGTACGCATACTGTGATTATGAAAGCAAAAAGTAAACATTTTCTGCTGACTGTTTTTGTAGTTCTGCTGGGAGCCTGAAAGTGAGGCTATACTTGCAATCAAATGGATATATGCACCATGTGAGTTCCACGCTCAGAGATTTTCAGCTTCTATCGGCCTCCTCTAAATTGGCCTTTTCAATCTGACAATACACTGTATATATACATCACATAAGCTGAACTTAACCTAGCATGTCCATATAAGTTTCTATCATTTTTTCATTTTTCTCTTTTTTTTTTTGAGGGGGAGGGGGGAGCGGGAGGGACACATCTCAATACCACTTGTATAATTTGACGCATTGTATTCAAGAGTATGTAGAAAAGTGCATGGCTTTGGGGTGCTCATTAGGTCAGGTAATTGATAGCCATCGAAACGACTAGACTCCCAGAAAGAGGGAATTGCCAACTATCCCATTTGAAAGTCCAAGTGGCCACTGATGAATGAGCAGACCTGAAGGACCCTGCGATGTCACGGGACTCCACCGCGCTTGTCACCCCTGCTCATAAAGAAGATGCGTTGAGCCGGCGGCCATGTACACAACCGGCAGGACGGATGACCACCCCCTGCTTTCATCACGTCCCATAATCAGGGTCAGAAATCTCTGTGTAGTCTCCTTCACATCCACTACTCCTCACGCGTTGGTCTGCTCTTGCGAGAGGCACCCGGTACCAGCAAATGTTCGTCGACTCGTGGTTCTGTCTCGCGGAAAAGCGAATATCTCCCTTTATTTCTACATTCTCACTTGCTGTTTGCCCGGGGCCAATCATGCATCACACTGTACCCCGGGGTGCCATCATATTCCACGTTGCTGCATTGTGTAGCGCCATCTTGTGGTTCGTAAGGTGTACAGTTAGATACCGCCATCAAGGCAGCCAAATTTCAGCAGTCAGCAATAATGAATGATCTCAATGCCAACCCTGTCATGCTATGACTTCTTTTTTTACCACAGTAACAATGATAATAATAACGAGACTTAGAAATTTGTCAAGAATGACAAATTAGGTGATGTGTTCAATTCGTGATTGGGGGCGATCGGAGAATGAGATGCAATTTTTGAGATGTTCATCAGAGGACAGTGCTTCAAATATGACAGCAATTCAAATTTAACATCTTGTGGAATATAACCTACAGGTTTTGACCTTACAAGATGTTCATTTTACAAAATTTCCACACACAAAAAAAAACCACCCAAGTTTTAAATTGAACCCTATTTTCAGACATAATTGCAACATGCAATCAACAATCAATGGTCATGTGACAATAGCCAAAAGTATCAGCTACAACATATTGAAATCTGAGAGAAATTTAGCCAAGGATAAGTGAGTTACTGCTCAGTAAATAAAGTCATGTCAATTGGCATTTTAACTCCCCCCCCCCCCAAGAAAATGATTCCTATATACCCCCTTCAAACTTCGTTTGGCGGGGGTATAAAAAAAAACACACCAAAAAACACACACAAAAAAAAACCCAACAACAACATGATTGCTATAGGATAACATGTAAAATGGTCAAATTTTCCAAGAGATTTAGTATTTCATACTTTTTGAAACATATTTTTACAATTTCAGTCGTTAATTAAGAATGGCATCATATTAATCCCTACACTTGTCAACTGATTTTGTCTTCCATGGATAGTAATCATGCACGGTGCGGTGCTGCTGTTTGTGTGTGACACTGAGATCACTGGTATAGTGTGTGTCATGAGAGCTAATGTTACGATGCTGCTGCACTGCTGAGCTCATTGTCGCAACACAATTTTCTTCCATAAGGCACTAAAAATTATTTTCATGGAATTTTTTTACATCCTGGGATACTATGCTGGAAGGAAAAAAAAATTAACAAAATGGCAGATTTTTATTTGGTACCCCAGGGCACCCAAAACCACATCGAATTAACCCGTTCCTTACGGGAACTTGTTGGCCTGTATATTAAGTCTATGGAAATTTCAGAATTCAGTATAAAATGGGTTAAGATTACTGACAGGCCAGACATAGTAACTGACCACTTATCAGTAAGAAGGGTGGGTGGTCCTTACCAGAATGCCCATTCAGGAAGAGTGCGCAATAGTCATTTTGTAATGCCCTGCTATTAAAGTCTTAGGTTTGCACATGGTTGTTGTTGTTGTTTTTTTCCTGTACAATACAATGCACACCCATGACGAGGCATCTTTGCCTGTTGAAAGGGTGAGTGGAGAAGATCAGAAGAAAGATGGTGATGTATTAATGAAGCATTATTGCTCAACCACAATACTCTCAGCAGGATACAGCGCAGATAAGGACTGGTGAAAGATTTTTTAGCTGCGAGCTGGCGCATAAATAAATGAACGGTGAGTGGGCTCCAGCATCAATTTATGATCAGCTAGTTCTTGAGAAAGGTCTCTAACACACACACAAAAACAGGAATGTATATGCACCACCCCCCCCCCCCCCGAAAAACATTTGGGTGGATGGATTGATGGATTAATGGCTGAATGGGAGGATGAGAAGTACGGAGAGACAGAAGGAAAGAAGTGAAAAACGAGTGAGTGAACTGAAGTGGTTGGTAGACAAGACAGATTGATGCATTGTAGAGTACTCAGTATTACAACAGCATGCAAGTATATGAATATAAGACCTTGGTTAGATGAATGAATGGATGAATGAATAAATGGATGAATGGATGGATAAAGGAATGAATGAGAGATGTTTAAACAAAAATTTGAAGCAAAATCTATCAAGAAAATGTTTATGGTAGGGCACACACAAGAAATATAACATGGCAGTGGCTTTGACACAATAAAAGGCAAAATATGGAGGCAGCACGGCCAAAACTGCAACAGGTCAAGATTTTATAATGGTACACCTCTGTTAACAAAAAAATGATTGAAATCAGTCAAGGACACCCTATAAAATCAACCATTTTGTGTATAAAGATGGAACAGGGTGCTAACACTAATGGATACAGGTGGCCAGATTTTCAAATAACACACTACTTATAGAATTTGAATAAAATCCATCAAGAAACATAGTTCAGAGGGCACACACAAGACACTTACCAAAATATAATGTTTTACCCTGTGAAACATGGAATACACGGGGTAGCATCATAAAAAACATACAAACAAACAAACAAACAAACAAACAAAAAAGGTCTAAAGCTTCATCATGATGCACCTCAATACAAGCTTTGAAGAAGATCAAAGAAATTAATAAGTGAAAGAGAAAAAATAAACTGGCACTACACTTAACTATCATATGATTTGTAATCTCTGGTAGATGTGGAATTGTTCCCATAATCATCTGCATGGTTTATACAACACTCTGGCTTTTAGCATCTGGTGATTTTGTACTTGTCATGTGAAACACAATCTGAACATTGAAAAGAAAGTTGTTTTTTTTTTTTTCATTTCAAGGGTCTCTTTTACATATTGATATTTAATACCTAAGATGAAGAAAGGTAACTTCTCTACTTTTAAGTACCAAAATTGATGAAAAAGATTGTACATTGTAAATCAACATTTTGACATCACTCAACCCCCCTCAATCCCACCCCAAAAAGATAAAAGAAAATTACATCCTGATATGACACACTCTGTATGAAAATAAAAATTAGTGAAATTTTGTAATACAAATCAAAAGAAGAGCTGCTCAACACCTATATCATACAGAGCTGCCAATTTGTCTTACTCTCTAAAAGAAAAAAAAAATCATAACTTTTCCTTGTGTCTGAATTTTCTCCCAATTTTTCATGATTTACTTTTCTGACTTTTCAGTTTTCATACAAAGCAACATAATCGCACGATGGAATTTTCCCTTTAAAGTCCCTGCTACTTGCACCAGTACCGGCAAGGGGGGGGGGGGGGGGGGGAAGGAAGAAGACAAAATTGCCCACAACACATCATTACCCTATTCACAATCCATAACTCAACAGCTACGGGGAAAACATTTGGTGGCAGCGGAATATAAACATTCATGAGGAGACTGATCAGTCCAGGATGTAGTCTTGAGACGTGAGAGGGAAGACATTAATCACACCATCTCACTGGGCTGTTTAACCCCTCGAGTCCCAGAAACCAAATTTCAGATTGCTTGGTGCTGTATCTCTGTATTACAACATACAAATAAAGGGTTTGATCGCAAAACATGTTAAGTGCATTTCTACAGAAATTCTAAAGTAAGGCTATTATCAGAGGCCTATCTGCTACATGTATCTGCTATTGTGCATCCTCAAGCACCTGCACACACATTTACCACCACCACCATCACACACCAGAGTTTATTTTCCCCTGCTACCTTCGCAGCAGAATTTATATTGTTACGAATTTAGTACGTCCTTATCTTTTCCACGGGCCGGCCATCTTTTCAAGCAATGCTTATAATGGCGGCCCTCTGCATAATCATTTCTTAACTATAAATGTTATTCTTATCACTGCTGCATAGACATGCATACTGTATATCAAATTTCTTTCATATCGTTTATGCAAGCAAAAAGACTGTGTTAAATTCATTTTACATATATCCTACATGTTCATGATTATGTACTTATATGTATCGTGGTTTATGCAAGTCAAACGACTTTGCGTTGAATTTACTTTGTATATTTCCTGCATTTTCATGATTATGTAACTTATGTATATTGATTTGCAGAAAATAAAGTATCTATCAAACAAAACAAACAGATGGAGCAAAATAAAAGCATTAAAATACCCAACTTGTTTAATAACAAGGAATACTCTTGATGTCATGATAGAAATATCCCATAGTTTCCTATATTGTTTTCTTCTTTTTTTTTAAAGCAGATTTAATCGCAAATATCTCAGACTGACAGTAATGGACTTATCTCATTTTGCAATGAAACACTTGAAATGTACTTTCCCTTGATAGTTTCTGGTTAAAACTATGTGCCAATGTGACTCCAAATAGTACTACTGGAGGCACAGAGGCCCATAGTTTTAATCAGAAACTCAAAATCAGGCAGAGTTTATTTGTTTTAGATTTTGGAGCAAAGCTTAAACAACAGAAAGAACAATATTTCAGGGCCTGGTACGAAGTAGGGTTATAAGACTGTGTCGGCACAAATATAGGACAACAGAAGATGACACGGTGGGGGGGGGGGGGGGGGGGGGAGGACAGCAAGCTTGCTCTTGCTTGCAATGGAATCAACCGGCATAGAATGCAAGCACACAGTATTTACCGGGTGGGACGGAGCAAGAGAAATGAAAAAAGTGGGTTTATTGATGTCATGCAAGCGTGGCTACGGCAATGACTGAGAGGCACGGCAATGGCCCTTGCTGGGGCTGACTCTTCATGCGCCGTTTCAATTTAGCTTTCTAGAGGGGCACAGCTGGTTTTTGATTTGGACCCATTCAACATTGATGTGCAAGGGACTACCATCTTGCATTTAGAAAAAAAAAAGAAGAAGGAAGAAAAAGGCAGCTCTTCTTTGGCATAACCACACAATTCCCATTCCAGTTCACCCTGAAGACGGCATCAAATATCAAGACGGCATGTCTTCAATTTCAGGTAGGATCACTGGATCATTTAGCTGCATGATATCTTAATGCATTCTTTGATCATTTTTCTATTTCATATTGAAGTAAATGTATTCATCTATTTTGTTTTGTCATCAGTTCATGTAAGCTCATTTCAGAGAAGATTTTCCACAATGTTTTGCCAATAGAGTCCGCAGCTTTTAACCTTCACCACCCACATTGTCAGATCAATAAGAAAAGCCTTCCTGACCTTTCTGGGTATAAGCCCCGATTCGAGACTCAATGTGAGAATTGAAAATACAAGAAGTCTTCTTACAACTATACAAAAGCAGCAAATTAGTAACAAATCCAGCACCGTATCATACAGTCCCCGGTCCCAGTGTAGTATGTGGTATACACAGTGAATTTCTCCTCTCTCTCTCTCTCTCTCTCTCTCTCTCTCTCTCTCTCTGAATTCTTGTGGTTGGAAGAAATACAAGGTAATTTGCTGGCTGCTTCAAGAAAAACTCAGCTGTATCTTGATAGGAAAAAAAAAGATAACTTCTGCAAAACTAAATACATGGCCAAGCCAATATATGACAGCAGTGTGCATCATACAGTTGTGGTTTACACAGAATGAAGGACTGGAGTTGAGGAACACATAAATAATTGTTGTTGTTGTTGTTGTTGTTGTTGTTGTTGTTGTTGTTGTTGTTGTTGTTGTTGTTGTTGTTGTTGTTGTTGTTGTTGTTGTTGTTGTTGTTGTTGTTGTTGTTGTTGTTGTTGTTGTTGTTGTTGCCCTCTGTCTGCAACAGGTGTTCTCTATACATCATTTAAGTCATACTCTTGCACAATTCATTGTTGTCAAAGCATCGTTCCTCCTGGAGCCTTCTCTCAAAAAGTTTCACAAAGTTTCACAGCTTGCAGAAACAATCAGAGATGGACAGCCTTGGACAAATCTCAAATGCTCTCGTAAGCAGGTATATACTTTACTTTGCTATTCAAGCTCTTCTCAGTAAATGCCACAAATAGTCCCAAGAAAACTTCACTTTACTCACACATACACACAAAAGACCTGACCACAGAATGTCATGTGTACTAATATGCAATACAAGAGAGTAATGAATATATGCCATGATTAAGACAGATTTCTCTTGTCTATCAAAGTGGAGTTCATTCCATATTGTTCACATTATCTTCCACATACTGGACTGAGCAGTCTCGACATAGAAATAAACAAATTAATAAACTAAGGTGGTGCGGATATACATAATACACACATAGACATGGTAATTGACTATAAAAGATTTCAAGGAGATTCGTTTTTTAATGTCATATCTCAACGGTGACACATTTTGGAAAATGAGAACAGTTTTTTTATCATTCACAATAACCATCAAAGAACATATTGGTTTTACATGCATTATTTCCTCCAAGACCGAAGATTTAAAAAAGAAAGAAAGACAAGATTATATCTTTTCAGCCTAGAGGTCAGCATGCTGAAAGAGAAAAAAAAAATCAATGAAAATTATACTTTGGAGGTAGGGGCAAACATCCAATCCCTTCCCCCCCCCCCCCCCCCAAAAAAAAAAGGGGGGGGGCAAGAAGGAAAAGTCATAAATGCATGTGACACTCATATAATAGAAATAGCAGTGCTTTCTTCTCTGTATCTCTCTTTTCCAATTGCACTCATGTTTGAAATTGAATATGATTTGCTTTTAAGTACGTTGGATGAGTATGTAATGTGAATGAATTTTATGGGGGGGGGGTAGGAGAACGGCGTACGGTAGTGTTGTCCCTACCTTGAACTCCGTGCTTTCATGGACGATGACCTCCAGCGTTCGAATTTCACCCAGTTGCGGCTTGCCCATGTCGGCGATGCGCTGCTCCTCCTCCGACATCAGTAGTTTGATCTTCTCGTCCTTCTCGCTGGTGATGGACTCATCGTCGCTTCCTGTGGATGGGAGGGGTGCGAGGAAGGTGAGAGGGGGATGGAGGGGAGAGACGGAAATGATGAACGTCAGTTGAGCAAACTTTCTGCAACAGGTGATTACTATTGGCAGAATAAATGTACATCCTGAGCCAAGTATAACACCAAGAAATGAAAGCACATGGTCAAGTCTTTATTGCAACTGATAGACAAATAATTGCCCGACATCCAACACAAATAAGCACTGAAGTAAATCAGTGTTTTTTTAGTAGCCATGATAAAAAAAAAAAAAATCATGGGCATACATACTTGGGCAGGATTTGAACCTATGACCTCCTGATCACTGGACAGACATCTCATCCACTAGACCACCAAGCTCCCAGCCGATAGCCTATATGTTGGTTCTAAATCCTTACAACATGCAGTGTGTACTGCATATTTATTTAAATTACTGAAATTCTTGCATCGATCAGTCAATCGGTTGCAATACAAACAACCCCACGCAAGAATTTCATTAATTTGAAATGGTCACGTTCTTGTTACAAGCATCACTTAAACTTCAGATTCTCTGCCAATGTGATTTAATCAGCCTGTGTATAGGCCTACTCTCCTTTTTGTGGTAATACAATATACATCACAGTGTGGAAGGTGAGGCATGTACTTTAAGTGCAACTCTGGGCCAGTCAAAAGTTTGTTCCACAAGAGAGAGTTAAATTTTATTAGCACAGCAGTGAAAATTTGATCAAAATCGGATAAGAATTATGGAAGTTATGAATCAGATTAGAATTAGGGAACTTATGAAATTGTGAAGTTTTGCTTGTTTTCACAAAAACAGTCCTTGAACAATCAATATGAATATGCAAATAGTGAGTTAATGGTGTCATCACCTCACACCTTGCCATATACTTTGTCCATAAAATCTTGAAATTTTCAAATTTTTGTTTGAACACGATTATTCCACAGTCTCAAATAATATTGTCTAACTAAGCATTATTTTGAAATCATCTGCATCTAGGAATAACATGATGTTGTACATTTCTATGGCAGAAAAATTGAACTTTTATCATATTTGTGTACATGATCAATGAAAAGATGCGAGGTGATGACATCATCAGCTCACTCATTTGCATATTCATATCAATTCTTCAAGAACTGTTTTGCAAAATTTAGTTAATCTTTCAACTTTCATAACTTCTTTACCTTTAATCCAGTTCTACACAAATTTTCACTCCGACTAACTTGTAGCTGGCACGGAATTCCAATTTAAGGCTTCCCCTTCTTGCATACATCAATGCCAGGTACCATTTTAGTTGGCTCAATGTTGTTGTTTTTCTTTGTTTTCTATTCCTGACTGAACATTCCATGGGATGAATTAACAAAAATATGCTTCCTATAGCTTTACAAGGACAACTGATAATGCTAGTGGAGTATAAGGTCAGTTTCATTGTCAGTACATCTTAATTAACCAACGAGCTGCACATATCATTTCTAGGCAAACTGGCACAAGCCTCAAAGACTTCAAGAGAAGAAAGGAGATGCACATTGTGACATATTTATCTATCTTTATATCATGCTGCTGAGTATTAGTTGCTTGGGCTAAGTTGAATCCAATGCTTTTCTTATTCAAATCGTTGTGGACGAGTCCCGGGTATACTCGGGCAGGTGTCTATGGGAAATGCATGTTGTAGCAAACTCAGTCCGTCCTCAACGGGTTAAAGTCCAGCATCCACAAATCACACAAGAGAGAAAGAAACTTTTAATGCACGTCTGTCGTCATTGAAGTTGATAGATATACATGGACACTTTGAGAAACGGAGGAACAAATTGCCCATGTCGCACTGGCCGAAACTCAGCCGACCGTCACACAGTGTCTGAAGCTGAAAGACTGTCTCGGCATATTTTCAAAGTGGTGCATTACCATATTCAGATCTTGTGAAGTAGATTATACTGCAAGGAGAAAAGACTGTGTGGGTTGGTCTCAGAGAGTCAGTAACGGTAATTGAAATCTTCAGTTTCCTCTCTGAGTATTTTTGGCAAGGTCTGATGTCTTGTTTCAAGTAAAGTGAGCAATCCTCCCTAAGAGCAGATCAAACAGAAAATTACAAAAAAAAAAAAAAATGCCCTAGAAGAAATGTATGTGCATGTGAGGACTGTGAACATCTTGGAAATAGGAGAAAAACCAACAACACTTAATTCAGAAGAGTAATCCCAAGTGATGGTTGACTATACAATTAGCCTGCCCCCCCCCCCCCCAAAAAAAAAAAAAAATAATAAATAAATAAATAAAAAATAGATAAATAAATAAATAAAAAATAAAATAAAATAAAAAAAAATATGTACACTCTTTTGGGGTAACATTTAAAATCAAATCAAGTATATCTTTGTACATTTCCATGTACAAAAGTAGAGGAAGGGTATAAAGAATCTATCTTCAGAGAATTTGGCATGATTTTGTTCACAATAGCTGCTTGCAATTTCATCATATCCCTATCACCCTATCAAAGTTGCACCGATTCATGAAAACAAGAGAGATGTTTAACATGTTATCATTCTGTTCTTGAGTCTTAAATTTCATTGTAAATTGCTTATAAATATCATTGTCATTTTGACTTCTTAAGTTATGTTCAGATGGTGATTCTTAACTTTGAGGATGAGCTCTATGGTGCACCAAGTGTTGGACTGTCAGTATTGTTATGAAATCAGTCATTTTGTTGACATAATGGCCGTTTCATCACAAATCGACTGTGCAACACTTGGCACCCCATAGAGCTTATCCTCAAAGTAAGCTTATCCTCGAGGTTAACCCGCTGAGGACGGTTTGATTTTGCTACAACACGCATTTGCCATAGACGCCTGCCCGAGTATACTCGGGACTCGTCCTCAACAGGTTAAGGATCATCGTCTGAACATAACTATTCTCTCTTTATCAATGTCAACTCAAACACAGCATGAAATTCCTCTCTTAATATCCCAACTGCAGGTGCTATGCTGATATCATGGACGATAAAGAATACACGTAAGTTAAAACAAAGATGTGTTTTTACTCGAACACCTGACCGGCACAGGGGACAGACCAAATTACAATGCAGGATTCTCGTAAGATTACACCGACAGTTTTGGGCTTAAAGGAATCATGACATCAGCAAAGACACACACACCCAAGTTCACAACCTTAGTGAAGGACCTTTTTCCCATCCATAATTGATAGCTGCAGTGCCTTTCACTCACATGACTAGAGCTTGATGGAAGTTCATCACCCTACCAATATGTCATACTCTTCTTCAGTTCAGGTAAACACATATACGCAAACATTTGCAGTCACATTCACAGCAGCCCACCCCGACTGTTGACGGAGAGGAAGGCATCCAACTCTTGTGTATTGAAATATTGATCTCCAGCAGGAAAAACATTGCGCCTTTTGATTGATTTTATTGGAGCGATAGGAACGTCTAAACATCAGGCAAACAAATGCTTTTTTCCCCTCTTTCCCCAGTGGCGTGAATGATATTGAATTTGGTTTCATCCAGCAGGTGGCTGACTCTCTACAACTTCCTGCAGGTGTAGGGGTAATGCGAACAGAACAATGAGCGACAGATTTTATGTGGACTTCGCTGACTTGCGGAAACGGTTGCCATAGTGATGCTGGAAGGCAAGATGACATCCTGTGCACTTACCCCCCCCCCCCCCCCAAAAAAAAAAAAATGAAAGAAAAAAAGAATCAAATGCTCTCAGAGGGCATCCATAAATTGTTGAGGGACATCTAAAATCAGCATTCGCCAACAATTCAACGTGCTGGAACAGAATAGTCAAGTGTATCTGAGGGCTCATCGCTTCTGTGGAAAACCCCCCTGCCCCGTCACTTCCTGTTTATTCAATTCAGCAGCGACGACAGAACAAGCCATCCACATGTAATATGGCTGTCTGTTGTGATGACAACGCCAATTTACAGAAAGAGAAATAATGCTACAGACAAATAGTCTTTGACGTAGCTTGCCTGCGATGTCGGGACAGTCAATGGCCACTCTTTCACGTTGACACAGTGGGACGAAAGTACTGTGGTCACAGTCTGGGAAGTTTCCTGTTGTGATACTGAAATGACCAGCCTCCTGGTCATTTCATACACCACATCACCATTCATAGCAGTAAGTGTGCCAAGTGTATGCTTGCATTCACCAGGTACAATGCGACGACTTAATTTCCATGAGGCTTGAAAATGTGCACTTTGGCTGACCTCGGATGACATAGGAGCTTTCGCTCTTCAGTGTAAGACCTGCTTTTAAGAGTCTTTGTATACCGGTAGTCATTTCTGTTTTTTTTTCCCTGTCCTAAATTGGTATCCTCCATATTTCATCCTTGGTGTTCCCTCATTCATTTCGTTGAGTAAGGATAACCCATGTTTCGATGAGTCATGCACATTATTCCAATACTGAGAATGTCCTTCTTCAGACTTTGGCATTATAAATCCATAAAACTGTACCTTTGAGTTTTTGCTGTTTTGTGATGCAAGGTCACAACTAATATGGCATTCCATGGGAGAAAACAGAGCTTTTGATACGAGGCATGATGGACAGGCTCCTATATGTGGGGCACATCTGAGCCAAGGATTCAAACACCCAGTATGTATTTTATAATGCATAATAAATTGAAAAATAAAATGTAGGTCAAAACTTTGTACAACTGCAGCGACAGAGTGCTTCTACAAATTAATCTCCTCAAACCAATTCCACTAATGAATAATATCATATAAACTGAGCAGAATGATTGCCATAATAAATATCTACGAAACCAGCAAGATCTCTTCCTAGTAAGAACACCTTCTTGTACTCTGATAGCAACACAACATGCAAATCAGCCAAAGTTTCCATGAAGGAGCAAATCAATCACGCAGTCTGTACGCAGGAAGATACTAGTTTTACATAATTGCATCTTAACATGAAAATTGAAGAAGCCGACACATAGTCGCTTTCCAGCTAACACCACGAGGCAGCCTCCTGAGCCACTATCCCTTCCCCTATGATGATGCCATGTCCTCTTGGGATTAATATCAACATGTGACTTACTTCCAAGCTCATTCCTAATCAACGTTGCCGATGCCGCAGATTACAGAGCTCGGTGGGAGGGACCGACTTTACCTTCTTGTTTTTTCCCTGAGAACTTTATTCATTTCCCGTAAGTAATGACTCACATCGCTCATCTCATGTGCATGCTCTATTAAAGTGTACACGCCTTCATCCAGCAGGGAATACATGGTCTGCTCGACCTGATGCTCCATGCATATAGGAGGAAACAGACAGATGGAGAGAACGTGCAGACAAGGGAGAGACAGAAGAAAAAATAAAGAAAAAATAAAGAAGAGATAAGGAGATTTTACTGTCACACATCACAGACAACAAAATACACACACAAAAAAAGGAGAAGAACGACTGATATGGCAGAGAGCAGGAAATAATGGAATGGAATGGGGCATGAAAAAAGAAAGATGGAAGGAGTATTAACCCGTTGAGGATGAGTCCCGAGTACTGTAAAAGTGGAAATTTTCGCGGTGTTGAAATTTTCGCGCTTTTCGCGCAACCAGAAACTAAAAGCACACAAACATTTTTGCGTGCTATATGTTCCAGTAGTTGAGGTCTTGATTCCGCGTAATTAAAAACACACGAAACTCTTCTTACCCTGCTGAGCACGAAAAATTAGTCACACGAAAATATCCACTTTTACAGAATACTCAGGCAAGTGTCTATGGGAAATGCGTGTTGTAGCAAAATCAAACCGTCCTCAACGGGTTAACAGAGATAGGGAGACAGCAAAAGGGGAATGAAAGATACAAAGGCAGGGCAGATGATTATAGGTCACATGACTGGGTTGAAGGCTGTAGACTTCCATTTATGTATTGTAGAGGATGGGACGTCATATTGGAGTGAACCATGTTAAAATTTCAGTTAGAAGGATATACATGTACCTGTACATTCCAGGTGGGGGGATACTTTTTGTTGAACTGTCTCTGTTTTCTGTAAATGTTTGAAAGACAAATTCTTTCCTTAGAGGAATATAGATACTATTTGATAAGTCATGGCTGTTTGAATCCCAGTGCCCCATCTCATATGGCATTCTTACAGGTCATTCAAGCGATCATATTGGTCAAGTTACAAAGAAGTCTTTTGTGTGTGACCCTCCATTTGCTGTGTCCAGTAATACCCCAAACAATTTTGTTTTTTGAAAGATGTGCCAAAAGGAAGCAGTGAATAGAGTAGAGTCTTAGGGATGTTCCTTTTAGGAAATGTTTGTTTGCGATTCCCTTGTATCTGAAAAAGAGCAAAATTCTGACATCTCATATTCTCAAGCTGCAAAGAATAAAAGAAATGATAACATGACTTTGAACAAACGACTGCGGTACACATCAACAATGGAAGTTGGTTATCTGAAGGTACAGGGAGCCTCTTTCTCTTCAGCTTCCAGACATGTAAGTGAGTACTAACACCTCTAGGTGTGATCAGATGTTCATTCTTCTGATTAGTTCTCTCTGCAGTTTAATTGTCATCCCACCATACCCAAATGGCAGCAACCACAGACCGGTTCAACTTTGATCTCTGAACTCACCACTTCTCTTCCCTTAATGAAGATGCATTTTGCACAACTCATGCGTCGGCTTCTTCCCCTGCCGATGTACTCCATGAACAGTCCTTGTGACAAGTTTAGGTGTGGGGCACTCAAGCATGTATGCCTATTAACCCACTCACTGCCACGGGTGACCTCCTTATATACATTGTTAATGGCTATTTTAGTTGGAGGTCCTCAGAGGGGTCACCCTTCCTGCGACGTAATTTCCATTCGTTCATACTTATGAGGTTTATAGCACATTGCTTGAATGATGACAGCCTGTGATGGATCAAAACTGTCATCATTTTTTAGTCTGGTATCACTTTCTCAGTCTAATACAGAAAAAAAATGCATATACATTGTATATGATCTACTCACATCACCACATTCAAGGAATATTATTACCTTTTTTTTTTTTTTTTTGGGGGGGGGGAGGTAGCACCTTTATCCTTTTGAACTCCTCTTGTGTTTTAAAGTGAAAGCCTTTATCTGACTCTGGGTTGGTCCCTGAACCACTGATTCAGTCTAGCTGTCCCAGACTTCTCTCCCTATCAATCCCTGAGTGTTGTACACACCTTCTGTGTTTGATGCAGTGACAATCTCAGCTCAGTCCTCCACCATGTCATCTTCACTTCTCCATCATTCCCACTCCGCATTCCCGCACCCCTTTTCTCAACCTTGCATTTACAGCGGGACGTCCGCATCCGCAATCTATCATCAATTTCAAAATGTCTCACGCTCGTGTTGATATGATGCCAGTCTACATTCCCAGCAACTTCTTCTATCTGTGCTCTAAATACCTCCCATTTCAGTTGTCACCTTTTCACTCACTTTAACAATCCACTGCCATACAAAACACCATGACAATGTTTCTGTTCTCGTAATGCTAACATCCACCAATGTCCCTTTATGTTTCCTCCTCCATGCTCAGTTTCTCCTTAAAACTTCATTTAAAAAAAAAACCCTTCACTGCCTCTTCCATCATTCTCTTTTACCTCGACCTTTTACGACTGTTCCTTCCACAAAGAGTCCACTACAATCCATTTGAAAATGCATGCTCTTCCTCATCTTCAACATCCATTATGTTTAGCATTTATTACCAGCCCACACCCTCCTCAGTGGTTCCCACTCTCCTTTCTCCTATATATTAAAAGCCCAGCCTCACGTAAACTGCGACAAGTCCACAGTGACCCGCATCTCCATAATCCATCGTTGCCATGGCGATCTCATCCCGTATCAATTCCCCCCACACACCCACCCGTCTCCGCCCTTCTCCACCCTTCTCCACCCCTGTGGCTGCAGCTAGCTCCCTCTGAAGGATCTACGGACTGCACGTTTGCATATACAACTGTATACCATGACAGAGGAAGAGGGCGTGGGCACGCTCTGATAGTCTCCTGACTTCTACATCGAGAAGAGGGCACTTTGCCGCTGGGTTTGCCACATAAAAAAATCTGTCATGCGGAGATGCATCCACTCCTGTTGCGACAGGGCTCCGAGGGGGGAACCGGGCATTTGAAGACACTGGGGGCACGTTGCAACATGCACTGTTCACATTTTAGCCTTTTTCACCTCCACGGAGTGATGATGAAAACAAGTTTGCACAGATGAACATTGGTGTGGACAATTTATTATAAAAGTGCTTATTTCTTGAGCATCAATCAGTTCTAAAATATTGTCTGTTTATTAAAACTTACATTAGGGCCTACCATATTCCAAGTAGGTGTGTGCGTATGCGAATTTCATTCATCAGAGTCAGAAAACTTCTAAAACTGGATTATCCTTCAATCTCCTGCATTTCACGCCATTCAATGTTGCTTTGCATTGCATTGCACTGGATATATGATTTTCTTTTTGGTTACACAATAAACCTTTTATGCTGCACCAGGATTTCAAAGCATGCCATTCAAATTGATTGAATAGAGAGGAGTGAAAGTATGGATCATATTAGATCCCCCGAAGATATGCTGCAATTTTCAAATTTCCATCTCTCGTCTGACACGTCATTCGGGAGCCACTGACTCAAAGTTGAGTGATTCATATCTTTATCAGATGACTCAACATTCATTCAGCCATTCTGTCTACTTGAATCACAATCTATGTAAGTATGTGAGGGCTGGGACAACATTGCCTTTGCTGCTGATGTTGTTGATGCTTCAAATAACAAACTCTCTTCATTTAGCAAAATTGCACAGGACAGTGTTCTTACTTTAACCCGTTGAGGACAAGTCCCGAGTATACTCGGGCAGGCGTCTATGGGAATTGCGTGTTGTAGCAAAATCAAACCGTCCTCAATGGGTTAATGTCTCACGTGCATTGTACTAGCTCACCAATGAGGACAGTAACAAGTTGGGGTAACAGGAAAGCTTGTAGATATGGGGATGACCTTTGAACTTTTCACGCTTGCTCGTCTCCTTGGATAAGGCAATGTTGGCAGCATGTTATCAGACTGTACTTTTCAACACTCTGGGCCATTTGAGCAGAAAATGTGGTGTAATATGCCGTGTTAATCCTCCTGGGTTTGTGCATGCAGAGCTATCAGAATGCCCTACAATTGTTCCCCCCCCCCCATTCCTTTTTTCCTTTTTAAATGTATAAAATAATGAAAAAGTGGTGCCATAGAAATAGCTTTCAGGTGGGTTGAGCATTGTTTTCAGAAGGTAGAAATAGCACGCATTTACTTCATGCCAGATGTGACATTCATTCCGATAACATTGCTTCTGCTTTGAAAATGCACATACACACACATAAACAGACACATACACATACACACACACACACACACACACACACACACACACACACACACACATATAAACACACACACACACACACACACACACACATATAAACACACACACACACACATATAAACACACACAAACACAAACATACACACACACTTTAAGTGTATACACACACATATTGACAAATACCCACAAGAGTAACTGAATGATGGTGAGACGGACGTAAGCTTAGGTGTAGACAGAGTTCTCAGCTGTTATAGCTGCAGGACTCCTTCTCATTCTGGGTCAGCGTGCTAATCTTAGTTGTTAGATCGAGAGGAGCCGCATTCGCTGCAAAATCCGAGCCCGCAACCAGACCTAACCCATCCCGCGAGGCTGCCACTACGACTCATCTCCCCCAAATGACGCAACAGTCTGCGCAGCTAACGAATGCCTGCCGGTCCAAAAGTAAACGATTGGCCTTCTCGGTTGGCACGCTATCAGTGTTGGCTACAAGGGATGGCAAGCAGAACAGACACAGACAGACAGACAGACAGATGAACAGATGGACAGACAGACAGAAAAGGCAGACACACAGATAGAGAGATGGCAAGGGGAAGAAAAGGGTTGCATTTCTTCATTGATGGTGTGTATCTTGATGGTGTGTATCTCGATTGTTGAAGGAGGGGGAAAAACAACTTGGGGGAGTGTTAGCAAAGAGAACACCACTTGTCTTGGTCCTTGCAAAGTGTTTGATTAACTGGGGCTTCTCAGGGTGCTTCTTTGTTTCTAACCCCTGGAATACACACTTCAGGGCAGCTTCCATTAAAGGGTAGCAAGAATATTTACATTCTGAGGATTAATTCAATGAGAATATGGTTGTAAATATATCTCAAAATGTACAGATGTATACTTGCCCAGTGATAGCAACACATGAAAACCAATTCGATCAACTACAACACTCAGATGTCCCAACATCTGTGGGCCATTTCTCCTTGAAGAAATAAGAAACAAGACACAGGCTCAGCATACCACCAATCTGTGAATAACACAACTATTAAATAGGTCAAAATATTTGACAGATCCAAAATCTCTAAAGTCAAAGTTTTTCAAGAATATATACATTAAAAAAAAAGAGGAAGCGGCAGCTCACAACAGCAAACTCCACTTCTTGAATATCAGGTCTGGCATCACACTGCCTATCTTTATCTTAACCCGTTGAGGATGGACTGATTTTGCGACAACACGTATTTCCCTAGATACCTGCTTGAGTATACTTGGGACTCGTCCTCAACGGGTTAATGAAAGAGAGGGAGATATAAGCATCATTGGGTGTTTCTTAGCAGTGGGGTAAAGATCTAGAAAATATGGAAAAATCTCAGTCATACTTTGCATTCATCAATGTGAACACAAACACCCTCAAAGAGTTGAAATGAGATTCATCCTTGTTTTGTGTCATATTTTCAAGAGTAGCCGGTTAATTTAGAAGACGTATTAAACGTGACACGGAGCAGACCCAAAACAAATATGGGCAGAACTGTCCTTGTGAGAGCCACTGGGGCGTGTTATACATGTCTGCAGCACAAGTTGATGAGCCATGTCTGTGTGTAAGCAGTATGTTCCATATTTCTTTTCTTTCACGATGTACAAGTTTCAAACAAGCATCGAACGCACCCATGCTGTCCCCCATCACGAAGAGACTCCGTGAGGAATAGCGCAGGGACTTCATCGTAGCGTCCCAAGCACCAGCGGCACGGCTCATGGCGCCCTAACCCACTCGGATCCAAGGCCCCAAATCGGTATCGACACCGCGCACAAATAGGCTGCCGATTGGTATTAAAAGGCTTCATCATCAGAGCTCACAGGGTATCAGTCGATATACAATCTAAAATTTACAATGACGTAGCTGATTGCCAGTATCAGCAGTAAAAATCCAAAATACATGAAAGATGAAATGACTGATGCATTGATGTATTTGAATGCACATTCTTATTCATACAGAAAAGATAAGAAATGTTTTTGTCCATGTCAGTATCAAGCAGGGGAAGTTTGGTGATATGCTGTTTGGGTGAATTACCCAATTTTTCATTCTTACTGGAATGTGGAACTATCACTAAAAGGAGATCTTTGTTTGAAAAGTGTATTCACATCTAAGCCTGATGTGAGGGGTTTGTTTGTGCATATGACTGTGTATATGCGAGTTTGTGTATTCTGTACGTGTGAATACAAAAGGCAAAAACCCATTATTATAAGTCCTTCTATTCCATTAGAGTTTACTCATATTCTTATTAACAATGCCTGCTGGCTGAAGTTACCAACCAATGCACAAACACCAGCCCTTCCACCCCCCTCCCAGAAAAAAAAATGAAAAAAAAACAACAACAACAACCCAGCATTGTGGGTTTGTGGATTTCTCCCTTTCCGATGTAACTATCCTCAGATTTTCCAATCAAACACCATCATACAGCTAATGACTAATGGGCATGGGTTATATTTCTTTCATAATAACTTCAAAAAGGTAGTTAGCAAGGTAACCGCCACCCTGGGAAGACTTGTTACCTTCTGCCTGGTCATTCAACTCTGTCCCATTCCCTCCATACAAAAGGAAGTTTGCCATTCACCTTAGCGACTTACGATGCAAACTTCCCTGACCATCACAGGCCCATCCGCACAAGGTGCTGTCTTACACAAACACCAAGATCACATGATCACACATCCAGAACTTCCCACTCATTCTTGCATGACCTAGAAAAACCACCAGACGCTGTCGCTGGATTGAGGGCGTCGGCATGAAGTCCAGTCTTCAACGCATGCACAGAAGGTCTCCAGGCCAATTTCGCATCAGAGATCATGACAAAACATTCACACCAGAAACTTTCCGTCATCTCGTCTCTCTCAGAGTCTGCCTCGGGAGTCTTTGACTATTGAAGCGATTGATGCAAGGGATGGTAGTATCACAGCTGAATATGACTAGCACACCTGATAATCACTATTATCAGCAGCAACAGCAGCAGCTGTGAACTAATTGAAAAGTAAACCAGACATCTTACTTTCAGCCTTTAATTTGCTTCTTTGTTGGTATTTGTGGACAGTCCTCATACCAAAAGTTGTGATTTTTCACACTTTGGAAATGCAGTCCTGATTAAAGACAATGAGAGTCACTAGTATTATATGGTTTTTTTTTTCCATTTTTAGCAGAGCTAATAATAGCAAGAGTTTTGGAAGAAGTGTCATTTTGGCACTGCCAGTTATCCAGGTGTGCATGTGTCAGACGGAACTGTGTAAAACCTATGGTAGGTATGAGGACTCGTCTGGCAGGTAAACTTCCTGTCTGAAAGCTTGGCAGCAAAACTTGAATTATTCAGGGCTTTAGCTGCACGGTGTGAAGCTCCTCCACCAAAGCCACAGCTGTTCTCAGAGTGGTTATTTCATGGACTAGATCAGGTCCAGAAGCCAATCAGACCCACTCGGTAACTACTTATAGAAATTAAACAATGATCAGAAAGAGACCCCCATCCCCCCCCCCCCCCAAAAAAAAAGTAATTAAAACATAAAAGAAAGAGGAGCTGTTTGGGTCTCTGCAGATTTTCACTCCATTTCAATCATGGTGATAATATGTTATTTGTGACAGACATACACACACAATTTATCCAGGGCCTTTTTCAAAAGTATAATCTGGATGCTACAATAAATGAAATATTTGCACAGATGTTGCAAATAAGGTTGGAGTCTTTTAACTGAGCAGCACTCAGGAGCAAAATATTTACAACATTTAAAGATTCAGGGAATGCTGCTGGAACCTAAGGTAATGCTGGTAAAAAACTTGCAGCCCACAACTAGGGGTCCTGCCTACCACCACCACTATTCTTACAAACTGTAATCCCCTGTTATACAAAACTGATGATTCCTGCTAAGTTTGGTCAAAATGGAGCCACCTGTTCAAAAGGAGATGAAAATGTACAAAATCATGAGCTACTACATTGAGATATTTTGGTCACAACCCAACACAAACTATAATCTCTTCCCTCTATTGATAATTCCTGCAAAATTGGAAAAAAAATCATTCAATGATTCCTCACCAGTTTTGTAAACAAATAAATCCAATTAAAAAAAAATGAAATTGTAAAAAGTTGTAAAGAACTATCTACTTTTGCATACTTGGGGCCCCATCTGGGGTACTGTATGCCACCATTGGTACAAACTATGATCTGCTACCCCCATTTGATGATTCCTATCAAGTTTGGTCCAAATCCAGCAACCAGATTTCAAGTGGGCTGTTGATTCACATCATTTTTATTTCTGGTGGTGCAAAACAAATATATATCCACAACAAGAGACCCGCGGGTCTAGCGCTCACCTGAGTATCGCAAGTTCACCTTTCACGCAGTCACTAATCTAAATTATTCACAGCTCTACCAAAATTTGACGAGGCATTCTCAAGTGGAAGATGAAAATGTACAATAAGGGCCCAATTTTTTCAAGATTCCTTAATTTGGGGGAATTGGGGCCCCCTGGGGCCCTCTGGGTGGGGCATGGTGCCCAGTTTGATAAATTGAGATCCTGACCACCTAGGGATGCTACCTGCCAAGTTTGACAAAAATCCATCATGAGGTTTTCAGGAAGAAGATGAAAATGTACAATTCAGGCCCCCATTTGGACCCTTCCAACCACCCCCCTCCCCCCTACCCCCAAGAGGGGCACCCCTGGATCTCCTATGAACAAACTTGAAACTACAGTCATTAATGTACTCACTCATAGTATTATCTCAGCTCTATAACTTCTGATTCTAGAGAAGATTTTTAAAGATTCCTTCATTTGGGGGGTTTGGGCCCCCTGGGGGCCCCCTGGGCGGGGCATGGTGCCCATTTTAACAAATTGAGATCCTAACCCCCTAGGAATGCTACCTGCCAAGTTTGGTGAAAATGGGTCATGGGGTTCTCAAGAAGAAGATAAAAATGTACAATTTAGGCCCCATTAGGACCCCTCCTCACCCCCACCCCCCCCCCCCCCCCCCCCTGGGTCCCAAGGGGGGCACCCCTGATTCTGCCATGAACAAACTTGAAACTACAGTCATCAATGTGCTAACTCATAGTATTAACCTAGCTCTATCACTTCTGGTTCTAGAGAAGAAGGTTTTTGCGGATTCCTTAATTTTGGGGGGTTTGGGCCCCCTGGGGGCCCCCTGGGTGGGTCATGGTGCCCATTTTAACAAATGGAGTTCCTAACCCCCTAGGGATGCTACCTGCCAAGTTTGGTGAAAATGGGTCATGGAGTTCTCAAGAAGAAGATGAAAATGTACAATTTAGGCCCCATTAGAACCCTTCCCCACCCCCCTCCCCTGGGTCCCAAGGGGGGCACCCCTGATTCTGCCATGAACAAACTTGAAACTACAGTCATCAATGTACTAACTCATAGTATTAACTTCGCTCTACCACTTCTGGTTCTAGAGAAGAAGATTTTTACAGATTCCTTAATTTTGGGGGGTTTGGGCCCCCCTGGGGGCCCCCTGGGTGGGGCATGGTGCCCATTTTAACAAATTGAGTTCCTAACCCCCTAGGGATGCTACCTGCCAAGTTTGATGAAAATCGGTCATGGGGTTTTCAAGAAGAAGATGAAAATGTAAAAAGTTTACGCACGACGCACGACGGACGACGGACGACGGACGACGGACGACGGACGACGCACGACGCACGACGCACGACGCACGACGGACGCCGGACGAAGGGCGATCGCAATAGCTCACTTGAGCCTTTGGCTCAGGTGAGCTAAAAACAACAATTACTGCAGCCACTTGATATCTTGAATTATTTGTTTGGCATTTCTTTCCTCTTTCTCTTTACATTTTTGCATGGGTTTGAAGAAAAAGGAAAACAGCTGACTATTAAACCCTTAGTGTGTTTGTTTTGTAGGTGACACAACATTTGCTCCTGCAACAATTGAAGAGTTTGTTTGCAAAAACCGATAAGTCCATATTTGCCAAATGGAGATATTTGCGATTAAAGGTCAAGAAATATAAAGAGAATAATAAGATTTTTTTGCTTCTTTTGACCATAACTTTAAAAATATACCTTTATTATGTAGTGACCAATATATCATTTAAAAGGTATTATTTTGTACTTTATGACAGAGATCGTACTTCAAAATCTTCAAAAATGGACTTATCGGTTTTTGCAAACAAACCCTTCAATTTCTCTGATCTAATTTTCTCAAAGGACTTAGGGTTAGGGTTAGGGTTAGGGTTGTGATAAGGTTTTAGGTTTACTTTGATGAGAGCATTAGGAATATGGTAAGGGATATGTTTTGGGGAAGAATTTATATATGGCTTAGCGTGCAGATACTGTATAAGCTGTTACTTTCATGAGGGTTTAATTTTCACGTATTTCGGAAATCACCATTGGACAGCCAATTTATCAACACATGAAAATGTCGCCCATGCGCTGATGTAACAGTGCATTTCCAACAGCTTCATGTCAATTCCCCAAAACAACATGTCATGAAAATGTCTGTGACCTCATAATTTGCAAAAATATCTGTATACGAAGATCAAAAGCTTATACAGTATTTCATGGGAGCAATTGTCGCAGGAGCAAACGTCACGGAACCGCTTTGTATGCTGATTGGCATGTCCGATGGAGTGCCTTCTTCACAGATTAGCACGAATTTTTGGAAACTAATTGCCTATGGTGTCACCACAGTCTCCCCGTGGGACAGGCACACTGCTACGTCTGACTAGGCTTGCTAACTTAAAATGTCAAGTTTGGAAGGATAAACTGAATGCTGATGAGAGTGCAGGGAAGTTATAGCTACCCTTGTGGGTGCCTGGACACAGAAAGGATTAATGACAGAGCACCATCATTGTTGTGGTAAGAAGTTACGAATGAAAATTGCTACCATTAAAACAATCTGGCCCGAATTCACGAAGGTGGTACAAATGAAACCATGGTTTAAACCATGGACAAAAACCATGGAGCGTCAAGTGCCGCACAGAATATTTTGTTACAAAATCAGTCTTTTCGTCGATGAAATGATTGTTTTGTAACAACATGACAACATTTTATAACTAAATGAATATTTCGTCCACGAAATGGTAATATTGTTCACGAAACGGTCATTTTGTTGATGATATGACCAATTTCATAATGAAATATTCCATGCGACACTTGGCGCTCCATGGTTTTTGCCCATGGTTTAAACCATGGTTTCATTTGTACCACCTTCGTGAATTCGGGCCTCTGTGTTTTAAAATCTGATATCAAGCACTGCTAACAGGAGCCAGCTTTCAGTTAACAAAAAAAAATGTCATATCTGTCATATTTCTTCCCTCACATGCATCTGTGCACAGATACTGGGCATGTACATAGTAGAATATTTTGTATATATATACATTTCAGGGACATTCAAACAGGTATTCATAATTCACATATTCTTCTGTGTTTTGGCCACAGAACATTGAGTACTTTGCAAGGAACATCTAGGCCCTGTTGCATAAAACCCTTACCGTTGGACTTACCGCTCCTTTCTAGCGGTAAGTCTTCAAATCAGCGGTAAATTTTATAATCCTTGATGCTGATTGGCTGTGATGCCTAATTTTGACGGTAGTTACCATTGAAATTCAATGGTAAGTTTTATGCAACGGGCCCCAGGAGTACATTGTGTTTTGTTTTTTTTTTTCAGTTTGACCCATACATGATTTGTTCCTAAATTTTGCACTTTCTCGCAGTCAGATGCCGTCCTGTAATGAAATCACAGTCCTAGGTATCCAATACCAGCATCCCTTTTGTTTTTGTTGGTTGGTTTCTTAGCAAGAAGGTGTGTCCATTATCAAATAGATTTTTCAGTAGTTGCTCTTTTCTCATTCATTTCACCTTCAAGTCCCAGACCCTTAAAAAAAAAATCACACCTTCATGATAGCACACAATGGCCAGTTTACAGCCACTGAAACTCATCTCTTACTGACACCGGCCAAGAAGTGTGACTGGCAACCAGTAAAAGCTTTTCAAGTCAGGATGCAGTGGAGGAGAAAGTGAATTCAAGTGCATTATTTGTGTGTGAAAGAGAGATAGATAGAAAGAAAGAATACGAAGAATATATGTCACCTTGGGAGTTTTCAATGCCCTGTGTGCATTTTGTATTAGCTTGTTTCTAGAGTCCCAGAAGCAACGTGTAATTCATTTGAAATGCAAAATCTTCCATGAGATCTATAGTGTCAACTTGCGTCTTATTCCCACTAAAAAAACAACAACATTAAAAGATATGTCTGTAAGGTAACATGTATGTCAATCTTTGCTGCTGTGTTACTCTAATATATATGTAGTTTATTATTATCTGCACTATATCAATGTGTTATATACATTTGTTTTTGTTTGTTTTAGTTCCTCATTGTCATATGGTTAGGAGGTGTTCTCTGGCAATTTAAACTTGCACAATTATCTCCTTCTCCTCCCCTACTCCTACTCCTCCTCCCCTCCCCCCTTTTTTTCCTGGCATTGCTATCATTTGATATAATGTTCTTCAAATAAGCACAAGTGCGTTGCTTGTATCAAATAATGTCTGAAGAAGATTACACCAGACTGAAAAGAAACACTGACAGGTTTGTGGAGGAACATCTAGGATGACGTTTTGGCTGGAATGGGCTGACAGCAAGAGGGGCGGATCTTACCTCCGGCCTATTTCTTGTTTTTGTTTTGTTCGTTCCCGATAACTTCGTCACTTACTTGAACTTTCTCTCATCTATCTCCTTTCCCATCACGTCTCAAGTACTTTACCAGACTGCCTCACACACAAAGACAATATAACTTCTTCTTTTTTTTCGTGGCTTGATGTCTCAGACACTCGCGTCATATCACCAGCCTCAGTAATAACATGGGGGAAAAAATTCAAAACATGAAGGGGGAGTTAGAGGATCACAACCCTTTATCATCCAATTTCATGAAAACGGCTCATACAATATCCGCTCTGTAAGCCCAAATATCTCGCTCCAATATTGCTCACAAGCTCCCCTCCCACTCTGCCCCCCCCCCCTTCCCTCTCTCTCTCCCATCAACAATGTTATTCATATTTCTGGCTTTTCCTTTTTTTTTCCTCCATTACAAGCACATACACATACATATCCCTAGGCACACACACACACACACACACACACACACACACACACACATGTTTAGCCTTGATGGCATTTACCCACCTACCCTTGCCCCAGTTCCACATCCAACAATCTCTTCCATCCTGTAACACTAATGCCATACACTCCAGTATAATCACAACATATTTGCAGGTAATCAAACTTTATGACACAAAGCAGCATGGCTAAATGAAAACAGCACTCGCCTAGGTGTGACTCCTTTGGGTGCGATTGTGTGTGTTTGTGTGTGTGGAGGGGGGGGGGGTGGTGATGGGATAAGATAGGGTTTGGGCACTCTAACATACCAAATAATACAGGATCAACAAATCTCTATTTTCTACCTTCATATTAACTGACTGTGGTAAAACAATGCATACAGTAAAGGTCAGGGGAGTTGTGTAAAGTGCAGGAATTGCTGGATGACTGACCCCCCCCCCAAAAAAAAAAGATTATGAGACATTCTAGCAGATACTAGATCAAGTATTGAGTCTCGACTTGTGAACACATAAACAGATAGACAACACACACAGAACACACACACACATATAAACACACACACATGCACACACACACACACAAACACACACACAGAAAATTAACGAATGCCGGGCCTAATACTGTTACTAACAAGGGCCCCTCGCGTGAATAACACGTTTTGCAAATCCACCCACGGTTCCGCCTCAACGGACGAAAGCCACATTGGATGCACGGCTCTGCCCGAGCACACGATTACACACAAACTTTGCTGACAGCAGCTGGCCCTATTCGTACATTAATGCCCTACTGGATGTTTGCGCGCCAACTCACCGCTTGCCTTTAAAATTCCTGGCAGCAATTATGCAAATGACCATCATTCAACGCAATTCATTATCATTATCTCTGAGGCCGGGCAAATACAGGAGTTATGAAATGGTCCCGGCTTTCGGTGGGGCACCGGGATTGATTTTGTGGATCAATGGGAAGGCAAGAATGCTTTTAGTGGCAGCATGGGGCATATACATGTAGAATCAATTTGGGTATGTGTTTTGTTGAAATTACAACTGCACTATCTCCTTCCGCATCTCTCTCTCTCTCTCACACACACTCATCTCCCCTCTATTACTATCTATCTTCTCTCCCTTTCTCTCTCTCTTTATATACATTACCCATACATGTTTTTATATATCTTTCTCTCTGTATCTATCTATCTCTCTTTCTTTTTTTATATCTCTCTCCGCTTTCTCTCATATCATCTTTCTGCTTCAACTCAAATTCTTCTGCAGTAAAGCCTTTTACACGAAGGCACATCTGCCAAACTGAATGTACCACTCAACCACAGAATACATTTGTTTTAAAGCATTTATTTGAGTTCTTGGGAGATCAGTTTCCACTGTCTGCAACAACAATGACAAGGGCGGTGAGTTGGCTCTGTCGGCAGCGCATCTGCCTCCCAATCCAAATGACTCGGGTTTGATTCCCGAGTATAACTGAGCAATGCGTTAGAATCATACCGTCCTCTCTAGTCATGGTCAAAACACTCTGTCCCTCGGATAGGACATAAAATGGAGGTCAAGTGTGTAAGAGTCACAACTCATGCACATTAAAGCCCCACTTCATTCATTCATCACAAAGGGCAGGGTGCATAGCCCAGTGAAGTGGTCCACCTCACATCAAACTGGACTCCCATGGAAGACTAGCTAGTGCAGCTAAATATGGGCTATCCAGCCATCTTCTTAGATGGGTATAAAATACTGTATACGCTATATATTTCGCGGGGGTTTTATTTTCGCGAATTTCGCGAGTCGGGAGCTATTCGCGAAATTAACAACACGCGAAAATATTACCTTCCAAAATGAATTCCTTGCCTTGATGATACGAACATTTCAGTACTAGAATACCATGTCACGGCTTACCGAACAGACCATACTGGCTAAGCTTGTTTACGCACGTCCACGTCTACTATACGAATACTGTAGAGAGCCAATCCATTATCGCAAGGGGACCACTCGTCAGAAATCTAGCGCGATGGACTTAACCGCTTCAAAAATGTTGAATTCTAACTTACTAGTTCGCAGAGTTTGGCAAGTCTTTTTCATGCAGTGTATAACTAGTATCATTCTTATATGCTAGTAAGTTGAAAATTCACACTTTCTTTACCACTTCATATTTTCTCTGGTCCCCCAATCGCGAATTTAACCACTCGCGAAAATGTGTGACAGCGGCAATTCGTGAAAATTTATGTACGCGAAAATTATAGCGTATACAGTAACCAGAACACAGGTATAGACATTAAGGCCAACATTTATGTGGTCAAACACCCACAGAAATTCACTCAGAGCACTTCAAATTGCAAAGGCTCATCTGCATAGTCATAGGATTTTGCTTAACCCGTTGAGGACGAGTCCCGAGTATACTCGATGGGAAATACATGTACGTGTTGTAGCAAAATCAGCCCATTTTTTTTTGGGTTAAAATACACTGATCTCTGAAATTATTCATTCACTCATTCCTCTTTTATTTTCATTTCCAAACGATATACAATATGAATATTACCATTGGCAAAATTATAGTGCAATGCAGAATGGTGAGGTATACATGGTATGAAACCAGACATACAGTATGTCCCCCCATAAAATACAATCGGATTTTGGCATTAATAACTTTCAAAATGATTAAACAACTGAATGCTATTTTAGGAAATGAAACTACAACTTCTTACCTACATTTTGCAGAAAACCCCACTCAGTTTGGTTAAGTGGTAATAGAGAAATGTGGATCATTGTAAAGAATGTCATGGGTTCATTTCTTCCGAGTTCAGCACTTGGATGCTCTTGGAACTGTGAACACAATGAACAAAACTTGGAGGGAAGGGATCGATTCCTCACATGCTCTACAAAGATCCTCATTTCTCTTTGACCAATGAAGCAAATCGGATGGGCTTTTTGGTAAGATATGGGTAATAAGTTACAGTTTCAAAACCTCAAATTGTATTTGCATTGATTCCACTATTTTTAAAGTTATCGTTTTGGCTGGTCCCATTGTAATTTTTGTTTTTTGACATAGGGTACAGTTTTTTTACACGTTCTACATGTGAGAGAGACAGTGATTGGTTTCTACTATATGTTCCCTGGATGATATTTTAACAGATTTACCGACAGGGTCAAAATTAAGTAAATCAAGTGCATCTGGTTCCAGTAGTACCAACAAATTTGATCACTATAGTTGCACTGTCACTCACATATTGAAATAGTATTAACCTTTGCACAATACATATTTTGCACTGGGCCACTTTTCAGTGATATTTGCTTATCAATACACATTCACATACAAGTGCACTTTTGCAACAACAACAAAAAATCTATAGAATATGTTCCAAATGTACGTTCTTGACAGTAATTATTTCTGCATAGATGTTAGTGCAGCATGAAAAATTAAAGAAAATAATCACATTTACAGTGTGTCATTTGTATTATCAAGAGCTGGTTGCCTGTGGTTGCAGAAATCCATGTTTAACATTTTTTCTTTCACACCAAGAAAACACCATATGCCTCATTCATCAAATTTGACATTAACTCTCTGGTTTTGTTTTTAATTTTCTTTTTTTCTTTTTTTTTTTGCTCGTGACAGAGGGAAAAATTTTCTTGCGGAATTTCTATTCAGATTTCAGATTTGCTACAGTAGGCAAGACACTTTGACTGTTGACTGTTCCATCTTTCTTCCTGGAACCAAAAACAGATTTGAAATTTAAAAAAAAGTCATAAAGCTATTAATGGAAATATGATTTGCTTTCCATTGACGTCACGATGCATTACATGTCAGCTGCAGACTGAGACTTGACTTCCGTAAGATGCCTCTGATAAATTGTATCCCAGAGCCGTTAATGCGGTCACACTCACAGGAAATGCTGCAGTAGGGGCATGATATAAAAATACAGTATGGTGGTGGTGGGGGGGGGGGGGGGGGGGAGGGGCACAGGCTGAAAGCACCCCAGAGTCCAAATTGATAACGGAAATGCCGTACAGTCGTCCATGCATGGCCCGCTATGTCATTCTGATCAATCAATCTGATGCAAGTGCTGCTATTCAGCGAGCGAATAAAAATTCAGACAGAATCCCTATACCACAGTGCTAATCAACATTTTTGTCCTTTTTTTTTATAGCCATCAATATGCTCCTGAAATCATGGGTAAGGAATACTATTCAAAGAAGTAGCCCCCCAGTCCACGTCTATTTATAGGAATAACTCACAAGGTCCCTGTAGCTGACTGAGACCAATAACAACAAACATGGTGCCATGGTCCATGGTCCTGAGCTCATGGAATAAATCATTTGCAATATGTGGCCCTATCTAAATCTGGTACAATATTCTTTGGCAGCCTGTAAAATGAAATCCGGTGTTACATCAATGCAGTTTAGCACTGATTCTCATACACGTAGCAAGTCTACTTCAAGGGAAGCAAATTCAATGATACTACTTTAAAATCACATTACTAACAAAAAATATTGAGAACTATTTGGAGAAAATTGATCAAAACTTTAGATGAAAACCAAATGCGCCTGCATGGTACACACCACATTTTCAATCTAAAATGGACTTGAAGAACCGATTATATGTTATACATTTATCATCATCACTGTCTCAGTCTGCTATTGTGCTTTTGTGAGCTGGGATACCTCTTATGACCATGAGAAGTACAATGATAAGAGCAGAGGGGGGAGAGCAAGAGCACGCTCGCTTAAGCGCTAAACGAAGCTGCGGAGGGAGGGCCGTGGGATTTGGGTGATTGAATGCCCACTGGGGTCCACTCTGCTGATGGACGCCGGCGTGCGTCTGAGGTTGATGCGTATTTCTGGTCCTCCGACGGGACGCAAACAATGGCATGATTACCTCCATGCGAGTGGTGATTTACTGCCCACCGCTTGAGAGGAGCTTTCGGCCGTCTGCGGGGAAGTGGAAGGTCGGATGCAACTTTCAAAAGGGTCGGATCGTATGTATAGACTGTGCTCCTGCAAGAGCACAAGACTTTAAAAAACACTTATCACATATTGGGGTTGTGCTTTCAAACTTTCAAACATATCATTTCATTTTTTTTTTTGCTAATAATATGAAACTGTCATCTCAAATTTTCGAGATGTACTCTAGACCTATTGAAAGAATGACACGATGCAGCAGACGCATGCCACTTCCCTCGGTGACATTTCTAGTTTTCTTTTTCTTTTTTCTGCTGATCCACTAATTGATGAGAAATTGTCAGGTGTTTAGGTATCAAATAGAGCAGCATGGATGTTCCTATTGATGACAGCTGCATCAACGCTATCTACATTACTGCAGAGCCAGACACATCACTGTGTGCTATTTTTATCAGAAAGCTCCACAGCGTACACACAGCCTACCATCATAAGCCATTCAACTCAGAGCTGTACCATCTCTCTAGAGGTACAGCAACACACAATGTTTACGTCTACTGCAAACATCCCCACTGAAGAGCTTTAAATCTCTCAACAAATCTAATCTGTGTTGTGAGCAACCAATACAAAAGCCCAACCAGATTGGTTATCATTGACATTCTGATTTTGATGTTAGTAAAATTTTTAAAGACTCAAAGCTTTCCAATGATACATGTGACTTGTCTCACTTTTATTGCTTCCCTTAGCCCCCCACCCCCACAAAAAAGAAAAAAAAATGAGAGGAAAAAGTAAGACATCAGAAGACCAGGGGGGTGTTTCATAAAGCTGTTCTTAAAGTTACGAATGACTTAAGAATGACTGGTGATCAGTTCTTGTGCTGAATTATTGAAAATCTGATAAGTATAGCACACCAGACCTGATCACCAGTCGTTCTTAAGTCGTTCGCGTAACTTTATAAGAACAGCTTTATGAAACACCCCCTAGATGAACAGTGCTCTGGAAATTGGCTCTGCCATGTAGTCTAGAAAAAGTCAAATATGTAGGAGATAATGTACTTTATAGTGATCAAAGACCTAGTGGTGTGGGGGATTCACAGGTCACCCAATTCATTTGCTGCCAACTGGGGGTACATAAAAAAAAACCACAAATAGCACCAGTCAGTGAATGTGTTCATCAAAGGGAACGCTTATCGGTAACAGTCGACTCAAGTCGAAATTCTTCCACTGTGTGTGTAATTACACAGAGATCAATGATGAAGTTATACACAATTCATTACGAGGATTCTCAAAATAAATCCGAGTCGGGCCAGCCTTACCACTCCATGGTACTCCCACACTACTGGGTCTTGATATCAAGTCCGAACTAGTCCAGATAAAATGTTTTCTTTCTTCAACCACAAGCAAGCTTTGCAGTTATCTCTGCTTTGATGTCAGCATCTGTTTCCATCAGGGCAGCTAATAGAACCGAATAAATCACACATATGCACAAAGATAGATAAACTAATGTGCTTGGATTCAGATTCACACACGTAGATAGCCAATCACGTGTAAGATGATAGTAAATCTTTACCATAACTCTCTTGACAATATTCCTCACTTTTGCTTGCAATAATCAGGCACAATGAAAAAGACAAGCCCAATGCAGATGAGAAAGGTAAAATTCAGAATTTGCAAGTAGAAAAATGAGACAAACAACTCCGTCCTTTCAATTTGGTTGCACTTATTTCCCCAAAGATTTCCAACTGAGAGCATCAAATAGCTTCAAATAAACAAGCCTGAGACCAATGAATATGAACAGTAATGATTGAACATAAGATGCAACAGCTTCGACTGGACGGAGCTCAACTCCAATTTTGTCTTCCTCCACGCCCACTGGGATGTACATGGCTTTGAATGCAAAATATACAGACCTGAACAAAAGAACCATGATATATTTGGAGTATATACACAAGCAAAACCTTCCTAGGACTACCTGGGGTAACTCTGTGCTGGCACTTGTTTTGATTTTGTACACATGGGTCCAAATCATTCACAAAGGTAGTTTGAGTCAAATCTGTGGTTTGAATTTAGTCCAGGGACTGTTCAAACTAATACAAAACTGGGTCAGACATTTTACAGATGTGTGTCAGCACGCATTCACCACAGGATGTCTATTGGCATGATATGTCATGTACACACATACAGAAGAAATTTGCAGAACCCTTGGAACAAATTTAAACTACTTTGGTGAAATTTGGCCAGTAAATGGGTCCTCCTCCCTTCACATACCACATTAATGTTTATTTGATCCTGAATGAGAGCTATGCATGTAACTATCACACAGCACTGTGCCAAGAGTGCATTTAAAAATCTTTAAACAAAAATCTGCATACCATCACCAGTCAACACCTAGTGATCTTAGGGGATAGGATTGTATTCATGTGACTGCTTCTGGCATCCATATCATTTGCCGTTTTGCCAATTAATTTGTTTTTTGGCTTTCCAGACAGAACTGCTGCTAATTTTCTTGTAATGCGACTCTCCAAACAAGTATGGTCATGAAGAATCAGCACCACTCTTGTACTTGTACGTAAATTTGGCACAAATCACAAATCAAATCACGCAAAGGACAATGCACATTGTCTAACCAGGCATTAGTAAATGATCACAAGTCTTCCATTAATTTGGTGCAATAAAAATATTTTAATTCAAAATCCACACCACCTTTAATATTCAGTAATGTTATAGAGTCACTTTATATCGATAATTACTTTCTAATAACTCTCCCCAATGTGTATTATTTCAACACTACGTCATGTATGTCAAACAAATTCACACCTTGGAATACAAACAACCAATACGTACGCACTTTGCACTTAGCACTTTCTTTTCAGAATATGTGATTCATCACTGTAGAGGTTTGCTGCTTCATATTGTGCATTATTGCCGTAGCAGAGAATTCCACACCATACAGCGCTCCAGAATCCAAGTTTCCGGAAGTTCCTACTGCCGCACAAACAATGGCCATCCTGATTACATTCTATTGACTGTGCAAACACAGAGGAAGGTCCTGAAACCATAGTCTCATCTCACACCGTCCCATGAGCTGTAACCTCCATTAGCCTTTTGAGACACATCGAAGCCCCAAAAATACCAGCACTTTGAGCCGCAGAAATACATTCCGCAGTGCAAAGATATGAAGTCGATCAATTCGATGCCACCTTGGTCCTGTACCAGCATCAGCATTGATTGCAAACATTGCGGGAGACTGTTGAAGGCAGGAGCAGAAAGATTGATTCACACATGCCCACAAACTGAGTTTCACGTAAGCAGACATCCCTGAGCCTGCAAATCCGTATGAAGCTCAACCCACTCCCCCATTAATCACGTTGTTTAGATATATGCCTGACCATGACGTTTTTCAGTCGATCTTACAAAATTTAGCAAAACAAGTCAAGAAAACAAAGCAGATCAGATCAGATCATCAAAAGTATATTCATATGCACAAATTCAGAGCACAAAGCAGCAGGACTGGATGGTACTTTCAATTGCCACAGACTCTGTATCACTGGTACCACTGAGACTACTACTGGGACCATTGAAACTACTTCTGGTGCAACTGGTAAGACTACTGGTACCACTGAGATCAATTCTGGTGCCACTGATATGACTTCATATACCACTAAGACCACTACTGGTGCCACTGAGATGTCTACTGGTACCATCGAGACCAATATTGGTGACAATGAGATGTCTATTGGTACCATTGAGACTTCTACTGCGAACATATCACTAATTAATGACCAAAACAACATGCCTTTGATTATGAAGCATGATACTCTGGCCTTTGGCTTTTACAAGGCTGATTGCAAACTGATAAATTTGATGCTTCAATACAGTGTAAGAGATCATTATCCATCCCACAAATCATTTGCAGCTTAAATACAGTTGAACCTCTATTATCCGGCCTCCCTTTATCCGGATCTCTCTATTATCCGGACGCAATCTCGCCGTGATTTTTTTAAAATAATTACGGGAAGAAAGGGGGATTCCCAACTCCTTGAGAGCTCCTACCCAAACACACATGAATTACATATTACTTCCAATATGATTAACATACATTGCATCAAATTTCCTTCCAAATTGCTTACCTTCAGACATTTCAACATCCCTAAACATCCCCAAATGTAACAATGAAAAGGTTGCAGTATACACATTACTACATGTGGTACTACAATGGGCTACATCAGTACATGTGTATGTATATGTACATGTATAAAGCATTGAGTCTCCCGTATCCGGCCAAATCCCTTATCCGGATGAGCCCCGGTCCCGACTTGTCCGGATACGAGAGGTTCAACTGTAGATACATTACAGAGTGTCACACATGCCCTCTTTGCAAGCAAAATATCAAAGCCCAAATTTATAGGAAATATGACACAATTAAAATGCAATGTGCACCACAAGAAATGAAATAAAAACTTTGTTTAAATGAAAAAAAAACAAGAGACCCGCGGGTCTAGCGCTCACCTGAGTATCGCAAGTTCACCTTTCACGCAGTCACTAATCTAAATTATTCACAGCTCTACCAAAATTTGACCAGGCATTCTCAAGTAGAAGATGAAACTGTACAATAAGGGCCCAAATTTTTTAAGATTCCTTAATTTGGGGGGGGGGGGGATTGGGGCCCCCTGGGGCCCTCTGGGTGGGGCATGGTGCCCATTTTTATAAATTGAGATCCTGACCCCCTAGGGATGCTACCTGCCAAGTTTGATGAAAATACATCATGAGGTTTTCAGGAAGAAGATGAAAATGTACAATTCAGGTCCCCATTTGGACCTTCCCAACCAACCCCCCCCCCCCTGCCCCCAAGAGGGGCACCCCTTGATCTCCTATGAACAAACTTGAAAATACAGTCATTAATGTACTCACTCATAGTATTATCTTACCTCTATAACTTCTGATTCTAGAGAAGATTTTTAAAGATTCCTTCATTTTGGGGGTTTGGGGCCCCCCTGGGGGCCCCCTGGGTGGGGAATGGTGCCCATTTTAAGAAATTGAAATCCTAACTCCCTAGGGATGCTACCTGCCAAGTTTGGTGAAAATGGGTCATGGGGTTCTCAAGAAGAAGATAAAAATGTACAATTTAGGCCCCATTAGGACCCCTCCTCACCCCCCTCCCCTGGGTCCCAAGGGGGGCACCCCTGATTCTGCCATGAACAAACTTGAAACTACAGTTATCAATGTACAAACTCATAGTATTAACTTAGCTCTATCACTTCTGGTTCTGGAGAAGAAGATTTTTACAGATACCTTAAGTTTGGGGCGTTTGCGCCCCCTGGGGGCCCCCTGGGTGGGGCATGGTGCCCATTTTAACAAATTGAGTTCCTAACCCCCTAGGGATGCTACCTGCCAAGTTTGGTGAAAATGGGTAATGGGGTTCTCAAGAAGAAGATGAAAATGTACAATTTAGGCCCCATTAGAACCCCTCCCCACCCCCCCCTCCCCTGGGTCCCAAGGGGGGCACCCCTAATTTTGCCATGAACAAACTTGAAACTACAGTCATCAATGTACTAACTCATAGTATTAACTTAGCTCTATCACTTCTGGTTCTAGAGAAGAAGATTTTTACAGATTCCTTAATTTTGGGGGGTTTGGGCCCCCCTGGGGGCCCCCTGGGTGGGGCATGGTGCCCATTTTAACAAATTGAGTTCCTAACCCCCTAGGGATGCTACCTGCCAAGTTTGATGAAAATCGGTCTTGGGGTTTTCAAGAAGAAGATGAAAATGTAAAAAGTTTACGCACGACGCACGACGACGACGGACGACGGACGACGGACGACGCACGACGGACGCCGGACGAGGGCGATCGCAATAGCTCACTTGAGCCTTTGGCTCAGGTGAGCTAAAAATTGACACCATTTACAGTAATTACAATATAATCGTAGGTCCTGTCCTCAGAATAATTTGTCATCATAGTGATGAATTTTCTCTATTTCAATTTCCTGTTTCCGTCCTTTCAAAAGGGTTCATGGGACGAGGGAGAATACATCTGGGGTCGAGATTAAGATGCGCTCTTAACCGTTCTCTGACCCCTTACGTACTGTAGTCCGGTCCCAATGGGAGATGAGCAAGCCCTCCCATCTGTCAATGGGGATGCACAACTCCCATCGGCCGGCTCTTCCCCTCCACCGATCAATGCTAATTTGACACTGATTGGTGATACTGGGTGCATTGAGCGGAGGCAATAGGGGGGAGGCCTTCAAAATGGCACACACAGAGGAGTCCACGTCCAGTTTGTTTAATCATGCAAGGGAGTACCTGCTGGGGGCATTTGTATGCACGGCCCATTGTTTGCGCTGCCATACCCAAACGGTATTTCTCGTACTGAGATGAGGTTATGGAGTATTCCAACGGAGGGTAAACATATTTGGTACATGGGGAGACAAGGCAGGCAGAGTACCCAGTAGAATTGCGTCATACAATGAAGTCCACAGCGGGTTTTTCTCATCGCGCAATTGTGCACTAATCCTACTGGCAGAAGTTCAACTTGAGACCGGATTTTACATCCTAATCTAAAGGCAAGCCCCTACTTCTTACCATGCAGATCTTACCTGAACATAACATCACACAGCATGGTATACCATATCGCAAGTGAAACATAGTATGTGGAGCCCAAGACACTTTCCTGCATCAGACTGAATATCTGCAAGCTGGTGCAGCGCACGAGTCAAAGAGGATCTTAGTTAAGAACATTTCATATTGCCAATGGAATGAAAGATATTAATGGAATGTATATATATCGTCGCTGGGGTGACAAGACCTTGTATCTGCAATTTTGATGAAAATGACTTTTTTTGATCAATGGGCAAATAATGGGTTAAGTGATGTCCTGTAAAAATCCCAACTGTCTTACTCCAGGGATGAAGCCACCACAGCATGTCAAAGGAAAGGCTATCCCATTCGCCACAGTGGTTTGGCCCCCATGTTTTTTGGCTCTCCTGAACATTTGACATTTTGTAGATACTAGGTCTTTTCGCCCCAGCCACGATATATATATATATATATATATAATATATTAATGGAATATGTATATTGCACATATTCCAAACGACTGAAAAGTAGACATTTTTCATGAATTTCATGTGACCAGAAACTAGCACAAAATCCCGATAGCAACAGCAAAGTCAAAGAGACAGTCTATTTGGCTGCTACATGTTAAGGCACAAAACTGGGCCCAAATATGGCCATTAACCTGTTGAGGACGGTTTGATTTTGCTACAACACGCATTTCCCATAGATGCTTGTCCGAGTATACTCGAGACTCATCCTCAATGGGTTAAGACAATACAGTAAGTCAGCACAGAATTAATTTCATGCTTCTTGAGTAGTTGAGTACTTTTTTTTTTCATCCTTTCCATGCCAGGAACTTTGGGCAGTGTGTACAATCGTATGGGATCTTCTGTGACACTCAAAAACACATAAAGGGTTAAACGCTAAGGGTTGACATGCTACTGGCATGCCCTATAGCCAAAGACATTCACCTGTTCTTGCCTTTTTTCATACCACACATATAAGAGATATGCTATTGGGCCTCAGTGGATTGGGAGCAAAATTTCCCAACATTATTTTATTTTTTTCCTATTGACATATAACATAAAAAGGAAGCGGGGGGGGGGGGGGGGGTCTCATCTCAGAGGGGGAAAAGATGTCCCGTGTCACAAAAAACACCTCTCTCTACTATTTCTGATAACTGATGAAGGCACAGAAAAACCACTAATGGCCGACATGAATGGCGGCAAAGGGGCAACATCACTTCTCCCTTTCACATTGGTTTACTGCCGTTTGAATGCTATACTCATATCAACATGGAGGCATGACTCTTCCTTTTGCCTTCCTCTTATCATGTATGGTTTCTACCCTTTCTCCCTCTTCCCTCCCCCCCCCCCCCCCCCCCCTCTTCCTCTCTTTAAAACTATCCTGATCCTCCTTCAACATCTCCTTGTGTATTTGGGATTGCACAGCAATCCCAAATCTAATCCACAAAATTGTACATCTCAAACTTGGGACCCATGGGGCCCCTGATGGCGCACACACCCCTAGAGTCACACGCCAACTCGCGTCTCCATATCTAATTGTCTCGGCGATGACTTCAAATTTGCATTGCCACTCTACCTACGCCTTTTCCGGGAATGCGCGGAAGCAGAATCAATTGCTGCAACGCGGTTTATGAAATGGTTTTGGTGCTGCGTAATTGCGGGGCTCCTGCTTGCAAATCTGCGATCACGGGATTTCATTAGACTGCAGCTGATCCTGTAGTTATTACAGCACAGGAGGGTGGAAAACGAGGCCCTCCACGATGGTGCTCAAATGAACGCGACAAAAGCTGGACATATGTTTGCGTCTCTCACATTGTACAAGCTGCACTATAGCTTATGTGCGTGAGCCAAAAATAGAACCAATCACAGGTCTGCCCATTTTCGCTCTGGTTATCACTGTTTCCCGGGCCACTGTTTGGCAATATGTTCTATAGTACGTGACATTTATGAGCATCATTCCTGAAATCGTGTCCAATTAGCTGGCACTGGGTAGTTGATGTATACTTTATGACAAATACAGAGATTTACGGAAAAAGTAAGGGCATTCCCTATCAGATTCCCAGTGCCAGCCTCTCCTTCCAAGACAGAGGCAAAAATAAAAAATAAAAATGGAATTTTATGGTTTATAATTCATAGTGAATTCCACCACTAATTTGTAAGTTATAATCACTGTGTTCACCCATCAAAAATTTATGTACCACTGCAATTTGGAAGTATATGTAGAGCTTGCTAGCATTCCTTAATACAGCAACCCCTCCCCTGCATAAATGGAAAGCAAACAGATAGAGTAATAACATTAAAGATATTGATTACCTGACACTTACCTTTATGTAGTCTTATTCAAAAGTGGTGCTGATATTACATAAACCTAACAGTTTCACATCAGACCAATATAGCAATCGTTTACATTACATGGACCAGAGTACACCCACTATCCAGTCTTTTCATTTCAACTACTTGCTTTGGAGGAAAAAAGTTCAAATCATATTATCTAACTTAAAATAGATGAATTTCATCTTAGATTTAAAAGGTTGCTCTGTTGGCATAATCTGCTTCATTAATTTGACAGGGATTCATGGTTGAATAGAAAACATAAATCTTTACTGCCATGATGGGCCATGCTTCACAGAAATCATACTATAAACACCCATGTCAAAAATGGTTCTGTACACAGTTCTCACTTTGAAAAAAAGATATGATTACGACAAATGTAAGAAATCAAAAGTATGGTCCAACCAGTAATAAATGCATCTACATTAAGTCACTGGATGGGAAATTATCTCCCTGAAAATGCATATCTACAAAAATTGACTTTACTGAGAGATGTTTAGGGTAATATCATTCGCCCTGCTTTCTGAAAATGGTACGCAAGTTCCATTTCATTGTAAGGAAATTGAAAATAAGTTAAATTTTCTATGCATTTCCCTTATTGATCATCCATGCATGACATCACAAAATGTGGTATCCTTCTCATCCAGCCATATAGCTGTGCACTAAAACTCCAGAAATTCACATCTTTCCAACGGACTGACTTATTTTCCTCAAAACTTAGTTGATATGTTCCACTAATATTGCTGTATTCCCTCAATCCACATTTTTCTTTGGGTTTCGCTCTCCTAGTAAGATGTTATTACATATCAGCAGTGGTAGTTGCATGTGCTTTATGGTCACATTAATTAATTATCCCGTTAATGAAACCGTGAATCGCCCAGTGCTCCTGCGCCCAGTCAATACCGGTAATGGCCTTCTCACGATGGACACAAGGTGAGCGTGACAGGCCCAGCCAACGACGACCGCATGGCAATCATGTTGGTGGTGCGCATCTATTTTTAACCTTGCGTAGCAACGCTTTTTATGATGTGGCAGCTACCGTCACGCACTACGAGAACACAAGGTCACAACGAAGCCCATACTTTGTTTTTCAGCCTTGAGATGGCTATACGCCATTTTGGATGCACATGTATTGAAAAATATAGTATACTGAGGCAGCCTCTTTTCAACCAAAGTTAGAGAAGCCATTGTAGCAAATCTCACTCATTTTAAAATATTTTCTTCATTTATATGCCTCGCTATAATCACCGATCTTACACTAGAAGGATATCACAATGAAAACTTTACATTTCACTTTATAAAAAGTCACCATCAGAACAAACGAAAATGTTTTAACAATTGGTTTATGCATGTGTGTATATGCCTGCTATTATTTTTCTCAATATTCCTTTATTTGTAACATAAGTAAGAAGGATCGCAATGAAACTGTCTGCAAGAACCTTCTCACAACACAAGCTGAGAAAACAGCAAAGCATCAATTCATTGAGAGGTAATACTCCTCCTGTACAAATGAAAAAGAGCCATGACTGTGCCACTAGGTACAACAGAGTCAGCTCATAACGTTGACAGACATCTGACTGTCAGTACACATTACGGGGTGTTGCCCACTCAAAAGAAAATCTAATATACCTCTGCCAACAAATCATACACCAGCAAAAACACAGCTCTAATGTTCATGTGTGCCCCGACCATACATAATCTGATCTCTGCACCCCCCCCCCCCACCTTGAATCCACTCCCACAGCTTAATTCCACTCCCAGCCCACGCCTGTCCTCCAACCACAATTGGTTGGAACACATAAATCGTCAGGATCTGGTGTTTGCCAGATTAAAAGCAGCTTCAGCTTGCTGGGTGGGCATTCAGCACTTGACGCATGAAATTTGAATATGGTTTTAAATGGGAGAGAGTGATAAATTCATGATCATATCATTCACTGATTCATGACTACAACTAACATAAGTGTCTCATTGCCACATTAACATATGAATTAACATCCTCATCCTTATGATAATTAGACCATATCTATTTTAATACCTAAAGTGAATTGCTACATTCTCTATCACGGTTTCAAATTTCACAAATTGTGTCATATGCCCAATTCATGACACAGAAAATAGAAATAAAGATTAGAAGTTATGAAACATTGACCTATGATCAGATTAAAGGACACTTTTTTTTTCTGAAATTGAAGGCATCTGCCTTGCAAATTATAAAACCTGATACATAGTTTGCTGCGTTAGCATTAGAGAATCCTCGAGTTACAACATAACACTATATGAATATTATGCTCATTGCACAGGGAGTTGGTAAGAATTATCCACCCAATAATAACTTTAGAATAGACAAAGACACATGGGCAAAAGTGAGTGTGTATTGGAATGTTCAAAACTGATGGTAAATATTAAAGTTTATTCACATTAGACTAAGCAATGTTCAATATTTGTTTTATAAAATGGTGATATGATTCAAATTTCCACGGCAGCTATTTTTGCAAGATTTCCAGGCTAGCACTAGCTCTCAGTTAAACTGAGCTGCACGTACAAACAATTGCAATGCATTTGTAATTCTTTTTTTGTGTGTGTATGCATGCATACATATTGTGCAGAAATCAAATGATAGATAATTGAGGTGTAACTGCATAAGAGATTTCCATATTAGGCTAATCAAGTGGTACGCTGCTGCTCAAAAAAGTAAAACTCCAGAAAAGCATGTCTAAAAACAAACAAACTACTAACAAAAAAGTGCTAGCTCTTGAATACTTGTATCAAGGAGTCAGTGAAGGGAGAAATCACGGCTGGAGTTCCATGTGAAGAACTATGCCCTCAATAGCGAGAGAGAGAGAGAGAGAGAGTGAGGGGAAAAAAAAAACCAGAACCAGTTTTACTGCACTGTTCTCTGCCAGTTTAACGATCGAGTTCAGGAAGTTCATAAATCACAAGTGCTCTCATAAGCCTGGTGATTTACCTACAAGAACACAATGAGTCATCCAGGAATAATATCACCATTTCATACAACATCTAATGAAGTTGATTTCATCATCGCTGCTACTTGTCAGATCAATTCAAAACTCTAGTCCAATGACTGGGGTCAGTGATATTTCATCCTCTTTCTGATTGAGAAAAGATTCTGAGCCAAATTTCTTGGAAATAGGTGTAAATAGGTCATCTAAGTCGAAAGATAGACAACTAAATTTAACAGACAGATGGGGGGGGGGGGGGAACCAAGCCTTTAACAAATGGGACATTCTGGTAGCAGAAATGAAATTATCCTCCCAACACACATTCTTCTTTCCTGACTTTTGTTTTCATTAAATGTAGAATATCCAAAGTGCATGAGCACTGATACAGGGGATCAATTTTGTTGGACCATGCCAGCCACATGTAGTCCTTTGTGGTAGAGTGCAGGAACATGTCTTTTTACGTAATTATTCCTATCATCATCATCATCATTATTATCATCATCATCATCTTTGTCTTCATTATCTTTATTAGCACTATCATCGTAATCATTATTCATCATTATTCATCATTATTGTCTAATTGTCATTATCATCAACCATGCATTCTCTGTTCCATCAATCCCATGTAGGCTGTTGTGATGTTGACAGGCTCATTCATCCATACTGCTTGGTAACATGTTCATATCTAATGATGATAGCTGTATTGTTACCCAGGATAGTGCACTTAGAAAAAATAAAATAAAACACATATTTCAACAAGATAGAGAACTTTTAATTGGTACCCCAGAGTGCTGTGTATGCCATATACAAACGGCACATTCTGTGGTGAGGTTTTTCATTTTCGTAAATTTTGGAAGTCAGGT